>NW_022639524.1:1015530-1130381 GCF_010583005.1 Odontomachus brunneus
GAGAGAGAGAGAGAGAGAGAGAGAGAGAGAGAGAGAGAGAGAGAGAGAGAGAGGCCGCCTCGCGCGTCGAATTATTATACAATATCGCGGAATTTTGCATTGCGAGCGATCGCTCGCGACTCGCGTGCTGTGCGATCAAGTTAATGCGCGTAACAGCGCGCGCCAGCGTGACTTGTAACATACGGCCTATCGACAGTGTCGTGAGCGTGCTATGTACCTTCAATTGATTATAATTTCAATGGAATGCATCGCCCGCGCGCACGCACGCGTTCGTGATAGACTATCGCCGAGTTCCCGCGACGTTGTCTCGATCAGTTTAAAAGATTAACGAGACGAATAGGAACGCGGGCAGAAGCGTTTCGCGTTTGCCCGCTTTCGGAATTGTAAAGAGCGCGCGCGCACACCTAGAGTTTCCTGCTTCGGCGCAAGCAACATCGCTTATCTAACATTACATAAGACACACAAATGTTATCATTGTCAATGTCAACAAGGCGACGAGCGCGAGAGGATACGAGACGACGTGTGTCCGCGATCGATTCGCGAGACGGAAAATTCGCGCGCGCGGCGGTGCTCTCGCACGATTTGTGTCACGCGAAGGACCGCTCGCGGACAGAAGTATCGATAAGTACGTGATCTTCGTAGATAAGCTATCGCGAAAACACACTCAATGGTTATCGCGATTCCCACTCATGATCATCTGTTTCTCGCGAATTCCCGAAACGACCGACGATTATTTCGTCGACTGAGACTATCGGTCGTTCGAATCTGCAAAAGTGTATACTCACGGCATACCGATGGATCTACATGCCGTAGAAATTCAGCAATTAATCCCGATAGACTGTTAACACGATCTTTTCTTAATGAATCGTGCAAATCACCGTGTACGTATGAGAGAGTGGAAGCTATTGTTTACTCTTCCGCTCGCGATGTCGGCATTCACCTGGATGGAACTCGCGAGAAACGGCTATAGTAAGAGGAACGTACCCCGTGTTATCGGCATCGCTCGCTCGCTCACACACACACACACACACACACATACACAACGGTGGGTCGATCGTGAAAATTTTCCACTGACACACAGTACCGAGAATCGGCGGTTTTCCCCGGCGAAAAGGGACAAAGAGGCGATGACGAGACCGGGGAGGAAGAAGTGAAAGAGAAAGAAACGGGAATCGCGCAACGTAAGCTCGTAAAAGCGCGGCGGAGGATCGATAACGACTAACGACAGGCCACGGCCGATCGTGTTGTTGCGGCCGACGCGTGTACGACAATACATGAAACGTTCCGGATTCGCTTTGCGATCCCCGGCTCTACACCTGCTGGGTCTGTGTTCCCGGTGCCACCACCGCCGTCGCCGCCACCGCCACCACCACTACTATCGTTGCCACCAGCCACGTATTCGCAGCCTCGCGAGCGAGAACGTTCATCACATTGAGAGAACGAAGGAAGGAACGAGCGAACGAGCGAGCGAGCTAGCTAGCTGGTGAGCTAGCGAGTATACGTATGTCGATGACGACGACAACAATTACTTCATTCTGTCGGAACACGCGGCTTTTGCATTCACCAATCCGTGAATCCGTATGCCGGCGGTGTACGATGCGCGTACGCCGGCGACGGCGACGTTGAATCGCGTAATCGTGTACGAGCAAGCGCCGTGTCTTCCTGGATCGCTCGGAATTACAACAGCATGGTTTTACATATTATAGATTGATTGATAAGTTCACAGAGATTTTGGCCGATACTTCCATAATCAGGCACAATTTTATTTTTTTTTCGTTTCTTCCAATTCACCATATGCCAATAAAAAAAATGACCTTAGTACATGTTTTCTTACATACATAAGTTTATAGCCAACTATAAAACTATCGGCCTTCAACCCTTCGCATAAATCTTTCTACGAACTTATCGAACGCCCCGATAGATATACAAATATATATATATATATAAATACATATATGCGTGGGTGTAGCTTAGTTGCACGCACCATGATAAAGCACCAAGTCTCGGTCGGGTCAGCTCATAAAGTAAAAATACCGATTCCTCAACATTCTTATCGTGTTTGAGTTTTTAAGCGTGAATATTTAAACTTTTTCAACATAGAATACATTCAGTGTATGTACATATTTTATGTTGAAGGTTTAAATATTTGTATCGAAAGATCAAAACAATAAAGATGCCCAAGATTAGACATGTGTCTGGGCAATGGTATTTTTATCTTACTAGATTAAAAAAAAAGCGAGATTCCGTTAGTTCCATTTCTAAAACTTGCTCATCCGTTACTTGATGTCACTCATACGCGTGTACTTGTTTCAATCGGCATATCGTTAATTCGCACGTCCACACGTATTCGTGGCTCGTTTCTAACCGGGACACTGGGAAATTCGCCAGTGTCCAGATTGCCTACCCGCGTCTGCGCCGTCGCGATGGAACGTGCTCTAAATTATGTAAAAGCAGCATCATACTTCGTCCCGTGCATGCTAACCAACTGTGGATTTATTTCGCAGCATTGCCATACACGGATCGTCTTATGGTTCCTCAAGCCAACGAAATCTTTTACAATACGCTCGATTTCACGAATGGATCGGCGACGTGTGAGTCGATACGCGCGGCAGCCTGATCACAGCAAAGTCAAACGGTCACACGGCTCCACGTAGCTCGATGTACAAGTTCGATCGAGTCGCTTACAAATCGGTCAAGTGTTTTTCTTTCTTTCGACGAGCTCTTTGTGCTGCACGCGCCGACATACACGTTTAGAACGTAAATAAAAAGTCGAATTATAAATAGCTGTTGCTTTCACCACGCTCGTTACTATTAGATCTTTATCACGTATGCGATAGCTTCCGCGTTTTTGCATTCTTTGTGTCACGAATTGTGTGGCGTTTCTCTAGTCGTCTGCGCGAGGTTGTGCCGGTGTCTATAACGGATAAGCCGGGAAGTATCGGAACATCTCGTACACAGAGCGCGATTTCGCGTTCTGCGAACTCAGAGGAAGCGGGCAGCATCGCGTTATTCGCGAATCAATCGCAACGTCTCGCTCACGCAATCGATGTTATCGAATACCCCCGACGTAATCTTGTTCCTCGACGAGACTCACCTTGGCCATGTCGTGGGTGGGACCTCGACGACTCGACGATATACGGTTGCCCCTCGTTCGCGTTCGATCTCGCGCGTTCCTCGAACCTCGTGGAAAAGCGCGACGAGAACGTCACTCGCATTCCCACGTTACCGCCGCGGTCGATGTCGTCTCGTTATTCCTTCCGCGCACGTATCTCGCCCAAATCTGCTGGTACAACGTATGGTGTAACGACTTTCACGACGACGATGATGACACGACGCTTCGCGTCGTGTTCTGTCCTATCCCGTCCCGTCCGCGTCGCCTCGCGCTGATCCCTTGCAAGCGCGACGACGCTCTCGACGTCGGCGTCGTCCGGCGACAATGTTATTGATCGACGCCGCGCGGAGGCGTCGCTGTATCGCGACCAGAGTAGGGGGTGGAATCACCACCACATCCTCGCGATCTGGCCGGTTCGGTGGTGGAGGCGCCGTCGAAGCGCCAAAATATCTTCGTCCTGGGTTGGGGTTTGTGGGTTTGGCCCGGGCTCGGAAGGGGTCGACGGAGCGGAGAGAGGTAAAATCGTACTCGAATCGACGTACTCGACTATGCCGAGATTATTGCGTGGATGTCTCGCGGCTACTGAGCATCTGCGGAACGTCCTTACTCCGATATACCGATTGCTGTCGAAACACATAATGACGTGTAAAAAAAATATCAACTTGGCGTTGATATTTCGAGTTTTCCTGACAATAATAGAACGAGTGTCGTATTGGTGTACTGCCGAGAGGCTATCTTCAGCGTGATTTTCAAGGTTATGCGCGTTTGTAAATAGTATCACTTATAATAGTAAAGTGGACTCACTTTTGTTCCCAAATTGCTTTTCCGTTCGCCATTTTGCAATCGTACACCTCGCCGCCGGGTGTTATTTGATTCACGTTTCGCATAATGTATGCATTATTTGTGTTTTCGATTCGCGGGATTCCAAACATAGAAAAATAGGAATACCTGATTTGCGGCAAAATCGTGCCGGCTGTGACATCACATCACGTTTTATTTTCCGTAATATACGCGCTCTTACCGTCGTCCGTTGCAATCGTCCCGTTCGAAGCTAGGGGAGGTGAAGGACAAAATAATCGATATCGACTTATTTCATATCGTCCGCTTGATTGGCGACTGCAGCGCCGTCGTTATGTGCGGCGGATATTGGAATTGATAATTAATCCGGTGGCGTCTTTGCCGACGATGTCGAGCTCTCTCTAATCGATAAATGTCGAATATATATTCATGGATTGCAAATACACAGATGGGTCGCTCTTCCTCGAGGAGTCATCAAGTAACTTTTGATGCAGGGACTTTTAGTCGTCAGTAATTTACTAGTGTAATCGAAAAGTTGTCTTTTCTTTGTTGAATCCACTCTATGTTTCAGTTTGTTCTGGTTTGTTCTCTGAAATGAATTTCGTTATCATTCTGCTATGTCGTTTTATGACTTTGTGTCTGGTGAGTCGTGTAAATAAATAAAAATGCACGTTTGCAGTTGCCTATTACCGTAACCGAGCTTTGTTCAAGTCGGTGAAGGTTCGTCAGCATTGTACTACCAAGAAATACAGTGATACTGAATTGTGTCGCGTGCTTTCCAACGACTGTGCGAATCGGTTCGGTTCATCACCGCTCAACGTTATATATTTCCTTGAATGAAAGTGAGATTTCTCTACGAACATTTCTAATATTGCAATTGTATGTTTAATCTTATTTACTGTAATTGTAATGGAGTTTGTGTAGATATAATTTAATTTATGTTAACCTCTAGGTTATAACATATCCGGGCAAATGGCGGATAAGGCTATAATGAAGGTAGAACTTCATTTGAGGCTGATTGTTCCAACTTCTTCTGGTAAATTAACTGATAGTTAAATCATATGTTTGTCTGTTTCTCCTTCAATTTAGACAAAGACAAACATATGATTTAACTATCAGTTAATTTATCAAGAAGTTAGAACAACCTACTTCTTAGAGTTGGATTTATGTTTCTTAATTGTGTAACCTCGAATTTGTTTATATTTACAGCAAATTGCTGAACAAAAGCTTAAGGCTTTTTCGATTGGTACAATGGGTAAACGCCCATTGAGTAAAAAAGAATTGGAAGAGCAACGCAAAAAGGAACAGGAGCAAGCTGCGGCTCAAGTAAATAGTGCTCTATATTATTTAACTTTCTTATTATCTCAGAATACTTTATATCAATTATTATATTGTGTATAGGCATTTGAAGAATTTGTGGCAACATTTCAAGAAACACCTAGCAAAACAACCAATAAAGTTTGGGTTAAAGCAGGAACATATGATGCAGGCAAAAGACGTAAGTATAGTTGCAGTCTTATATATATTCAGGAAAATTTATCTTACACTGATCATTAGATTTATAAATAATTTTTATTTTACAGAAGAAGATACAAGAGAAAAGGGAAAGCTTTATAAGCCACAGTCAAAAATTTCAGAACTACTTGATAACAGATCATCAGCTGAACAGGCTCAAGAATATGCACGACTACTTGGTACAAATGAAAGGAAGATGGACAGATTGGGAAAGAAGAAGAAAGAAGGTGAGAAGAAGAAGAGCAATCTTGAATTATTCAAGGAGGAGTTGAAAATGATACAAGAGGAACGTGAAGAGAGGCACAAATATAAGGGTGTGGTAAAGACTGTAATATCTGCACAATCTGAAGACCCAATGCTGGCTGCTTTGAAATGTGTGGAAGGTATGTATAAGGGTATCACAAAGTTTTTATCTGTATATTTTGATTTTGGTGTAGTTAGGGTCTTAAACTCTTCGATGAGATAATAAGATCAACCTTGTAGTGGAATGATATTGCAAGTATTTTTTATTACGATAGCATTTATATCTGTAGCATAATTACAACTTCAGTAGGTAGTATATCCTCATATCCGGATCCGCGAAAGGCTAATCTGCATAACTTCGTTGATGATCCCCGTCTCTTAGCCCTGATATATGAGGGTAACCATTGTCCTTCCTTACCTTTATCCTTGCCATCTTGCCCTGTGTTGTATTTATGATAGCAAAGACTGACAAATTTATTGTTTTGCAGATGGTTCATTCGACAATGGCGATCCAAATACTACAAACTTATATCTAGGAAATTTGAATCCAAAAGTAAAATGTTACTTCTTTACACTAGGCTATTCCATTATCATTAATATCACCATGGCCATTATTACCAATATATTATACTATATTATATTTTTCTCTTTCTGTTATAACAGATCACCGAGCAACAACTGATGGAAATATTTGGAAAATATGGGCCATTAGCTAGTATAAAGATAATGTGGCCACGCAGTGATGAAGAGAAAGCCAGACAAAGGAACTGTGGTTTCGTTGCATTCATGAGCCGTAAAGATGGAGAACGGGCACTGAAAAATCTCAATGGTGAGAATATGGCAAGAGTGTTTTCAAAAGACTTAAGCTGTGTATAAAAAACAAGTTCATCCATTTATGTATATAATTTTTTATTTATCTGTTTATTCGCTATTTTTTCTATAATCACTTATAATGATTTTATATTCGACTTATAATGAGAACATTAAAGACATGTTACCACAATATGATGAGGTAGGTCGCGACATAATGCAGTATGAGATGAAGTTAGGCTGGGGAAAGAGTGTACCAATTCCGCCTTACCCTATTTATATTCCGCCCGCTTTGATGGACATCACGCAGCCACCACCTCAGTCTGGTCTTCCGTTTAATGCTCAACCGCATCGTCGCGACAGACACAAGGTACACGAAATAAAGCAATTGAGGAGCGCAATTAATAAAATGCTCAAATATGCGTTTAAACGATTTCGTTTTCTTCTTACTTGAAATTACCCTCGAGGATAATCACGTTCCGAATACATATTTATGTATTATGTAGCTCTACTTCTTTTTTTTTTTTTTTTTATTGCATAAGTATGTCAGTAGTCGCAGGATTAAAAAAGGCAAAATCTAATACTATACTAAGGCTAAATCCTTTTGCGAAAAATACTAAGGAAGGTCTGACGAAACACATTTTGCGCTTAATCTCATTGATTCAACATCTTCAAGTTGAATCATCTTTATTATATGCAATCTAACACGCACATATCGAATAAATTGCTCTCAAAATAGTATTACGCAATAAAATGGTTTTTACATGGTTTTACGATAATTCGTCTTCATATTTGCCGTGCGATCGATAAAACGATACTTCAAGACGATTGATAAGAAATTGCCATAATAACTTTTCCTTGCTAATTTACGTTGGAATCGTATAACCATTTTTGGAACATAATCTCAGATACCACGTATCCGCAACATCCAGACCGCGGACCCGCAGGAAAAGGAAAACTTTGAAAAGGTAAAATTATCCCTTCTGACTTCAGAATTGTAGTATATATTACGTTGACGATAACAAGATATATACCTCCAACGTTTAGTAACTTCAATTAGATATTTAGTCTGAATGATCTCGATGCTTGTTTTATTTATAAAATTCCTTGTGTACCGTTACCTATAATTAAGAATCATCATAGACTCTCGCACAAATTCATATATAATCTGTATATAAAAGAGAACTTGAAGAAGGTAATGTTCTAAGTGGGTAAAATTGGTAAGTTCTCTATAGAACGTAAGCATTTTGCATACAAAGACATTAATAACGATATAGAATGATGAATATATTTATATCTTTGTGTTACGGTTTGAAACACGAGTTCCTTTGCACAAAAAAAGCAACTCTAATTTGCGTTTACGAATTGTGTTGTATTAATTTGTTGGCGACCATTCTTGGGGTACACACAATTTTGGCATTTTGGATTGGAACGCCCTGTCATCTGTCACTGTTGTACTATCTGGACTATCAGGTTTTGCAGAATGCTGTTGTCAAAGTGGTTATACCAACAGAAAGGTATTTGTAATTTTAATAATATAATGTGAGAGGTCTGTAAGTACAAGAAATATAAGTCTATAAGTCATATTTCTATGTTTGTATGTGATATTTCGTGTCAACGGAGATTGATGTGAGTGTATACTTAATGAAGTTGTGCGTTATAGGAACTTAGTCATGTTAATACATAGAATGGTGGAATTTGTAATACGTGAAGGACCAATGTTTGAAGCAATGATTATGAATAGAGAACTGAATAATCCAATGTTCAGGTGAGATACTGATATGTGAAAATATATGTTAATCCATATATTCCTCGTCATAATTAAAAACTAAATTAATAAGAGGATTTTATTTCAGATTTCTATTTGACAATTATTCCGCCGCACACACTTATTACCGCTGGAAATTATATTCTATTTTACAAGGAGACGGACAAAAGGAGTGGCACACGGAAGATTTTAGAATGTTCAAAGGTGGAAGCGTATGGAGACCACCACCGATCAACCCTTGGACACAAGGAATGCCGGAGGAACTCATAGAAATGGAAGAGAGACAAGAGCCTAGAAGGGGTAGCCTTTCAAACAGGTAATAGGAAACTATAATATACATTTTTTACATACGTTTCTTAATTCAATTGTCAATAAAGTGCTACAGTCCTGTTTATGAAGAATATATATGATAACATTTTTAAACTTGTTCCATTTCTTCATAGTCAGCGAGATCGTTTAGAAGATTTATTGCGAAACATATCACCTGAACGAATAAAAGTTGCAGAAGCAATGGTATTTTGTATAGAACATGCAGAAGCGGCAGAGGAGATTTGTGATTGTATTTCAGAGTCGCTATCGATATTACAAACTCCAGTAAATAAAAAAATTTCAAGATTATACTTGATATCTGATATATTGCACAACTGTGGAGTTAAAGTGACTAATGCTACTATATATAGAAAGGCGTAAGTATATATAATTAATTTATTGTTCCCCTCGGGGTTACAATCCATTACAAATTTACTTATTTCTATCTTACCTCTAACTTACATCTATACTACATCTAAAATTTTACACACATATCCCCCACACCTATCCATGCCTATCTACTTCTACAACGCTCTGCCTAGCCTGAGGACCTCTGCTTCCGCTGTATTCCGCGAAACATTCTCTCCTTCATTCACTCTAATCCTCCTAACACCATTCTCTCCTTTCTCTCCCACACAGCTTCCACTCACCTTTCTATCTTCCTCATTATCCATCCTCCTCAATCACTCCTCCTACCTTTTCCTCTTTCCTCCTATCCTTCCATCCCCCATCTCCCTCTCTTCTTGCCACTTCTAACTTCTTGCCTTTTCAGCCACTTTTCTCCCTCCCCTTACTCTTCCAGCACTGTTTCCACCATCTCTTGCCAACTCCTTCCGTCCCCCCATCCCAAACACTCCTCCTATACATGCTCCCATGATTCCTCCCTGAACCTATATATCCTACACTTTCTTCCCTCTTCCCCCTTCCAATACCAGTTATCCCTCATGCCATCTCCTAAACTTATAATCCTAAACTTTGCCACCCTCTGCCACCTACTCTCCCCTATCCCTTCTTCAAATACCCCGGTACCCCCTCTCCTTTTACATATTTGCACTATTTATTATATTTCGCTTTCCTTATCTTACCCCATTTTTCCTCTTTTTGCATTATTTTTTCCCTTCTAATCACTTTCTCGAAGCCCACCTCCTCCCTCTCCCGCTCCTCTTCTACTTCCCCTATACTCATTCTTCTATCCTCAAAGAAACTTCTTCTTTCATTCTCTCATTTCCCCACTTCTTTCCCTCTTTTCATCCTCCCTCTCATCTCCTCCCAACACCTTCTCGCTATCTCACTGCCCCTACCTTCCTCCATCCTTTTCTCGAATCCCTACGCTATCTTTCCCGCTCTTTCCCTTATCTTTTCCCTTTGTAGCTTTTCCGTCAATATATACCCTGGCGTCCCCTATTTCACCCCCATAACCCACTTCAGAAACCTATCATGCAACCTTTCCATTCCTTCTCTCTCCTTCCAACCCCACACCTCCACCCCATATCCCATCACCGATCACACCAACGAATTAAACAACCACATCCTCCTCCCCTAGTCCCCTTTAAATCTTCTTTTCCCTATTCTCCACATCTGACCCATTACCATCGCCCCCCTTCTCACCCTTTCCCTAACATGTTCTTCCTGTCCCCCATTTTTTTGCAAAACATCCTAAATATCTGAATTTTCTCACTTCCTCAATCACCCTCCCCTTCCATCTCCAGCTCATTTCTCCCACCTCCCCTCCTGAATCTCATTATTTTCGATTTCTCCGCATTTAATTCCAATCCCTTAGAAAGGCGTAAGTGTAATATTCGATAAAGTATTTCGCGATTGTATTAGAAAATATAGTATAATTTATGTATAATTTATAATATTATATTTTATGATTATAATATATATTATAATTATTATGATTATAATATTATAATATTTTATTTGTATTTTTTATACAGGTTTGAGACACGTCTTCTAGATATCTTTAACGAAGTCCACCAAGCATATAAACAATTTGATAGTAGATTGAAGGCTGAAGGATTCAAAGTTCGTGTTATGCGAATGTTCAGAGCATGGGAAGATTGGGCAGTGTACCCGAGAGATTTTTTAGTTAAATTACAGAATACTTTCTTAGGACTTGTTTTGGTAAATCATACATTTATAAATATGTGTGTGTGGGGACAGGACGTTTATCGGTAATCTCTTTTTAAGATGGACGAGCCTGAGCCGGAAAATGATGAAGATATCGATGGTGCACCATTGTCAGATGTTGACGGGGATGGTACTGAAGACTTGGATGGAGTACCGTTGGATGGTGCTGCTTTGTTGAAAGGTGCTATGAAACATGGCCTCACACCTCAAGCGACTTCAAATTATGACGATATCGATGGAGTGCCAAGTAAGTATCTTCTTTTCGAAATAAGTATGTGGTATAGTATAAATATGTAATAAATAAGCGCGCGTACAAATGCGTATAAATACATAATATAGCATTTATACGTTTAATGAAACGTTTATTTGCCACAGTGGATGAAGACATCGATGGAGTGCCTATGGACGATGACGACAGCACGAATGCACGAAACAAAGAAGATGAAAAGAAATCGTCAATGCCGGCTGGATTTGTTCCTTCGCGATGGGAAACTGTCGACCCTGATCAGGTCTTAAAATATTGGCGATAAATAATATTATTATATATTTTTCCATGAGAAACTTATTTATAACGCCAATTTTATTATTAGGTGGAAGCACAGGCAATGACCACCAGCAAGTGGGAAGAGTTAGGTCAAAATGAAGATTCTAATTCCCAAGATACTAGTATGGATTCTAGGTAAAATTTCTTTTGTTGCATCTGATAATAACGTTGTTACATAATTAACATTAATATATATATATATATATATATATATATATATATATTAGAATGTGTTCACAAAAAATTACCTTAATAGCGGCAGAGATTACAATGAGGAAAGGCGAAACAGATTGCGCGAAATCGAAGTAAAAATCATGCAATATCAAGATGAATTAGAAAGCGGTAGAAGAACGTTAAAATCTGGTATGACGATACAAGGCCAAGTGGAACACTACAGAAAGAAACTTATAAGAAAGGTAATTTTAATGTACATAATATTATGCTTATTTTAATGATATTGTAAAATATAAAACAAAAAAAAACTGATAGAGCGAGAGAGAGATGAAAGATTTAAAGAGCGAAGAACGTGATGATGATAAACGAAGAGAAAAGAAACGGAGCACAACGCCGGAATCTCCTAGTCATTACAGAGATCGGAGACGATCAACGAGTCCATCAGCAAAGGGCACAAGATACAGGTAAATATGTCCCAGACTTTTATACGCTTCTTTTTCCTGTCTTTTTCATATATTTTATATTATAGAATAAGATCTAATAATAAATATCCTCCATACTGATAATGCCTAACTTAGAAATTTATTAATAAAAAAAACTTTAATTTATATTTTTTAAAGAAATACACAACTCTAATATTTCAGATCTCGCAGCAGATCACCGCGCTGCAAACGTAGATCTAGATCACCATATAAGAAACGTGTGCCAGTTACCCCATCACCACCTCGCATTCGACGTACACCATCGCCTTCCTTCTCCTCATGCAGAGGATCATCACGTAGATCTCCCACTAGTGAACGTTGCGATAGGAAAAGACGTAGATCACCATCTCTGTCGCCACCGCCGCCTCCGCGTACTTCTTCCTCTAAACATAGAGCTTGTAGTCCACCTTCTCCTTCCCCGCGTAAACATAGGCACAAGCATAAATATTAAACCACGATATGTTGTTTAAGAAATTACCTTCTTCGCAGAAAAATTCGGATACTCTATTTTTTAGAGCGTACAACGTTTATTACCTCACTCTACATTCACATTGATGAGGTAGGTTTTGATGGAACACTGAACAGACGTGATTTATCTTAATCATAATTATTTCTTCATGCAACTATCTCTATATCGTCGAAAAATGTAACTAATAGAATTTTTCAATACTTAATTATTTTAAAATAAAAATCTTATTTTTACACTATAAAATATTTCGTATCATGTTTTGTGCTGCATAACAGGAGAATTCATATGTTTCATAAAACTTTAATACTTAAGCGCTCACTACTAGTGACTTTCGATCAAATTGATCCGTGCAAGTTTTATCTAATATATATATTTTCTTATATAAAAATATACGAATAAAAGAAAAAAGCTTCATTTATTACAATGTATTATCAAATTTTTTTTAATTTTAAAGATTTAACACATATATACTTTTTCATGAGTGCTTAAGCGTTGAAGATGTAAAATATTTTACTGTGGGCTAAAATTTATTTTATATTGCATGCGCTCATTCAATATCTTTCAAATACATACTCGTTTGAAAATCAATTAACAGGAAAATATACATACCGATATAAAATATTAAGATAGAATAATTTTCTCTCTTTTCATGAAAAGAATATGTCATATATTTGTTAAATATCCTGAAAATATTTCAGGTCTGAGTGAAGTAATGTTATTTGTACATGTAACAAGACTATTATTTTCTTGCATTGTAAACATTTCGAATAAATCACTTTATATATATAAAAGAATCTATGCAGTTTTAATTTTGCCTGTACATTGACCTTTTGAAAAGGCAAGGGTATATATATATAAATATATATATATATATTAAAATTTTTCATGCTATATTTTTGTGTATAATTTATTGATTTTTGGACAGTTACGACATATCTGATAAAAGTGATATTTTTTTTCTTTTCCTTCGTATTAATTCTATTTTAAATATATATTAGATCAGTCCTCTTTGTAAAAATCTAATGTCTTTGATATATCATTTTTATATATGTTATATATCAATAGTTAAATCTTTTAACAAAATTGAAACATTTGAATTAAGTCAAGATATTCTTATGTACAACAAATAAAAGTGAAACAGATAATAAGTTGATAATAAATAGATGAAAAATAAGAATATGGAGAAATACGAAGATTATAATTTTTCTATATACATGAAATTGACTGGTATTCTAATATTTGGAAACTGCAAATCACACATTGTGTTAATAATGTACAATACAAACGTAGGATCGTTTGTACAGAAAACAGTAATTTTTCTCATTGCTTGAGAAAACAAGTTTATATCAAAATTATCTTACAGGAACGCGCACATATATTCTAATCGAGAAATTCTCCAATTTGAGGTACCTTAGACTCATTTTCTTCATGAACGGTTACGTCATCAGTATTTGACACGTTATTAAAATTATGAACTTTTCCTCCACCTTTAGCTTGAGTAGTATCTGCTTCTTTATTTTTTATTCCTGTTGATTGTTGAGTAGGTCTTCTCGTTTGGGAGTCCTTTGGCGTTTTAACATCTGTTTACAAAAATAGTTTAAAACGTAAATAATTTCTCAAAAATTACATTACTGAAAATTACAAATTATATTTGAATTAATTTATCAACTTTTATAAATAGTTTCCCAGACAACATAATGTCTAAAATAGGGATATAAGACGTCTTAAAGATAATCTTTAAAATGTCTTTCAGACGATTTACGTATAAATGTCTTTAAGGCGTCTTAAAGATTATCTTTAAGACGTCTTATGTTCCAATTTAGTTATTATGTTGTCTGGGTTTGCTAAATTCTTATACGGTTTAAATCTTTTTATAATTAGTTAAAAATAAAATATTTTTTTAACTGTCAGACATACATTTGTTTCGGCAATCATACATGTCTTTCAAACAAATTTTCAAGTTCTGTATCACCAGACTTGAACTTTTAAACCAACACCTAGTGCTCCAAACGCTCAATCCTATCACAATATGTCATATTGATGTTTCACGTTGCTGTACTGTGACCGATTTAGGAATCCATTTAATTAATTACACGAGTTTTCTTATTTTCTATCTCTAATTAAAAGTTGATAAAATCACATATAACGTACGTAACAAGTGAGATTGTACATATGCTTTTCAAATAGTATGTATACAGCGCCACTTGTAACAATCTAATAATAATCCTCCATGCTCATTTTGACTATCGCATATCTGCTAAATTTTGATTCACTTATAACTAATTAATAGATAATTTGCCCAAACGCGTCTATATATACTTAAAAAAACTTGTGAGATAATATGTATGAGATGGTAATGTCATTTAATTTAATTGGGAAAACAAAGTATTTGATAGAATTATAATACATATAAATATATATTTCCCAGTCAACAGCGGGCATTAATTACATTACATTTATGTTATAATTTCGCACTCAACAATGTAAATGCGATATAACATATAGTGTTATATTACATTTAGATTGTAACATAGATGTAATGTACTTGGTGCTCGATGTTAAATGGGCTATTTATATATACTTAAATAGGTATAGACAAAACTATACTATTAATCATTAAAAATAAGAGAATACTGGAGAAATTCTATTTCTATATGTATATATATATATATATATATATATATGCATTCAAAATGTATATTACTTAATAATTTTTTTATTTACGTTTCCATTCTGGCAATTCATCATGTTCCTCTTCTTCTTCTTCTTCTTCCTCTTCTTCTTCCTGCTCTTCTTCTTCAGCTTCACTATCTTGAGGAGTAGGTAATTTTCCATATTTTGCATCAAGCTTAGCTATTAACTCCGAATCGTCCACATTTTCAATTTCCTCATCTTCTTCTTCCTCCTCCTCCTCCTCTTCTTCTTCTTCTACCTCTTCTTCTTCATAATCTTCTGCACCAGAAATACGCTCGCCTTCTGATATTTCTAATTCGTCACCTTCGTAATCATCATCTTCTTCTTCCTCTTCTTCAGATGATATTATTTTAGATTGACCTCGATTTTCACTAATTTCTATAATTAAAAAATATAATAAATAAAGTTGTGAAACATGCAGTTTATATGGAAGATGTAAGAAAAAATGACAAAATATTATTAACCGCACCTTCTTTAGCTTTGCCTTGAGTTGACCGTACATCTTTTTCTTTCACTCCACTTTGTGGGATTAGTTTCTCTACATCAGTTAGAACATTTTCTTCTTGCAGATTACTGTACTTAGACCTTAAGTCTTCATAAGTTTCTACTTGCGATTGCGCACGTACTTTACTTTCAATATTTTCAACTGTTTTGATTACTTGTTTAATATGAGGAGGTGAAACTATTGTATTGCGTCTTGCAAAGTCAGATGTGTCGGTTGTATTCCGTGAAGAAATATCAACTGAAAAATTAAATCACGCAGTGTTGTGAATAAATATATAATCAGTTATTAGGTAAACACTGAGATTTTTTTTATCTATGATAAATTCATCTGTATCAAAAATTACTTACCTGTGACTTTTCAATTTGACTTTGTAATTACAAAAAAGTGTATACGACAATATTATACCTGAAATCTATTTCACATCTGATACGTCTAAATAATCCTAACCAGGAAGAAATGTGTCGAAATGAGGTAATGTGTGTAACATAGAATTTACCGTTGTTCCACCGTCTAACGAGAACGAAATGTGCAGCAACGAGAAGTGCAACACCGACTCCGAACTTCACAGCCACTGTAACCACCATATGTTATTTCTGATGTTATTTCTTTACCATAGAAAAGTATTGTAATATGTAACAGCGACATTTTTGTCTGCCAATTAAGACTGCGATATTAAAGAATTAAACAAACTATGAGCATGGAGGATTATGTCAATAGTTCATCATACGTAATTATTCAAAAGTATTTTTTTAATGCGTTTGTTGCCTCGCAGATTACAGTTACTCACCGCTAGGAGATTCTTCTTCGATCTCTTCTTCTTCTTCAGGTTCACTGTCTCCATCACTTACATCTTCTTCAGGTTCTTCACTTTCTATCTGATAAAAAGGCATAAAGCATTAATCCTTAATTACGAGTATGACATGATGTACAAAAGTAATAAAGGTAACAAAACGTACCTCTTCTAGGGGTTCCGCACTATTATCGTCGATATCATTAACACCAGGTATACCCGTGAATTCTTCAGACACATCATTATCCTTGTCCTCCAAACTGTCGTCAGCTGCCTCAGTACTAGCGTCAAATTCCGCATCAAAATTGTCAGGTATATCAGTTTCTTCATCCGCATCGTCATCTTCATTTGTATTATCAATCTCTTCTAATATACTATTATCGTCGAATTCTTGTTGTGCATCATCGTCTTCTTCTTCATCGGCTTCCCCTTCGTCAATACCTTCGTCTTCTTCTTGGTCTTCTTTGCTATCAACATCTAAAGACAAGGAAAGAAAATTATTATTATAAACAAGTATTTGTAGGCTTTACGCGTTTCACGTACCATCTACTGCCTCCTCAGATTCTGCATTGTCTTCTTCCTCTTCTTCCTCTTCTTCTCCTTCTTGTTCATTTCCTTCTTCCTCATCTATTTCCTCCTCCTCTTCTTCTTCTTCTCCTGTTTCTCTTTCATCAGTTTCTTCTTCTTCTTCTTCGCCGATTCCTTCATCTCCTTCATCTTCCTGTTCTATACTTCCTTCCCCTTCTTCCTCTTCCTTCTCAGCTTCTGCAGATTCTTCCTCGTCATGCTCCTCTTTTTCTTCCTCCTCCTCTAATGCTTCTTCACTCGCTTCTGATGTTTCACCCTGATCGTGTGGCTCGTCACCATGACTAGGTAACGAATCATCTACCCAGCCTTCAAATATATTTGCCCATCGTGACGATGCTACTGGCGTGTCGACTTAACATATAAAATAAATTGTTGAGATATGATGTCAAGCATAAATTATTTTTGCCTCTTCTAAGTTCCTTAAGAAACTTAATGTTTTATAATTAAAGGATTTTATTCTGTTATTTACCATCTGTAGTCCCTCTGTGTTCAAAGATTATTATACCGATCAGTCCAACGAGAACGGCTAGTAAAACAAAGAATATGATACGTGCACACCAATGTCCGCCTGTGCTGCTTTCTTTATAGATATGAATAGACACATTTTCCGCAGAAGTATCGGTCGGGCTGATCAAAGTAGGCGGTGGAGTCCCAGTATCTTCATCGTCTAAATATGATATAACAGATTAAGTAGCTTAATGTATTAATAACATCATTTTTTATACATACTTAACATATTTGATATTTTATAGGGAAATTTAAATAAAGAAGAATTAAGAAAATAAAAAGAACAAGAGATCAGAACACAAAGAGAAATATCCCAATTATTTAATACATGTTATATATGTTTCACATAATATAATGTTTAAATTTTACGTCATATTGTACGAAATTTGTCGTCTCACCTCATATATACAAACACCGTTTTTATTAAAGAAACGCATAGGAAAAAATTAAGGAAGATGAAATACCTACGACTAAGAAAAAATTATGCCGTACCGATACTTGCACCACGTATCCTTTGTATAGTGTATTCCCCATCTGCTAGAAAGGTACGGAAAATAGGTGATACTAAATATAGCACACATACTCTAATTTATAGAAGATTTTTAGGGGTGCGCAAACAATGTAAGATACGATTTCCTTTGGCATTATCCATATATAGTCTTTATATATATATATATATATATATATATATATATATATATATATATATATATATATATATAAAATTAATGTATAGGCAGAAACTTAAAAATACGTATGAAAAATTGAGCTGCATTCATAAGTAACTTAACGAGAAATGCTTTTGGACCGGATAATACAGTTTAATCTATTTTTGAAAGCTAAAAGGTAGGTTGGCCCGAGCTTCTAAAACCCACAGTTTCTTAAGGAGCTTTGCCAAACTTTCTTGAATCGATCGAAATTCCATATCAAGTGAGGATTATATCGATAAATATCTAATCGTTTGCATGAGCCAAGGATCATATTAAATGTTATTTGATATGAAACCAAAATAAAACATGAAGTACCTCTATATAAATTAGTCATATCCAAAAATAAAGTGTTTTATAACTTTTCAGTGAGGCAAATTTTTCAGAAAATGACAGCAATTACATATATTTTCCATTAATATATTAATTCGCACTTTTTTTTATATTAAAAGAAGCAATTTGGAACACAACGTGTGTGTTTGTCACTCCAATAAATCAGTCGTAAAAATCCATGTTGGTGAGACATGCCGAATTTATGTAAAAATAGATAAAAATTGTGATGAAATGTGTGTCGCATACACACTCAAGCAATGAACAAGCTGTAATGCACGGATATTTTTGGCATCGAAAGGAGCAAGTATAAAATTGCATTATGCGCTCGTGATATTATAATCTCACGACTATGTTCTCGGGTATTGTACTCGTGATATTGCAATAGTCGGCACGCTCATGATCGTAAAAACGCTTGGAACATCGCAATAATCCTGAAAGGCCAAAAAAATCGTAAGTGCGAAAAAAACAGACTCATATTTTTCAGAAACGAAGGAGGAAGACAATGAGAGAGAAAACGAGGAACGCGCGTTACGGTGAAAACAGTAAGAGTACGTATCATTGCCGGGGATAAAAATAAAGAAAACAAACGTGTCGCTAAAAATATCGTACCGTGGGATCCGTGTTACGAAAGCGGCGATGTCAATTGAGCTCGCTCGAGCACGTACGCGCACCGCTGCTCCGTTTTTACCTTTTTTGCGCCGCTTGTCCTTTCGCTTTCTTGGCTGCACATCACCGGACATCGTTCGACGAGCGGAATATACACACACTTCCTCGAGCAGCAGCCGATCGTCTCGAGGAATTCGAATTTTCAAACGTCGAACACGCCCGCCGCACTATTCTACAAACATTTGATTTGCGGATGATGGAGCGACACTGCCAACCACGAAAAACCCTATGCACATTTATCGACGTCACTAGAGCCCTCGTGCGCCATCTTCCGTTGTAATTTCACATTATTTCGTCAATGTCAATAGCTTCGATCGATAAAGCAGTCAAACTTATTTTTAATAAGTACAATTGTTAATTAAATTATAATGTGTGTACCACATAATTAATCTGACAATCGCATCAGTATACTATTAGTGTGAACAGAATATACATTCTGCGTATCTTCACAATGTTTCGATAAAATATTTATTTTTATAAAATAAATAAAAGTTATTTTTGCATTTTCTCATATTTAAAGATATTTTCGTAAATTGAAATAATTATATAATTAATAATTTTTCTAACATATATCGCGTTTATATTTATGGTAATATTTTATAATTACTTTAACTTAATATAATGCTTGTAATTTATGAAAAATGCATTTGAAATATTCTCTCTCTCTCTCTCTCTGATACAGATATATAAAAGATGAGTATTAATTATATCAGAGGACACATTTTGTTTATTGCAGAAAACATATGTACAATATTAAAATACACAGAGGGTGTATATATTACAGAGCGCATCACCTAATTCTTGATTTTAATAAATAATCTATGAAATATAATGCTCTGTGTTGGATTTAAGAGAAACAGTTTTTGGGTCCTCGACATATTTTAAGGCACAGTCTATACTAAGGTTTTTCTACAAGATAACAATAGTTACTCGGTGAACACAACGAAAGAGTATATAAAAGTGTTATTAAATTATTAATACAATAAAATTAATATAAATAATACCGTTCATAAGTAGAATTACCACATATGCCTGCATTGAACTTCTAAAAACGTACGCTACATTACGGATCTATGGTTCATTGCAGTTTTCTAAGATTCTCCAAATAACTTGATCTTCTTACTCGCATGTAAACGATCTGTCATGGAATTTTATCTCTTAGCATTTTAGGCTTTTGTACCGAAAATTCCACAACGGATCTACCTAGTTACGAACAATATAACATAAGCGTTCTCGTATAAACTTCTTGATTATCTGCTATCACCTAATGTGTAAATTAAATTTGTAATCTGGAAATGCAATGCGAAAATCAACAATGTGTTATCGGAGAAGAAGAGAACACAAGATTGAATCCTTAGAATGAAAACTCGCTTCAATTATAACGACGAGATTGACGACCATTTTATCGACCAATCGCATAAACGTTATATCCAAGCACACAACTTGTGTGCCTGGTAACATTAACGCTTTACATGAGAATTAATTGACTCAATTGCGTTTCATTTCGAGGATGTAACTTGTACTTCTCTATACAATATAATCGTATGAAACAAAGGAAGAATTGATATTCTCTATAATCAACTAACATCATGTAAACTTGTTCATCGATTTGTTTAACGCTTTTACTTAACAAATTATACAACATTAGCCCCTATTATCTGCGTTGGACAGCGAGATAACTCTATACACACAAAGGCCTTGTATGGATATGTTAAGTTTCCAAACTAGGTCCGATACTAATCCAGTTTATTCGATATCCGACTAAAACGATTTGATTTGTCTACAGATTTGCTAAAGTTATCTTAAATTTTACGCCCTAGTAAAGTAGATAAAAATGTTTAATCCGGAGATCTACTTTCTATACATGGAAAAGAGAATTATGTACACTGTACAGCTAAAGTTTCGTAAACTGTATAATATTTTCATAATAATAATAATAATATTAATGAACTATAACGATAACTGTACACTCTCCCTTTCTTAACAATTGGCTTTTCTTATTACTTTACTTGTTATTGTATCAGTTCTCTACTAGAATGGAGGGATTGTAGTCGTAATATTATTATGGCTTGTAGTTGTTTGACATACGAGAATTTCCAAGTGTTAATAATTTCCGTAATTAGTCGCTTCCGCAACTTTGTCTATATATTATAAATCGCTGTACCAATATAATACAGAATCAATATTTTCAAATGAGATTTAACGAAATAATATTTCTATATTTGTGTAATCACACATACACACACATGTCCTCACACCTTTTACTAGAGACTTCTCGAATTTTTACTTAAATAATTACAGATTATTACAACAAAAACAAGATATTGTCAGATTTCTTAGACCTGCTCTAAATAAATTAACATAAGGGCCGAAATTTTTATATGTACGCATGTGCAAAAATATTAATAAACAAATTGATATTTTAATTTGATATCGATATTATGTACAATATTATGTACATGACGTATTGACTTTAAAAAAAAATGGAGCAACAACTGCTACTAATTACAACAATCATTATCTATGGTTGCCCAATTAAAGATAAGAGTATAGTTCTTTAATAAATGCTGAAGAAAATATATATCTTAAAAAGGTTTAAACATTACAAATTAATTGTGGACAATACATTTCGTAAGCAATTTATAGCTTAGGTTACGATGAATGCTGGATTATACACTATCACAGGAAATCGTTCAAACATTCATTTAGCATACGACCAATTATAATAGCATTATACAATGAATAGTACGAAAGCAAAATATTATTAAAGTAATATCCATCAACAGTTTAAAATTGTAAGATCTTCCATGTTCTTTCATTATTAATCGTTAGCAGATCTAATATTTCTTTGTGTATAATATTTCTGAGTCTATGTGAGAGTGTATGTAAAGCAGCTAGCGAAATATCGGAGTTGAAAATGAGATTTGTGTATATTTTCAAACAAATTTAGATTCAAACTCTTCGAACGGAAAGAGATATGAAAAGAACTTAAAATGATAAATGCAGGAAAAAAACATTTGCTGATATTTAGGCATGACAAAGACGAAATTTTATAATTTCAGCGCTCGTGATTGCACGTTATCTGGATCTTTTCTTATGCGTATGTCGATTAAATATGTTTATTTAATATATTGTTATATTTTCGCCCAGAAAATTTAAAATTTTATTATATTATGAAATAAAAAAATTCAATTCAATATTATTAGGCGATTTATATTTTTATCTGTCTTTTGTATGTTTGTTATATGCCATAAATATCGACTGCTAAAGAGTTATGTAATTAATAAGGAATAATTCTGTTTTAAAAATCAATGGAATTATGTATGTGTGTGTCGCGTGTACGCGAGACGATAATTATGTTCAATTACGCTAATTTCTTTTTCAATACAATGCAATAATAACCGTTATTGCATAAACCTAACGTTGAGTTTGCAATTAGCGAGAACTCGACTTTCCAAAGAATGAGATTACAAATTGTGCAATTAATAACACAGCCAGTGTCATGTTAATGCACATATATCCCCAACATATCGAAATGAGGTGAAAATAAATAAATAAATAGTAGAGATTTCTGCGCGCGGTGACAAGATGTTACGTTCTGCACAACATGGTAACAAACCGAAAAGGTACGTTAAATTACATTCCCACTCATGGCTCTCACGTATATGCGATATCCAAGAAACGAATTCAAGCAACTCATCGTAAAATGCAGACATAACAAAGAAAACTGCCTCAAGCAGCAGTCATTAATTTTTACACGATAGAAATAATCCTATGTCTCTATAGAGATAAAAAATATAGTCTCGCCTAAATGAAGAGAAGGCGATAGCTGTATAGTTAAAAAAAAAGACAACCAATATAAAATCTGTCGAGAATCTTTCTTTTTAAAAATTTATAGGAACGTACAACTCTTGTATCTTTACACCGTAGATAAATTAATGATTGCCACGCTCGCTCATTGAGTTACAAGATATGTCAAGGGCGTCGTCTTTTAATCGTCTCGTCAACGTACATTCGTCTAAAACTCTAGTATTATCATAATTACTGAATTTCTGCGACAATGTACCTGACAGATTAATACCATCCGCCGTCAGTAAACTGGTACCATCCAGCCTCTTATGATTCTCCATATTCTCGTTACCATTCTTCTCTGACTTATCAGATCTTAATGTATTGTTTAAACTATGATCGAATTTTTTGAGATCATTTTGGATACTTCTAATAGTATCAGCATTGTTTTCGTATGCTCGCAATAGGTTGTTTTCATTTTCGTACCTACGATTAATAGAGTCAGAATCAAGATACTTCCTGAATGTGTCATCGTATCTTTGACTATCGACGATTTTCTTAGAAAACCCCGTGTCGTAATGTTCCGTCTCTATGCCTCGTTGATTTAGACCGTCCATCTCGTACGACCGCTTCGTTAACTGATTATCGAATCCTGCTCTACTAGCTAAGTGGAGGTAGTTGTCATCACCAATGGGAGCTTGTCTATAAAAGTGAAATATTGCAAATTATTGCATACGTATAATATTGAAATTTACATTAAAAATAATAGTAAAAATAACATTAAAGCAACAAGAATGTATGAAATATAATATCGATGTAATATCTGATAAATTTTTAATTTATATGGCCTAAAATGTGCTTTATATTCTACGTACTTGCTGCCATATTTGGTGTCGCGTGCCAGTCTTCTCAAGTAGGCTCTATGTTCGTGCTCCAACGCGTATGCAGCTTCTCTTAATGTGGTTAAAGTCTTGAAACAAGAAGGTACATCTTCTATAGGCGAACCTCCATCTGGTATAACACGCATATCACTAGCACCGTAAACCGCCTGGCATTCACATGCACTCATCAATGTCTCAAGGCGCGGCATATTAGTGAAGATTAGCGAATGTATCCTCTGTAAATCGCGTTCCGGATCGAGGACCATTCGTAATCCAGCTTCCATGCCCGGCGATACCTCACTACACCCTGGTGCAACCTCAGCAACTGCCCGGCAACTACATGTATTACCGAAACATAGATACAATTAGAAATAACATCATTTATTTATATTTCTTTTAGTGTGATTTTCTCTCTTTTCTCTTTCTCTCTCCTTACAATCACTTACCAAAGCCAATGACCATTGATGTATGCACTTGGATGATACTTTTCTAAGCGGTTACTGTTGGTTTGACATATCTTCGTAAGAATATCGATCCATTCCTTTTCCTCCACGCAATTACCAGCTTGAACGTACAACGCTCTTTCTGGTTGAACAATTTGAAACATATTTTTCATCTTAAAAGAATCTTCGTGAAGTCTTTCCACCGCTAAAATTTCCTCTAGTGGTATCTTACACAAAGGTTCTTTACCTATTAATCGTAAGTTGTATTTTATAAACGCACTTATTTTATAAGGGAAAGTTCATTGTGTGTGTGTGCACTACAAGAATACTTACCTTTCGTTTTAGAATACGTCAGATCTTGTGTAGTAAGTCTAAAATATCTCTGCTTGAAATTCTTGCGACCAAATCGCTTTCTACCTTGTGCCCGTTTAATCATTACTCTGTGAAAAATAAACAATAACAATTAATAATTTCTTAAAAAGATTGTACACCAATAGACAAAGTCATCATATATCGACACAAATTTGACATTGTATGATTGACCAACCTCTTATCGCAATCAGTGGTATGCATAAAGAGAAAGTATATTCTATTAGAAATATAAAATTTTTAATAATTATATATAAATCTTGTAATTTTAATATTACATTTTTAAACTTGATAAAAAATAAAACCATTGCTTCACGTAATTATGTTAAAATAAATTTCAAAAGTTGAAATTTGACATTTTAATAATGATTATTATTAATATTAAATCTGAATTATATTTAATAAGAAAAACTGAATTATATTTAATAAGAAAAACGAAACAATGAACGTACCCTTCTTTGAGGACCACTGGTTGTTCTTGCAATATCGTTGGTCGCTGCCTCGTAACACCACTACTGTTACTACTGGTTGATATTAATTCCAGAAATTGCTTAACTGCTTGAATATGTTTTTCAGTGTAAAATTCTCTGCAAAAGAAAATTGTATACATGATAAAAACAAAGTTATATTTGACATTTTAATTGCACAAAAAAATTTCCCTTGATTTTATTAAAATTCTTTGAAATTTTACCTATACACGCATTCCATGTATTCTTCTTTGCAAACACTACCTGCGCCTCCTCTACAAGACACCAAGTTCCCAAGGCTTTGTATCGTTTTAGATATTAACGTTAACGTTCTATTAGTCTGAGAGTCCTACGATAACATATATTATATGTAAATTTAACAAATAAAAGTGTTACATGTTAATAATGCGTTCCTTACTTAGCATGTTATTTGTTGATTACTTACAATTTGTTCAGTAGTAATATCAAATAATCTTGGACCCAATATCGCAGGAGCGAAAAATCGTAGAAAAATAAATCCGCTTATCACCGAATACCTCACTTCCTTATTTCTTGGAAAATGAGTCGCAGCGAGTTCTCTTAAACACCAGAACATTTCGCACATTAAAGGCGGACATCTTACTCCTGACGTTGTTATAGCCGTAAACACTCTCTCGACATATTCCTATCGAAAAAATATTAGTAAACTATTAATATACTTGGTTAACCTGTTTTGAGAAAGACAAAACATTTATTATTTAATACCTTTAAATTCGCTAAATTCGTTTCAATAGTATTGCCATCTTTCACCCGAGTCGGATCTATTTCACATGGCTTTTTCTCAAGGAAGACTTGTTCCATTGCAGGTCTAAGAGTACTATGCAGGTAATGAAGACCCGCTAATCTCATGCCTTCGTCCATCATTTTGCTCACTAATGTATTACCGCGAAAAATTGTTGTTGGGTCACTGAAAGAAGAAAAACATTGATTTTCTACTCATAATCATTGATACTTGAACCTAAGTTAAAATATAATCAATTTTTTTACTTACGTTAATTTAGAAATCTCATGACTAGCAAGCGCTCGCATTACAGACACCAGTTGTCCATGATGCACCAATACTCTAACTAACGGTTGTGCAGCTTCCATTTTACTAGCTACAATTTCACCCAATATGTAAACAGCCGATGATGTTATAGGCTGAATATTTACACTCTGTAGTAATAAACTCCTGAGTCTATCGTATTTTTCAGATGGAAAGACATGATCAGCTGTGTAGTGTATCTTCAAACGTAACGAACCCAAACCTGGTAATGTACCAGGTGGTGTTGAATTGCTTGAAATTTTACTTGGACGATGTTTTGCTGCTCTAGGTTGTAAAAAATACCTACAAAAATACACAATATAATGTAATGCAAATAAAAAAAAAAAGATCTTAGATTCACGATTAAAAAAAGTTCTTAAATTCTCATCGATTTTGTCTGCATTTTTTTAAAGTATGTAGTTTGTTTAAATCTATAATGAAAATAAAAAAAAAACCAAACATAAAACATACCATACCATAAAAACATACCATAAATAAAGGAAAAACATACCATGCGGTTGTTGTACTGGTTGGCTGTCTTTGTAAACCTCTTAGAGTAACTCGTACTTCACCAAGGAATACTGATTGCTCTCCCATACCAGGAGATGCATGCCACAGACCAACAACCACTTCTCCAACTTCTGCTCCTTCAATAGAATAATGAGAGACATCCTTGTCCTTGGTCTCTGTTAATTCCGGCTAGTATATAGAAGCAAAAAAATAATTTTATATGCACTACATATATGAAAGAATAAATAGAAAAAGTAATATATCTCCTTACCTCAAACACAAACGTTTCATTAAATTGCGGTGACGACGTTTTCTTTTTAACTTTTGTGCGTTTTGATATTTGCTTACCATTGCTATAGATGACTGTAACAGTTGCAAAGGGATCACAGCTACCATTTTTAATGGTTAGTTCACTACATTCTATTACTCTGTAATACATAAAATAAAATATTACTAGAAGATTCTTATATTCTAATTTTATATGTAGATTGAATATATATACACTATATAACTGCTTTTCATTATTGCTTACTTTATTGTAAGTTTAGGCTGAGCATGTCCTACTTGAGGTTGCAAAGCTAACTCCAAATGTGCTTTGCCTTGGACTTCAGAATCAGCATCGACTGGTTTCAAAGGAAACCAATGCTCTTTGTTATGATATGTTGCTAAATCTTCTCTCTTTATTGCTACCTTTCCCAAAATCTTATCCTGCTTTAAATGTCTATCCCGATCGTACACGTAAATGCCAAGGTAACGAAATTTTCTGGGTACCTCAAACTGAAACTCCTCTCCAAAGAATGGGCTGTACAAAATACAAAACATTTACTTATAAACAAGTAACTGAGAAGTTTCATCTCGAGGCAGAAAAGATTTTACAACCAAAACTTACTTGAGAGTTCTTTCCATAGTCGTAGTTCTGAATATTTCCTCCTGGTCAAGCGATAATGTGCAATATACATCTCGTGTACCTGGAGACCCATGACTTCGACTTTGAAGGTTTTTTGCTTCTCCTGTAAATGATTAGTATCATGTAATTACTAATATTTATCAAATAATATTAACAAATGAAACATCTTAAGATGAATCAGAATAAAAAAAAATTACTATAAATTCACAGGTTCTTTCAACTTATAAAAAAAAAACTGTTATTTTATATGATATTGTATATATATTAAAAGAATATTAGAGAAAATTATATATATATATATATATATATATATATATATATATATATATATCAATCTTATGTCAATTTATATCAATCAATGGTTGCCACTTTTAGCATTCATTAGGTAACTTGAATGGAATCACTCTTCACTGAGTCATTGATTGCCAATACCGATTATTATTATGCAAGACAATACAACTTCATTCATTCTATATCTATTAATTAGTCATTACATCTCTATATTCAACACTACTCACTTACACTTTCTGCCGTTCTCTATAAATAATTTCGAGACAAAATCCTGATTCTACTTTAAAATTTACCAGAGCAGTGAAAGTTAAAACTCTCGTGTTGTTAGTGTCAATTAAATAAGCATTATTTACGATATGACAGAGATCGAGATAGATAGAATGAAAACAAGAATCGGTCGCCGGGTGCAACATTCGCGTGGCAATTTCGAAAATTCAGGACACGTCAATGAGTGCAGGAAAAAAACACTCTTTCCCGTATGATCTCGATGATGACTCGAGGATCATGCTCACTTCCAGATCATTGACGTAGCGTGAAAAAACGCGCGGCATCGTGCTCGTGCACGAGTACAAGATCAAGACGAGATCCATACGTACGCGCGTCCGATACGACCACGGTCGTTTCGGAATTTTCGGTGCACGTCCGTTCGCGATCGCAATTTTCTCACTGTACGTACGACCATCGTCGCGGCACACGCGCAAGCAAGCAAGCACGCACGCAAGTACACACACACACACACACAACATTTGTGTCCACGCACGGACCTCCACATGCAGGCACGCATGCACGCACGTACATATACACACGTAGGAGGACAACGACGCGTGGGAGTCGAGAATGTACGCGTCGATCACTGGGACGAATTTCGCACGAGAAAGAAAGACACCGACGAGACCTGTCGATCGGCCGATCGTCGCGGATCGCGTCGATACGATCGTCGTCGACGCGCGATCGCTACGGGCGTCATTCGCGGGACCCCGTTTCCGCGGAGCGCAGGAAAGGTGGACACGATCGTGGGAGTCGAATTAGGTGACATCCTGAGCGCGCACGGGCGAAACTTGTTCGCGATTGCGTCCCGGCGCGTGTTCCCGCGGGATCCGCTGCGACGACGAATGCATCACACGCACACGCATCTTCCGCGACCGAACCGCACGCGTATCTTCCTACCGATTTTGATCTTTAGCCTCTCTTCAACGCGGACTAGGCGCGTCTCCTCGGCCATGTTACCTCCATGACACTACTGAGTGACTACACGAACGAAACGCAGGCGGTTCGTTCATTCTGTGAATGGGTCTGAGGCACAGGACCGTAGCGCCGCGAGCAGGCGCCCACGCCGCCGTTTTCCCCGCATCCTATCCTACCCTACCCTACTCCTCATCGTCGTGATCGACGTCGTTGTCGTCGTTGACGTCGCGGGACCCCCTCCTATTATCACGCGATGCTATTACTTCCTCCTTACGTCTGTCTTACTAAGCGACGCGCTTTACAAATGCGGGGAAAAGAGCGTACGTAGAAGAGGCGGCGGAAAATGCGATATTCATCACGCAGTACGCGTTCTCAATTTTGCCATCGCTAAGACGCTTTGTTAAGGGCCGACTTCTCCAACCTGTTGGTAAACTAAAAACAGCTGAATTTTGTCTTCGTTTTTTCTTCAAATTAGACAAAAAAAAGACGATTTTACTGTTAGCTTACTAAGTATTGGTTGGAAAAATTGGCCTTAATTGACGTAGGATTTATAAGAGACGATTCAAAGCACCATTTAATAAATTTGCGAAAGCACATATTTGGTGGGATACTGCGTATACTTCTGCGTATACTTGCTAAGTGTGTGCTTTCAATCTCACGAAAGAAAATCGATATTCGTTAGCAATGAATGTGAGAATGATTATTAGAATGAAGAGGCGCGATAGATTCCGCGATAATATCAGGCGGCACTGATAACACTGATGTAACCGACAGACGCAACCTCGTTTGCGTCGACGATAAGCGAAGCTGGTCAATGAATCCGGTCGTCAATAAGCTCTTACGTCTTCGATAAGAGCGTACGATATTTCGATCGTGGCAGATCGATGGCAAGGATCGGCGACAGGTGGTGACGTTATGTGAGTTTTTAATCGGATGAGGTAATAAGTTCATCGCCGTGCACCGAGCATAAACATATGTCGAGGAAATATTAACAGTTTTCAAGTGACGGTGTCATCAGCAAACATAACGGGGGAAATGTGAGATAAATATTGGATCAAACAGCTGTTATTATAAATAGTTGTTAAATTGGTATATGTCACTTAGTGATAAAATTAAAACCTTTCGCCTTTTTCCGTTTCGGATTTCACGGGTATAAGAACGTCTCTTTTCTCGATTTTATCTCACATCGCCGGCATACTCTCGAGCTGCCATTATCGGTGCTAGTATCGCTCGATGTGATCGCACTCGCAGCGTGAAATGAAGGTGCGCGACGTTTCCCGTACGATTCAACGCATCCATTCATTTCCTCAGGACGGCCTGCCGCGATGGATCATCCGCGTGCCTGTGGCATGACGGCCGGCCGCTACGGGGTTGACATATACCCAGTGTCCGGTGAGCAAAGGCGCGCGTCACGCTCTTCTCTCCGCTTATGGCGTGTACGCCATATATGCGCGCACTTACACACGTGCGCAGGGTTAAACCACCGCTCGCGCGACTATCCCTTCACCCTCCCGCCACCGTGTGCTCTCCCTCTCTCTCTCTGTTTCTCTCTTTCGATGTTGGTGCCTGCCTGTATTCCCTTCTTATCTCGGTGCGTTAAGTCCGTCTGCCTGCTTGTTCGTGCACCGAGCTAGGCACAGACGAGCGTGTGTTAGTGCACGCCGTTGTGTTGGTTCACGTTGGTTAACCGTGCGCGCGTGTGTAAGTGGTGAGCCACTTCCTGATGGCGCAATGGCCCGCTTCCTCTCTCTCTTCGCTTCTCTTCGCTCTTCGCACAGCTCCATGAGCCGCATCGTTCTCTCTCTCTCTCTCTCTCTCTCTCTCTCTCTCTCTCTCTCTCTCTTTCTCTGTCTTCCTCTCTCTTGCTTCTCTTTCTCACTTCCTTTTTTTCCTTCGTACGATCGTTTCGTTCTTGCTGATCCTCTGTCTCACTTTCTCTCTTCCATTCTGAACTTTTTTCCCCTTGTTCACTTATGATTGATGTAACTGCCAAGAAAATCAGAAAGAATTAATGCACGACAGTGAAAATTCTGTTTGCGAAAATCTGTGATATATAAAATTACAATAAAATAGAAGAAAAGAACTATTTAAAACTTAGTTATAGAACTTAATCACGAGACTTCGTAACCTCTTCAGTCTCACTTTGACAGAATCACTTTTGCCACACAAAATCCCGTTGATATAATAGAATAATACGCACATCCGGGATCAAAGGTACATAGTTTCACAGACGCGTCAAGACGAGCAATTTGAACGAGTGATACTCTGCTAGAGTGTAGATGTCTATCTGTGTTTGGGAATTTTCGCGGAACCAAGAGAAGAGTAAGCATGACTCGGCGAGATTCTCACAATCTATCTAGGCTACTGGTCCCTCGGCTACGAAGAAAAAATGAGAGTACCTCGCCCGAGACAAGAGGAGTAGGTGGTCGACGGATCGATGGATCGTTGAGAAACGCGGGAAAGAGAGAGGACTTCAACGTCGCTTGTGAACTTGCGAGGATTTTGCTACCTTTCCCCTTTGTTGCTCCAGCGAACAAGCACAAGGTTACACGCGCTACTCCTCGCGATCAACATCGAACGTGTCACAGTTTCTCTGGCCGGAGCGACGATAATCTCTACGAACCGGCGACGTAACATCGCCGAGTACGCGGAAGAGGCAAATCGGAAAGAGGATAGAAAGGCCGAAATCGTGCGATTTTGACGTTTAAGTTTCCTACTTCGCGGAGACGTGCATCGCGCGCGCCGTCTGGAGCCGCACACGTGTCTCGGCTGAGATCCACAATCGGTTTACCGTTAATTATAAAGATTTACGATGCCGCGGCATAACTAGCTTCATACACGTACCGGTTTGCACTTTTGCGAGACTTTCACGGAATTTCCCACGTGAATATGCGAGTACGGACGCTCCTCCCGCGACACGCCGCGATAGCGACGAGCAACGCGGCGCGTAATTAAGTAGGAAATCGAGTCCGCGTCTTTTAATGAAAAGGCAAAGGGAAATTACGGGCTTTCGCCTATTTCTCGCGCGCATGTGTGTGTGTGTGCGCGCGCGTCTGTGTGTGCAGATTATTGTCATAGATTCTCACGCAGTCTACGCAGTGCAAATAAAACTCGAATTATATAATTTGACCTCCTCCTCCCCTTGATCTACACAATATCTGCTATATTATTCTAAATTAATTGGAACGACACGCACACGCTGATGAATTACGCTTTCTCGGAATCAGCTCACACATTATCGCAATAGGTGCAAGGGTCTCTTCGGTTTTGTAAATTCCCGGCGCCTCTTATCACCGGAAGTGGACGTCTTGGGTAAATCCTCCGGGCATTATCTTCGAATATCACTTACGTCTGAGAGTGATAATGCAACACGTCCTTCGCATAATACTTCCGTTCTAACAACAGGTTATTACATATGCGGTTGCTGCGCATGAGGAAAGCCACCTCGGCGGGCAGTGCAGTACGCTACGTATGGGAAAGTGTTCCGAGATGCGATGAAAAAAGGACGGTGTTCAATTGCGCTTCACATCGAGTGAAGGAGAGGCAATCCTGCAACGAGGAGCCCAGTCAATCGCGGACATCCGTCACATCTTACAGAATTACGGTATCACGGCGCGATGCGGTTGTAAAAAGTAAAACACACATGTGGAAAGGAGGGAAAAAGAAATTGGGAGATAAAAATAGACGAGAAACAGACGGCACGGCATAATGCCGAGTCGCTGGCGGTTAATCGACCGTCAGATGACGACGAAGAGACGAGAAAGAGAAAGAGAGACAGATAGAGAGAGAGAGGCACGCGGAACGAAATAGAGGAAGTCGCGCGAAATCTAAGCGGCAATCGTGCATAAATGTGGCGGCAGATGTGGAGCATTATCAGCGGTGGTCAATCGAAGACTACTCGAGTTGCTGCCGCTACTGTAGGCCGGCTCGATCGAGCGCGAGCGAACGAGGCGCGTGAATGGAACGGGTGGAGCGGTTAGAAGGAAAAAATATGAATGAAGTCGTGGTAGTGACAGTCGCGTGTACGGTTTACGTTTGGCGCGCATGCGTCCCGACGTAACGCACGTAAGCACGTGCATCGCTCGTTCGTGCCATTCAGCGTGAACAGCGTAAAACTATGCAGGGGGACGCGATCGGCGAAGGTGAGATCGATGCGCCGAAGATCGCACGTGCCACTCTATACGATGTGTCAAACGTGCACGATCGTGCTCGCTACGTTTCTCTCTCACCTCGAATTCTCATGCGCATCTTCGTGAGAGGCAAACGGAGTAGAACGATCCTGAGGGGCTCTGTTAAATGTTATCGATCATTCCTTTGTTTCTTTCTTCCTTATCTCGATCTCGTTGTAGTCCATTTTACGCTTCGCCGTAGACGTTCCTGGGAAAGCGGACTCGAGTACTGTCTTTCGCGTCATGCTCGATAAATTTCGAACAATTTGACGCTGTTCAGCAGGGCGGCGTGTCTGGAAAAAGAGATGGTAATCTTTATTAATAACTCTATTCTAGGAGGCGCGATGTCGTCAAGAAGCGAGTCACAGTGAAGCAACAAGGGCGACAAGTGTTTTTCGCGTTACACTTTCCGCAAACGACCAACCGATACATCATCGGCGCTCCCGAACCGTCATCGCTCATACCTGCATTCCCGTTGTGGCGACGCTCTTCTTAACTACGAATGTCAGCGAAAATAGTAAAGCTCTCAAGATGCGAGTGACTATCGGATGACTGGCACGAAATCGCACGTGCACGCAGCATATTCGCGCTCGTGATGATACGCGTATGCGCATCGAGAAGAAGAAGTTGATGATGAAGTGCTCTCTGCGAAGAAAAGTGAGCGCAACATTGTGTGCCGTTAACGTCACGGCGCGCTACCGGATGTAGGGAACTGGGATTCGGGGCAAGCAGGGAGCAAGCAAGCACGCGGTCGGCAAGACTTCGGAATCCGTTCCCCGATTTTCAGCCGAGAACCGGTAGCGTGTTGTGCGCGCGGTAAACAGGAGATCCGCGTTGCGTACCATTGTGGGCTCGTCAGCGTGGTGCAATCTACCAGCGTTCGCACGTGGCCACCTTGGCCATTGTGTCACTACAAAGGAACGTTATCCGGAAAGATTTAAGTCAAAGAGAACTCTCCTGCAAAAGTAGAGTATACATACGTATGTATATAATATATAGTACGCGCGCGCGGTTCGCGTGTGAATCGTGTGAACGGGACGGGCGTGACATCAACAAAACTCGAAAGAAGAAGCGAGTCGTAATACGCGCGCACGTGTGCCTTGCGAATAATGATGAAAACTCGCACGTATGCGCGCGCGCGCGCGATAATATCGCGCGCGTATTGTGCGCGCGCAGGTATTGAGTGCACTTCGCGCTCGTTATAACGCCGGATCCTCGTAGACGTGCGAACGTCACGGAAATTGAGCGCGACCAATGCGGCCTTTCCCACGATTAAGATGAATTATTATCCAGCGCGATGATTACGGTACGATGCGCGCGGTCTCGTGAAAAATGCAATTACATCGCCATTATATAGCATCGCGCGCGTAAACACTTCGGTAAACAAAGGCGCGCGCTTTTCTCTCCGGAAATCTCGAGCGCGGCGCGACGAAAACAATTTCACGCCTGCTGGACGTTGTCACCGCGTTATCGATCAGATCGTTCTTACAAGTCTTACATTGTGTATGATATTTTTTCCCACTGCTGCGGAATCCTGGATCGATGACGTTAGAAGCGAGAAAATGCATGGCAAAAATTCTTGCGTGCCATTTTCAAGTAAAACGATCTTTGTGTGAAAGAACACGTCAGATCGCTTGAGCATATTATCTAAAATGCCCCGGAAAAGACCTTTTTCTCAAAATCATGAGGAAATGTAAGTTAAAGAGGAAGGTTGCATGTCATGTTAAATTTAAGATTATTTGTTGACCACCAAGGGAAAAGGATCTTTCACGGATCATTTTACAAGCATGCTCAAGCGACCTGTTCTTTCGTACAAGTATCTCTTTACTTAAAAATGACACGCCGGAATTATGTGTTTTCTCGCTTCTAACGTCATCAATCCGGGCTTCCGCAGCAGTGGGAAAAAATATCATACACAAAAATCGCATGGATTTTCGATCCATAACAACTAAACGTTATTTGGTCGGTCTGTATGGATGTCTTTCATTCGTATTTGCGTGTGATTATGCTTCATCCCGCGTCAGAGCCTCTCCTCCCCTTTTCGCACGACGGGATTTCACTCCTTTTCGCGGTTGGCTTTTCATCCACCGGCTCTCTGGTCGACCTTCCTGACTTCGTCCCCACGCCGGCCAGCGTGCCATGTCTAACGGGGTTCCGGATGTGGCCTGATCTCTATTCCCGGTTTTGTTCGATGGTTAAATTCTAAATATAAAGCCTCTGAACACGCGCTCACGCTCACCGACGTGACACACGCACACGTGCACGCGCGCGAGTCCCGCGCTTGGTCCACCCGGCATATAATGCTTTGCTTGGCTCGGCTACGCTGGCAACCGGAAGTTATTTCGTCGATTCGAGCCAATTTTTCCGCTTACCTGTTCACACATGCACGCCGAAGCGGAAGCAATATTCCGATTGCCGCGTGCGACGTTGCGTAGGCGTGCACGAGCGCTCAGGCGATCTGTCACCTTGCACGACGTGTTGATATGATTCGTATCCTGTGTCAATGACGATCTTCCCTTCTCCATTTTTCTTGTCTCAATTTTTACTGCTTACGCCGCACAAAACAATCGGAGGAAAACTATTCCGTCTATAGGATGTCTGACGCAGTGTCCCACACTTTGCACGTAGATTAGGTTAAACTAGACACAAAATTTCTCTACCATTTTGCAAAGAACTATATGAAACTTTGAGTTATTCACTGAAGAAGATTGGCGAATGATCGCGCGCGATAATCCAATGTTCTTTAAGTTAGTTCATGAGCTAATTTAACTAGAAATCTACGTGATCATTTTCAAAATGCTAGATGACTTTTTTATTCAGTTTGACCTAATTTAAGTCGTATCACGCGTGATTATGTTCGCAATTATATTCTTTAATTAATAACTTTAGTTAAGAGTTTTGCTTGTTTGCAAAATGATTCGTTGTCATCTAATCTACATCCATGAAATATAGAGACACGTTGCGTCAGACACTCTGTACATGATCCTGTAAATTGAACCAAGTGTTAGCGGTTGGAAATGTTAAAACATACTGAAGACGACTGAACAAACGAATACGCACCGATACGGCGATGCGACAGTGACGAGTTGGACTAAGTAATTCGCTGATTCTTTTGGGGCGGTGTATTTACCGTTTCTCTCCTTTTTCCCACGCTATCCCAAGAGGAACGATATACAGCGGCGAAGTTTGCGCTCGCTCCGCACACATGTTGACGTGAATTTTAATCGGCCGGCTAAACGTGCCTGGAAAATTTAATTTACGTCACACGCAGTAGAATTAACGCCGCGTCATACATCGAAATCATTTACACGGTAGAACGACACAATCAGAAGAAAAGTCGTCGCGGACCACAGGCGACGTATGTAGGAAGCGGTAGCAGACTTCCCAAGCGGGGAGCCGAGAAGGGAGGAAGCCCATCCGTCCGGAGGGGCTTTCACAAAACCCCATTCAACGAACGAGTGAATGAGGCAAAAAAGAGCCGCGACCCATAATTTAATTATAATTAGCTTCCGCCGATATATATATATATATATATATATATATATATATATATATATTGCATTATGATTTAATCGTGCCTTCGCGCGATTTTACGCACTCTTTCCGGTGTCCCTTAGGCGAGAGATGTTCGGTGAAGTTCCTTTTGTCAAACAAACAAACGGTCATCCCTACACGAACGCTTGGGAAGTAACAGTTACTCGACTCCTTGACGCAACCGCGAAAGAAATTAGTCGTCGCGTATGCCATAATTGCGAGGGGAAAACAATCGCGACGTACGGCTCGCAGCGGTTTCTAGATCAGAAGAAGGCACGGTATTCTCACGCGGGCGTACGCACCTACGTGCGGTCGTAATTGATCGCTTTTCGCGGAAAAGCAACCTGACGTTTCTCAACCGCGGCGCGATAACGAAGGGAAAAATTGCAAAACGGAGAGAAACTGTGAGAGATCGCGAACGGTAACCTGGCGATCGCGGAAACGGGGGGACAAAGCGATAATTGTGCGTAGCGTAGCGTACGCGGACTGCGTGAATATCTAAGAATTGCGTAAGTAGGACGATCCTCTCTCGGCCATTGTTTCTTTGCCTCCGCCTGAAGCCGACTTTACCATAATCATTATTATCCATCGCCGGCCGAAGAGATTATGATTATCGCAAGTTTTCCCCTTTGTACTCGCGATGGTTCTTACGATAGTGTAACGAACAACGCGATTTTACATTGCACTTGGTTTCTGCAATTATAGCGCGCTTAACTCGGTTCCTTTGAGTTATTGAGTTCAGTCATTAACGTCCACTTTTTTCCTACATTTCTTTCTAGAAAAGAAAACATTTATACGTAAGAAAATAACACGCAACCATTCGTTAGATATCGCACTCCATGTTTAATCCTTTCAAAAATTAATTTCTTCGTGAGATATTGTCTAACAGAAATATATAAAAAAAAAGAAAAAAATATATATATTAGTTATCTTTCCGAAAGGAGACTTTTATAGTAAAAATTACTAAGGGATTTTGTAACTGAGAAGTATATTGTCATCTTGCAGTAATTCACTATTTTTTCATTCCATATGTGCTATTTATATTTTAGGAATTGAACTATGCTACTAAAACATTTACTATGTTTCAAAAACTTACTATGCTCCTTAGCAAGACTTTATTGATAATCTGTATTTACACTATTAAAAATATAGTAAAATTGAAAAGAATTTATACGAAAAAAAATTGTAGTATATATATTTTTTTCATACAAATTCTCCTCAACTTTACTACGTTTTTAATAGTTATTAATAAGTTTATATATACATAATGGTTTATTTTTCATATAAATTTTTCATTTCCATTATGTTTTTAATAATCCGGAAATAGATTGTCAGGAAGTTCCATCTTGTTAAGGAGTATAGTAAATTTTATTAAAAACAGCAAGTGTGTGTGTTTTAAGATTCTTAGCCCCTCGCATTTTCTATCTCTTTCTAATGACGTCAGAATTGAGAGAACACATGTTAAAAATTCTTGCAAAATATGTTGAAATAAAAATATATATCCATAAAGTAACACTTGCAATCGATTAAACAAATTTGTAAGAAATTCCGTGCAATTCCCTTTTGCTTTAACAATCAATAATTTATTGTATAACCTGAACAGAAATAAGCGAAGAAATAGGTTAAGAAGAATTGTATGTTAAGAAGATGAATTGTATGTTATATTAATTTACAACAAATTATTGATTGTGAGCAAAAGGGGAGTGCATAGAATATTTTACAAATTTGTTTAATGCAAATGTTATTTTATGGATATATATTTTTATTTTAACGTATTTTGCAAGAATTTTTAGCATGTATTTTCTCGCTTCTGACGTCATTACAAAGATAAACAATGCGAGAGGCCAGGAGCCATAGGCTGTGTTCAGGGAGACGCTACACTGAGAAAAATTTCTGGTAATAATTATCCAGCCTGTGTTATAATTACTACATTTAGTAAAATAGTATCAACTAAATATAAAAGATAAATATTACTATATGAAAGTTAATGTTACTAACAATTTTGTAATTATTACTAAACATTTGGTAACGTTTACCATATTGGTTACTATTTACCAAATAGTATGATAAAACGCATTTGGCAAGTATTACCAAACTTTTTTTTCAGCGTATTTAGCGCTATGAGCATTCTCTATCCTTGTTCAACTTTCAGGAACAAACAAGGACAGAATACATTCATAGCACTAAATAGCGTCTCCCCGAACGCAGTCTTAGAAGAAGTGTTTTATTTAATATAGTATATATTGGAAAAAATTTGATGTACTTTTAAAACACTTATATAATTAACTTTTCTTCTCGTGTTGTGACGAAAACTTTTTAATGACCCAATATAATTATTTTTATATACCTTTGTGATCCTGGTACTTTGGCTTAGTAAGAAGGGATAGGATAATCTGTCGTCGAAGTTTAAAGGCTGGAAATCATGCGGATGCACTCGATAAAAAAGTTCGCCCGATTGAGAAGCAGTGTGTGCGTGCTAAGCAATGATCGTCCTGGCACCTGTTGCACCTGTTCCTTCGCAGCAATCAGTAGAAATTGTCGAGTTGTAAGTAATCAACTATGAAAGAACTGATGCAAATAATGAGATATGATAGGATAACATTATCTGTATATAGAGTAATATAATACTCTAATACTACTGTATTGATAATACTTGTGTCGAATCACAATATGAAAACAACATTTGCGAGATTGAGATAAGGCAACTTATACGCAACACTTACTCTACCTACGCCATGTTGTAAACAAAAGCCGATTGCAACGGAAGTCAACAAAAGAGATCTTATCGTTTCTCCATTACATTTCTGTTTTCAGCACTGTTTGATTGTTTTCTGTCTCCGGACATGCAAACGTATTAAGCTATTATTAACGTATCGAAAAATTGCTGCACAACAGTGTTTGTCAACAATCAACTAATCTTAATATAAAATTGCAGAGTTGTTCAAATGGGATAACACGTCTTTTTATTGCAACTGAGACATGTTGTTCGCGCGATACATACGTTACTCATTAATACTGAACATTTGAGACAATGTTTTGTATAGTCTTTGACTATGTTTGAAATAACATTTCGCATACATCGATTACATCTTGAAGAAATGCATAGAAGGATCCGTTCTTTTCAGTCGCGACATACTGCGTTCTGTTTCTTAAATGATATATTGTGTTCCAAATCTTGTATTAAATGAAATACACAGCGAAATATACCTTTAAGATCCGGCCGAAAAGAGGAGGAAAGAGGATTGCAAGCAGCTACAAGGAAGCGCAGCCAAAAAGAGTAGGAAACAGTTGTATGTTGCTCACTACAAGGACTAAGTGCTGACATCTATTGGACAATGTCCAAACATCTTAGCATTATTGACGTCTATAACTGATGTAGTTGTATAGTTCCTTCTTTCCTTATATCCTTCTAGATGTAGCTAGTTGCGACAACCACTTTGCTAAAGAGCGGCCGGTTGTTGTTTGTAATTTATAATTTTCGCGATCGCGTGTAGCTTTTTGATAATAAAATATGTTACTGTCAGTTTTAATCGTCTTTTTGACTGTTCTCGTCGTTGGGCTAAGCCAAGAGGAATACTGTTCCGCACCTAATGCGGAATCTTGTAAAGAAAGTAAGATTGAGACCAGAATACCATCAATGTACACAAAAGGTATTACTCTTTTGCAAACCCAAGGTGTTAACAGATTTAAAAACAGTTTTCCACAGGATTTTATAATGCCTATATAATGCAGTACAATCTCTTTATTGTATTATATTCTTTCTATCTATTACTAGCAATAAATGAAGAATATCAAAAGTATCTAACAATGATTCAAGATGCGGAACAAAACTATAAAGAATGCAATAATACAAAGCATGATTGTTTCAAAGATGTCATCTTACGAGACTTGAGGCCTTTTAAGAAAAAAGGCATAAGTGAAGAAATGATAAATAATGCAAAAACTAGGTATCTATAGCATGTAGATTTAACAATATATTCATCTTTCATCTGTTATTTATATATATATATATATATGTATAACAATTTTTGTACAATTACAGAGGTACATTTTATCAAATAAGTAAAAGTACATTATATAGAGAGAAGGAATGTATGTTTCCAGCCAGATGTGCTGGAATTGAACATTTTCTTTTAAAAGTAATTGGCAATTTATCAGATATGGATTTAGTCATAAATACTAGAGATTATCCTCAATCTAGTCAACATTTTGGGAAGCTGCTGCCTATTTTTTCATTCAGTAAGGTAAGTAATAGTTTTGTTATTAATTCTGAAGCGTTATTGATTTTGTTTTGTGAAAGAAAATCTTTATATAATTATAAATTGTATTTGATATAAGTTTGGTGAAAGTTGAGTAGACTGTAAAATGTGTATTTTACTGTGTGTATGTGTATTTTACTGTGGTGTATAGACACCACAGTATTATGATATTGTGTATCCAGCATGGGCATTTTGGGAAGGCGGTCCAGCTATCTCATTGTATCCCCGTGGCCTTGGTAGATGGGATCAGCATCGTAAATCCTTAAACAAGGCAAGCTTGGAAACTCCATGGGAGAAGAAAAAGAGTAAGGGATTCTTCCGTGGGTCTCGAACAAGCTCAGAACGTGACAATTTGATTTTGTTAAGCCGAAACAAGTCCCATTTGGTAGATGCTCAGTACACTAAAAATCAAGCATGGAAATCTAATGAGGTAGTATCATATTTTTACAGAATTATTGATTAACCTCACTGAATTACTAATTATGTTATACCGAATTATTAATCATTGTATTATGTTAGCAGATTATTGCATCATTATAAGGTTGAACTTGATTTCAGGATACTCTGCACCAAGAACCAGCATCAGTGGTATCCTTAGAGTCGCATTGTGCATACAAATACTTATTCAATTTCCGAGGTGTTGCAGCATCATTTCGGCACAAACACTTGTTCTTGTGCCGATCCTTAGTCTTCCACGTCGGCGACGACTGGACCGAATTCTATTATGACGCCATGAAACCATGGATACATTACATACCTGTTTCTAGACACGCGGATCAGGAAGAATTAGAGTGAGTAAAATGATCACATGATCATTTTAATGATTACATACGATAATTTTTATCATTATTAGATTATTCCTTAATTTATTTTATCACATTTCCAGGAATTTAATTACATTTGCGATAAATAATAATGATTTAGCTAAAAAGATTGCGGATCGTGGGAGAGAGTTTATATGGAATAATTTGCGAATGTCGGACGTTACATATTTTTGGAAACAGCTCCTCAAAAGTTACGGTAAACTTTTAAAATATAAACCAGTATTAAAGAATAATCTCATAAAAATCGGTAAAGGACGGTAAATATATATATCCTGTAAATATATATTTATAAATATATATATATATATATATATATATATATTTACAGTTATTTTGCATAATTGATATTTCTCCAATTGATATCAAGTTAGTATTATTGGATAATTAGTGTTCGCAAATTTTGCGCATTTGATATCTAATTAAAGATATCGTGTGATTAAAATATAAACGTACGCATTTATTAATACTATATTTGTATGACAATGAAAAATATAATACAATAGAGATTTTATTCAGGGCACGACGCAGTAGCGTGGCAAGTTTCAATATGAATCATTAACACCCTGAGTAGTGACATAAAGAAAGGCTTTGTACAATTAGATTTGTACGTATTACGTGATTATTGTGTCAGAATTGCAGAATTGCATCGTCAGTGACAATCGTCAGTGACAATCGTCAGTTTGCTGCATTGTAATTAATTGAAATCAAAATAATAAAACCAAATTAATTGCACTTGGATGTTCTTTCATTCAATAAATATCGACAGATAGTACGAGGCCTTTCTTATTGTGCTCTGATAGTTCTTGAAGCTACGTAATCCTTAACAATTAAGTACTGGTCAAACACTTACGGTATTACACTACTAAGACACGTTTCAATATGTAAGAAAATACGAAGTGACAGTATTAAACAACGTTTTAAACATCTGTTAATACTGGATACAACGAAGATGATTCTCAACGCGTGTAATCTTTCCGCGGAATATTTTCCTCCAGAGAAGAGAATTGCGTTCTCCGAGACGCGTTTTAAAGTGCACTTCCATCTTATATGATCTAAAATCTAATGCTTTATACATAAGAACAGTATATAAATTCTCGCACACAGCACCATTAATGCCAGAAATCGGTCTGACAACTCACGTACAATTATCTCGATAATACTAGCTACAATAGTTGCATATAAAATCATCCGATGAACAGGCTATTACTGGCAAATCGCGATGGAAGCGTTTATACGTGAAAACAGGAAAGAATTCTCTTCAAACGCAATGTCATGTGGCTAAGGGAAAACCAGACGTTCGACGATTTGAAGTTATACACGGAGAAAGCTGCGCTTGGACAGACATGTGACATGTACAATTTTTTTCCTTAGCATATAAATTACAAAAATATTCTCTAAGGCACTTGCACATAAGATAACAATTATTCTAACATAATCGTAACATAGTTACAGTGACATGAGTACTATAGATATTCATATATACGAATAAATCACATGCAAACGATTAGACACTGGATAAAAATAATATACAGAATATATGCGAAAGATTATTTTCGTATTACGCACAGAATATTTTGGTATTTACGCAGGCAGCAGGATCTATAATACTCACGTAACGTCATTATTAATCAACAAATATTTTTTGACGATATTGTCAGTCAAGAATCCGATCCGACTACATTTCAATCTCTTTAACTCTCACGATGTTTCGATTTATTCATTCCTAGAATGTATCATCGTACATCTCACGACAACATGGGTCGTGATCGCATGGTCGGTCTCGAGAAGTCAGTGAGTGCCTTTAATATCAAAGTTTTCGCAACTTGGTGGACACGCGAATAAATAGGCAGTGTAGAGGGGTCCTGTGTGTTACGTTGCTGCGTGAAACTTGGAACGTGGGTTCGAAAATACAATATAATACACTCACGAACAAATGTGCAAATTCGAAGATCTGTTCTTTTTAGCTGTGCTTTCTTATTTTTTGTCCTTGCAATTTTTCTCCTTCTCCGTTTTTTCGCCAGATTTCAGATGTACATTAATTTTATTTCACACACAACTAGAAAGAACAGATGTCAGGAGTGCGCGGAGACTATTCGTGCGCAAATCATTTTGAAAGGACGCGCCGTTGCTGCACGTAGTTGAGAGGAGGGGGCAGCACTAGCGGGAACTACTCATTGTATAATTTTCTAGCTATCTATACTTAGTCACCAGCGAGTTCCTAAAAATCTAAACCACTGGCATTGACGACACGCATTTCTCCCTCACGATCGTGTCGTTAGCACGGCGGAGACGTTTCCTCTCGTCGCAGCGACGTTCACGTCGAACGGTGTTCTCGTGGAATCGCTTCCAACGATGCCTTCGTCGCGCGTCAACTTGCGCGCGCATGTCGACTCGAACATTGCCGTTCGATCGCTTCGAGATCGAGGCGTAATCGATAAGTCGCAGTCTCGGTCGAGATGAACGCCGGACGGTGTCCTTTACGTGGAGATGACGAACCTCGCGATGATCATCGTCGCGATGCTGAGCACAAGTTGCAATTGCCACGCCTCTTCCGACGGGCTCCTGAAGATTCCCATCGCTCCGGAGTCCGCGCGATGGTGGTTGGACGACGTGACGAGCTCGTCGGTGCCTCCTGTCGAGTTCAAATTTCAAACGTGGTGACGCGCTTCGTCACTAGCGCCGAACTGTGGCCGTGCAGGCGTGCGCATGCGCGCGCTCGAGAGACGCGCGAAACTGTACGTTGGCCGCCGCTGCTGCCGCTGCCGCTCGCTCGCCGCTGTTGTTTGGAACTTTTATTTGGTTTTCTGCGCGTAAAATATGGGGTTTTTGGCACGTATGCCGGTCGCGTGGGCCGTTTCGATCTCGCTCACTTTCTCCCGAATTCGGAGTGTACATTGTTGTCCTCTGGAAAAGGCGATTGCTCCCGGTTAATGCGGGCGGTTGGATCGACCTGCACTCGTAAGGTTAGTCTCCTTTTCGAACTTTGCAATTGAGCGACAAGTTCTGTGTCGTCGTACGTATTTAGCTCTATTGGCGAATGCACGATTCTCATCTCATATGTTGACTTGCGTTTCCTCTATATATCTGTATGTATTTGACGGAAAAGACAATGGGCAGGAAAGAATGGCTGCTCGATGATAGAATTGTAGCTCAAACTTTAAATATTTTTTTTTTCAAGATGGCCAAACATAGCAACGCTACGAAATATTCGCAGGTTACAACTTATATGAGACCGTTGCCGGGGAGAAAAGCCGTCTCATCGGAGTGCTCTTGGCGCACTAGACTATTGGTGAGTATCAATATAAATAATTTTTTAATACAGAATCACGCGTTAAAGCGTTATATATAATCCTGACCAAAAAGTATTACTGATAAAATAGACAGTGATAAATCATTAGAACTTAATATTCGTATTTATTATTTGTACGAGTAATAAAACTACTGAGCACTAAATTTATCCCTGGCCATTTTATCATTACGAGTAATGCATTTTTGTAAGGGAAGTAACGAGCACACTGTGAGTCTTGATCGAGATCAAATTTTCATGAAATTCAAGCTCTTTGTGTCTTGTTTCTGGATCCTTGTGAAAGAATTTCTACACTGTAAAAACTGATGTGTTAAATTTAACACATTTCATATGTTCCAAATCATTTACTCTCATTTAAGTGTAAATTTAACACAAAACAAATATGTTAAAAAGTAACACGCATAATATGAAAAAAATAACACTAAAATTTAACACTTGAATATCGTTAGAAATCACAGGTTGTATTAAATTGACATATTTAATATATAAGACATAGATTATGTCAATTTAACATTTTCATTTCATCAAAACCGTGGATTAATACTTCTCTGAAATGTTAAAGTAACGTTTTATTTTAATTAATTTAACATTATACATATGTCAATTTAACAAACTGTGATTCCTGATGTTATTTAAGTGTTAAATTCTTGTGTTAATTTTTTACATATTATGCGTTTACTTTTTACCATATTTGTTTTGTGTTAAATTTACACATAAATGAGAGTAAATAATTTGGAACACATGAAATGTTAAATTTAACATATCATTTTTTACAGAAATGAGTAAAACTCTATACTTTTTTTTTTTCATACAATGTATCCAGCAAACACAATGTTACATGTAACATATCTGTTAGTTGTAATTTCCTACTCAACAATGTAACTCTTATATAACACATCTGTTATACCCAGCGAAAAATAGCTCTTCGATTGACGGCAAAACGATGACAAATCGAAACCATCAAATCGTCGTCGATTTGACATCGTTTTGTCGTCAATCAATGAGCCATTTTTCGCTTGGTATAACAGTTACATTGTTGAGTAGGAAATTACAACTAACAGATATGTTACATGTAATATTGTTTGCCGGGTTATTATCATCACAAGTCAGAGAACACTTTTCATAATTTGTATTGTACTTTGTAATATGAAACTTCATAAATATGCAATTAAAAGAAATCAACATCATATCAAAATTACAAATTATGAAAGAAAAGTATAGAAAAGTTATGCGTAGAAAAATATATATTAAATTTTTTAGACAAGAGCTACGGCTTTTCTCATAGACTTCTAAATAATCGACGATCACAGTAAAAAGTAAAGAATAATCAAAGTAAAGAGCGCGTCAGTAACAAGAAGGAGAGCATAGAGAGTCGAAACTTAAATTATCAGGATCTAAAATTAAGAAATTGTGCATTGTCCCATTTAAACCTGGCCAAATGAATTGTAACCCAGAGGGAGAAAAAAGAGGAAAGATTGTGCAACTTAGAACCAGTGCATGCCATGTTTCCAGAGAATTACATGAATTATATCCTCTATATAGTCACACGGGACACTTTGAAGTCAATTAATCGTGCAACCAGGTCGTGTATATATGTGTGTATGTATGTTGTGTATATACGTGAAAAAATTAAATCAACGCGTGCATGTAGACGAGTGTTCCCTGGTCGAAGTGACGGATGGGGGGAGGAAGAGTGCTACAAATGTAAAATCAAGGCTTGTAAAAAAAAAAAGAAAAGAGAATTAATACCATAGGAGCGAGAGGTAGGGGTGGATCGGGAAATCTCCCGTAAACGCGAGTCAGTGTATTGTTAGAAAGGGGCGAGTCGAGAAACCACACTTTTATGACAGATTAAGTTCCAAACAACGCAACTGCCAACGGCAGCGATTACTCATGCACTTTCCTGTTTTACGCTCGCGTGCAGGTGCGCGCGTTCTCTCATGTGCACGAATTTTAAGGGAAAGATGCGTGCGCTGGCGTGATAAGGTACGTAAGACATGTAGCACACAAAAAAAAATGTTTGAACAGTAGAAGAATCTTAAACAGGCGAGTGGACTCGAATTCTCGAGTGACCTTGGGGACCTTTAACACACTCAGACACACAGAAAAACGTAAAACTTAAACAATAAGCAAATTGACCAATCGATTATTCTTAAGCCGTAAGAAGAATTATCGACTATGGTTGGTCAATTCGCTTATTGCTTAAGTTTCACTGCGTTTTTCTGTGAGTTCTTGGCCTTACGCTCTTACGCGAATAACTGCTGGAGTTCTTTTGTGTGCTATGATCCCAACTTTGATATAGTCCATATAGTGTGTGAGTCGATTAAGTGCGTGTGATGATGCAAGGCACAGGAGGCGACTCATGCTGAAATAAAATTTCGCGCGTGTACCAATGTACCGTGTCTCTACCGGCGAGAGAATAACAGAGGTGGGATACGCAGAAGAATCAAAAGGCGTAATATACGAGACCACAACCGTACAGTGCGAAATAAAAGCCGTCCGTGTAAGTGAGACGAAAATGAAAAGGAAAAATACGGGAAAAAAAGTCTCTTATTCCTAGTAGGATATTTACTCTTATCTGCAAACTGGACGCTGCGAAGGTGACACACGGCGATCTCACCGTTTACTTCTCAAAGTCGGTGTTTTTCGTAAACAAAACTCGGCTCTTACCCGTCTTGCCTGGCTAATAAATACTTCGGGCCTTGCTATTTCGCGCGATTACTAACGACGCGTGAAAATATATGAGCCTCGACACTTCAAATGCAGAGGTATAATAATACAGACAGCGGAAAATGATTTCGATCGAATTTTGGATACAAGAGAACCTCCGAATTACGAACCCATGATGACGATGATTAACGATCACATGGTTAGAATAACGGTGAGGATTGATAATGTGTTATGATGTTAGTAAATTAGTGTTTTACGTGCGTTATGTGCTACTCACTTTTGTAAAACGCAATACAAGTTAGTTTTTAATACGTTTCGTTAGTGGTGTGAGTGGTGTACCATCTCTGTGAAGTCCCCAAAATAATGACGACTGTCGTCTTCGAAGTCGTTTCTTTTTTTTTTTTTACATTTAGACTAATTGTGCAGGCAGTACTTCGCATCCCGACGTTTCAATTTCGATTATTTCGTAACATCCGTTCTTGATAGAAGACTCGAACTGTGACACACATTCGATAATGCTCGAAATATATGCTACATTTTTATTGTGCGACAAAACACGCGCACCCGGGATTGCATCACATCCGATTTTAGCGATCTGCGGCTCGATAAAATACACATACAGAAATGTACGGAAGAGCCATTTGAATAGCGATTCTCATAATATTACTGAGAACAGGTTACAACATTGCAGTTTTGATTATCGTAACATTATATCGTATCTGTATTATTCCACGTCGGCTACATTGAGACTAATCTGGAATTAATGTGAAACATTTCTTCGCGAAAGTACTGCGTGCACGTGTCTCTTCGCGATACACAGTAGCCCCAGTATCATAATAGCCAGGTGTACGAGACACCAAAGTTTTTAATTTCGCAGTTCCTGCCCGCCTCTGTTGTACAAGCGAATTACTTGTTTCCACGTGGATTATTTCCAACGAAGTAGAACGAGCGATTACTACTCGGTATCCACTGTCGCGATACGGAGTATTAATTTGAACGAAGCGCAATTCACGTCGGTTCGCGGAAACTTATTCATCTCAATGTTCTCGGAACATTGTGGCATTACGTTCTGAATCAACGACAATTAGCGCGAACATGGTAATAGTGATTATAGTAAACGCGTGAAGACCAATGATCGGGAAATTTTGCAGAAGAGACGTATGCCAATTTATCTTGGAGATTAAGTGACGTATTAAGATGCCACAATGTGGTTTCTGTTTTGCGTGATCAACAGCGAGATCCGCGATGGACAGTGGATACGCTGAGGCTCTCTTCGAGGCTGAGCAGGATTCGACCAAGATTTTATACCTGCGTCTAAAATGATGTCGCCGACGTTGTCATGACTACCGTAATCGCCGTACGTGTCACCGTCAGCTACGTCCAGATTGCTGGCAAAATGGAACGGCCAAAGCTCATTACCTAGCGTCCCTCTGTTAGCGGATTTGCAGCCGAACCACCAGTACGCTGTCGATCTTGGGAAGGCGGGATCAGCGGTGTCCACCTGGTGAGTCAGACATGATTATTTTATACGTAATTAATGTAAATTAATGCGTATAACACGTATAAACGCGTAATATGCTTTTACTTTGTGGAATTGCATCTCTCTGATACAATTATATGTTTAAATATATTTCACAACTTTATACAGAATATATTTGTGCACTCATATAGATATGTTCTTATATATAAAGAGAGATATTCTGTAGAAAGTGTTCTAGATGCAATTCTAAGTAAATATACGAGTGAACCGTAAAATCGTAAAGTCGTAAAGCTTACGAAAAAAAAATTATAGATATTTACGAGTTATCATATAACATACGGTCCGCGGATCTACTCACAAGTTCTTACGAGTCTTACGAGAACAAGTTACGAGTTTTACGATTTTGTTTAGAATTGCAGTGTAAGAGAGATTGCGAGTTCTATTTATTATATATATATATATAATATGGAGATAAAAATCGCTTCCATATAAGTATGAAGATCATTAAAACATGCCATAATTTGAAACACGATATGAAAGAGACAACAAGAGGGAAAGTGTGCGTTGTTATTACAATGCTGCTGTTGCAACATTGTGTCGAGATCGACGCAGCTTTCTAGTCCAAAATATAATCGCTGACACGATCAGTAAAAACAAATTATACGTAAATTGTAAATGAGAATCTACGGCACTTACGGAGAACGTTCGGTCGTTGAATCGATAGTAGGCGTTGTCTTGGAAGAAATACGTGTAGCCCTTATAGGTCACCGCCGCGTTGATATGATCTGGTATGCCCTGCCAGTTCTTAATCAGCTTGGGATAGTTACTCCTCACCGGTGGCTTCGACGCTGGGTCGAAACGCCAGAATTTCGTTCCCTTGTAGAAGTAGATCTTGCCGTTTCCGGTCCACACGGTGGCAGCGTCGATGTGGTCGGGAATGCCGGTGAAACCGTCGCTGATCTCTTTCGGGTAGTCGCCGTCCATGGTCGTGTCGATGTACCTCCAGTATTGCGTGCCCTGTGACGAAATTTGCAGTTAGCATAGATTTAAAATTAGCACAGAGTGACGAGAGAAATCGGGCTTTTCATATTTCAACAGCAAACTCTGCTTTTAAGGCTCGTATTGACAGTAGTTGCCTGAAACTTGTCTCATATGAGTTTATTATCAGATGTTTATTCCGAGTTAGATTCATGTTTTTCAGTCGAGTCATGATATATGTGACACTTATGGGGAGCATGTTATCAACGCTACCGCGTTCTTTTATCTTTATTGCTTTTTAGATATACAAGGGTAGAATTATATGGTAGCGCTGAATAGCGTTAATAGCGAGTTCCCCGAACGCACCTTATATTTGTAATCGCGATTTAATTAAGAAACTCTCATCGCAATTCTAGATTCAGATCTGCATATCTCATTTGAGACGAATCTCAAGCAATAACTGGCCATAATTGTTAAAAAATCCAGCCTACGAAATTATGATTTTTTAATTTTTGTTTACCAATGAGCAGTCTCCACATGTATTTCTATATAAAACAAAAAAGATCGAAGCCTTAAGGGCGCCTAAAATTATTTAAGAAACAGTTTTTATTTTCTATTGATTGCACTTTTTTTTTTTACTGTTTGCGTTATTTTTACCTCTTTTTTAAGGATTAAACTTATTCTTGAACGATTACGAGAAACCTCAATGCTATCTATACTTTTTAAAACATGCATCAAATTTTCACTTTTATTTTTCTCGAAATACGCTTTATGTGAGTTGGATCATCCTTGCATAACTATGACTAATTATTAATACGGGTCTAAATATTTTCGCTTAGTCACCTTGAAGAAGTAAGTTTTGCCGTTCCTGTACGTGAACGCGGCGTCTATGTTCGACGGAAGTTCTTTCCAAGTGCTGCTGATGCGCCTAGGGTAGCCGCTGGCGATACCGTTATCCGTCAATTTCCAATAGTATTTACCTGAAAATTTCATAATCTCTCGTTATCTCGTTTCCTTCACGTTCGAATTCAAACGCTATCGCAAAGTATGTACCTTTGAATACGATTGTCTCGCCGTCTTTTGAATTGAACATTGCGTCGACCTTTGGGTCTTTACACAACTCGGGGTCTTCCTCGGCCGGCGGTGACGGCCGCGACGTCGACCCCCCTCCATGGTTAGTCTTCTTTCCGTACAAAGCCTGGAATGATTTTCATGTCTCTTCACATCAGAAGTCACAAATATGTCTTTGTTTTCGTCATAATTGCCATTCAAAACTTGCTTCATTCATGTTCGAGTGCAATTCGCCGAATAGTTTGTGTACCTGAATAGCCTCGATATCATCACGGTCTAAGGTGAAATGAGGGTCGTAACCGCGGTAGAAGGGTGCCATCAAGGCGCTCTTGACATCGCTGTGGCTCAAGCCGAGCGAGTGCCCGAATTCGTGAGCGGCGACCTGGAAGAGGTTGGTGCCGCGGTAGCTTTTGATGGTCCACCGCTCGGAGTCGTCAAAATGGGCATCGCCACCGTACACGGGGAAGTAAGCGTGCGCCAAAGTGCCACCTGGTCCGTCGAAAGGATCGCCGTCACCGTGCTCGCCCACCTCGAATCTGATTTCGATATGTACCTAAAACAACGCCCTCAATCTAGGAGAAATCATAGAGAAATGCTGCCTCATTGTGGTATTACATTGCGTTATATCATCGTATTGTTGATATTTCTACATAGATTACTAAAAAATTTATAATCTTATCTTCAGTGGAATTCTCTTATATACGTGGCTTCGAGACGGTTCTTCTAAAACCAAAAGAGAAATATTCTAATACTCAGAAAAAGAACTTTAGTTGCAAGGTGCTACTTCCTCTAATCTTATATTCTAAATGAAAATTTTTATCGGAAAGTACTTAAATGTTTTTAAGTGCAATCTCACTCAGAGAACGACAATGAAAATACTGCCAAGCTTGAAATCATAAGAATGAACGTTTCATTCAAGCTTAAAAGTTAAAAGTAATAAGCTATTCAAGCTAAAAATGGATTCTGACTCTATATGAGCGAATGTCTCAAACAATTAGAGTGAATATATTCATGTGAAGGTGGAGTGCACCAAACTCACTTTTTAATCTCGAGTTAAAATAATCTTTTGACAATTCAGAGTAAACAATTCGCACAAATTCAAGTGATTCAGTAATCGCTCTGATTTTCAAGTGAAATTTCACTCCAAGAAATTTAAAAAGTATTCCTTATTTTTACGAAGAAAAAAGTTTAGTTGTATTAATATGAAGTTTGATTGCAGTGAACGAACCAACACGTTTTGATTGAAAAAAACGGAATTTCTTCTTAGAATCAAATTAATCGTAAGAATCATTAGAATTCTATATCCTTCAATCAAAATGCGTTACTTTGTTTATTGCAATCAAACGTTGATACAACCAATTTTTTTTCTCCATGTAACAAAGAAGAATAATATCGTGCTTAGAACATTTTTCTTTTGTAGTTTTAGAAATATCTTTTAGAGGTTATATACAAGAGAATTTCACTAAAAATTATATTTTTTGGCTGCACACTGAGACCAAAAATATTTGGTATTTGTAGCTATAGTTATACATATATAGAGAAATAATTGCTATAAATTATAGCCAAGAAAACTATTTTTTTAATTAAAATTTTTTAACTATTTTTTTAACTCTACTATAATGTTAGCGATAATAACCTCGTGCATGTCACCACTTTGATCTCTGTGTTGGAACAATCAAGAAATATTTGGCTTTGTGCCAAAAATAACAGTAATTTTAATTCAACAATTTTTTTCTCTCAGTGCGAGCATTGGCGATGTAATCGTCACAATAGAGTAAAAAGTACAATGTATATTAAGTGGTCCTACATTGTCACGTCCTGTCTTGCGGGTGAACGTGAGATCGGTGTAACCCGACCAAACTTTGAACGCGTTCGCTATTTCCTTGTCCACCTCGACGTTGTTCAGGCCGGACGGATACTTGCTGATTTTGTAGGTCAGGTTCTTCGTACGCCACCTCGACCCTACGGGAAGACGTAATTATTACGGTCGAATGAGTTAGGCCGCGGGTGCGAAGGAGCGCGTGTGTGCTTTGTTGAAAAATATCGCGACGCTATTATCAACGCGGCGTACGCTTCTGCATGACCATTAGCGTATGCACATCCGTTAACAGCGACGGCGCATCATAAAAATCCGCGATGCCGCGCGCGATCCGCGTACGCGATACGCTCGCGGATCGCGCCATTGTTGTGCCGTTGCGTTTCGTTTGTTATCCGTACAAGAATAAAAATCGCGGCTCGCGTGTTGCGCGCCGGCCGCGGCGTCGCGATTTATGCAACGGTCGCGCGCATGTGCGCGACAATTATGATATCTTAGTGCACCATGCACGTTCATCTGTTACGCAACGATTCGCGCTCGTCGCCACGCGAGATCGAGGGGAATTAAAAAGAGAAAAAAGGAGAAAGAAAAACAGAGGGGAAACGAAGGATGCCAGAACGACGGGACGTGAGGGCGCGCACGAGGGGTTAGGCGTTAAATTTCAAGCGGCGGGCATACCATCGGATACACGCATGGCCGAACTTAGCACCGAGGGTTCACTGAAACGTGAAGCGCTCGCGCGAGGTTCAAAGTCACGGTTAGTCCGTGCGAGAAGCCCCGATGGCTCCATTATCCCGTCGATAATGGTCGCGTCACGCGCATGAGAATGTCCTTTGCGGGGAGTTATTTTCGATACGACGTGACCAAAGCGATCGGAACGTCAGCGTTGCGACGCGCGATTTATTATCTGAGGAATTCCAGACGCCGTTGATGATTCGCTTCGTTTGAGCGCGCACAATCGCAAATGTTTGACTAGTCAGTCAGTCGATCGGTCGGTCGGTCGGTCGGTTGGCTGTAATCTCGAAGAGAAACGCGCGATGATCGCGCCCACCCGATATGGAGAATTTTCCAGCGCGATGGGAGGCCGATGATGCGCCGTCGCCACTGGATGGCGAAATAGACGAAATGCAACAGTTAACTCGAGCAAATTCATACGACTAATTTAGAATGCATCTGGAACATCCGCGCCAACTATCGCGATACAGATCCGCATGACCCGTTTAGGGTGACTGACTCTATATCAACGAGCGCGGCAGCGGCAGCGAGACAGCAGGAAGTCGGTACGCTCGATGCACGACGATTCACCAGAAACATCGTAAAATACGGGACAATGCGGCGCGCTAAACCGCCGTCGCGATCTCGCGTTCACTGCAAGTCCAAGTGTGTTATACTCATAGACATATAATATATACTACTGTGTCCAAAAAGTAAGACCAATTTAAACATTTTTTTTCAAATCTTTATTTATTATTCCAAATCTATTTCGTCGCCTTCAAAGTAATCCCCCTCAGACGCAATACACTTATGCCAACGTTTTTTCCAACCCTACGGTTGGAAACCGTATTACGTGATGCATATAAACCCACACTGCAGTGATAGATATAAACCCACCATCTCACACTGCATTGGTTCTTCGAGACCATTTCGCTAAAAATTCGACCCATAGGACAGAGCTCGTCAATTGTACAAAGCTGGTTATAAAACTTTACAATCTATAGCAAAAGCTAATCCCAGAGATTTAAAGGAACAGATTCCATATCTGAATAATAAAATAGTCACACAAATTATTGCTGCAGCAAAAGTAAGTTATTCCATATAGTATATATTAATAAAAATCGTTCCACAACCGCCATATTCACCTGATTTAGCATCACCGTGTGACTTCTGGCTATTCCTTAAGCTCAAAAGACTGCTCCGGGGACACCGTTTTGACTCGATTGAAGACATACAAGCTGAATCGAAGAAAGCTTTGAAGGCTATTCCGGAAATCGACTTTAACAACTGTTTTGAGGGTTGGAAAAAACGTTGGCATAAGTGTATTGTGTCTGAGGGGGATTATTTTGAAGGCGACGAAATAATTTTGAAATAATAAATAAAGATTTAAAAAAAAAATTTTAAATTGGTCTTACTTTTTGGGCACAGTAGTAGACTGCGCGTTCCCTATCTTTTTCATCATGAGAAGGCGTCCGAAAATTAGAAAGAGCAAAATACTTTGACCATGGACGTAAGAATATATGGAATATATCGCAAAGTGCGATTACGGACGAGGGGCTGTGAAGTCCTAGGGGTGAGAGGATTACATCGTCGCGGCCATCATGATGTTGGAGGTTTGTAACTATTGTCTATGTATAAAAACAGCCGCCGCCATTATGATATGTCAACTCCATTAGAATACATACAATCATTCCCCTTGTCCCTTGGGCTTCACTCCCGCGACAATATGCTACGTCCATATATTCTTACGTCCATGTTTGAAACCTTATTCTATCTTTGTCAGAAAACGTGGTGGAGGAGAAGCGAGCGTCCTTGATTGGTGGAATAGGTATTGAGAGACAAGGATAGGTAGGGAGTCCAAAGCACTTTGCTCTTTCTAATTTCTGTACACTTTCTCAAGTCAGCCAAACCTTCTCAGTCTATATATTATATGTCTATGGTTATATTACAAAAGAAAGGTTCTGTTTCGCAGTTGTAGCGAAAATGATCCAGACACGACAAATTACAGCTGAAATGGATAAATGACTAGCGAACACCGCGATCACTGCAAGTCCAAGGGTTGGTTTATCCAACCTCTTGCTAAGCTAACTAACAATTAAATCTTATGTCTGTTTCTACCTAATTTAAAGGAGAAACAAAGACAGACGTATGAGTTAACTGTTAGTTAGCTTAGCAAGAGGTTGGAAAAACCGGCTCCAAGTGTGTTATTCTTAGATTCACAGGCGTGCGATTTGGCTGAAGATCTCTTTATGCGTTTCTTGCTGTTTTAAGTCACGCCATTTAGCGCGTTTAAAACGTGTAAATTATAATTTAATACGCTTAAACATGTCAAATGATTTGGAACGGTAGGTAAAAAGTATGTGAAGAGAGGTTTAATGAATAGAGTATGTGAAGGAGCTAAAATAACTCATATGGATTTACAGTGACAACGCGTGTGTTTTGAGTTTAATCAAAACAAAGGAGAGAGATAGAACTATGTGAACTATTTGCGAAATTTAGCAAGATAATCTATAGATAAATAGGTAAAAAAGACCAACACGATAAGAGATAAACGAATGTACAATCCTCATATCCATTTAGATTTGCTGACAGATATTGCTGGAATGCTATTACTGTGAATTCCACGTACCACAAGCAGTTTTCTAGCGGATACAAAAAGCAGCGACAAATCTTAACTGTGACTTTTAGAATTCTATCTGGACCAGCGAAATATTTTTTTAGCGTATCTAGGCTGAATTTCTTGTTACATGTATCTTGTCGTTTCAAGTCACGTCATTTGACACGTTTAAATGTATTGCATTATAATTTACACGTCTTAAATGTGTTAAATGACGTGATTTGAAGCCGTGAGAAACGTGCAAAACAAGCTTCAGTCAAATTATACGTCTGTGCGTTTGAAGAACAGGCGAAATAACAGGCTTGGATTTGCAGTGTTAGTCCTTGTTAACAGTCGGCCGCCTTTCAATAATATTTTGCGTACATAACTTCTGCGACTTTCGATAGCCAATATCGGCCGATTAGATAATCGCGCGCTCGATCAAACGTAAAATTATGTCACGTCCCGCGGTTACATCTAGCAATGCGAGTTGCGTTAGACTTTCTTGGATTTGTCAACTGTTCGATTGTTTGCTTCGCCACCGCGAAATTGCCCGTTAAACACAACTTCATGCGTCATTCCTTTTACCTTGAAGAGCGTATCTCTTCGATCTTCCATCGGCTCCTGGTCCAACTTTGTCTTTAACACCGCACCTCGGTGTCGCCATCAGCTTGACGGTCTCGTCATTCAGCTCGCCTGGAATACACAAAAATATATATGAGCGAATATCTATCTGCAACATCTCCTCTACACAAATTGCTCGTTTCTGCGTATTCTCAGAAGCTGTGTTCTCTCATCAATATGAACACCGCGCAATCATACATGGCGCCAGAAACGTTCGTCGCGCTGTACAAAAATTAATTTTTTTATTCCTTGGGCTCTATTACTTCCCGTAATTGTCTGGGAGTAATTGCGTGATGGAAGTAATTAAGCGGCGGGATTCTCTCGCGCTATATTGATTCCCGACCGTTGGTGTATTCTTATAGCGGGCACATCCGCACGCTCACGCGTCCGCGCGTGTGCATCACCACTCCTTGCACGTATTAATTCCTTATGCATGTATGCATAATATGCATAGTGCGCGGGAGTGCTCGTGCATATGTGCATACGCTACCGCTTGTTTCGCCGCGGTCACGCGACTCGGCATTTACAGATTCCTCGTTGTCGTCGCGCGAGAGCTCGCAAGTACACCACGGGGATTACTTTTTTCCGCGCCTGAGCTTCGCGAGAAGCCTATCTCCCAAAATTCGCGAACGTCGACGAACTCTTTCTTGCATCGTCGCTTTTTACATTAGCAGCTTTCGCGAATGTTGCACCTTAGTCTCCCCTTCTCGCCGTCGTAAGGACATTTCAAAGCGTGAAATGCACTTAAGATAAAAGTACTACACTGAAAGAAAAATATAGTTGCTTTCGGCGTCAACTATACTTTTTTGTGATTTTAACTAGAAAAATAATCAGAAGAGCCATTTTTCTAACAATACTTACTAAAACAATGGTTTTTCTATTTTTTGTACTTAAAATCACAAAAGAGTATAGTTGACGCTAAAAGTAACTATATTTTTCTCTCAGTGCAATGCGTTGAAAAAAGAAGAATGTTTGGTATTTGTAACTATAATCAAACAGAGAAATACTTACTATAAATTATGGTCAAGGAAATTATTTCTTTATATTAAATTCGATACTGTTAATAATACTAACTTTATGTGCATGTTACTATATACTACCATTTTAATACCAAAAATATGAGACCAAAAATAATTGTAATTTTAGTTAGATCAACTTTTTTTTCTTTCAGTGTATGATTAGGTATGTGGAAAAAATATTGAAATAAAAATTATAATAAAATTTTATAATCTCTTGTACCACACAGAATTATAACCTGCTATATCTTTGTTTAAAAATTGCTATACCTTTGTTTAAAAATGTTATATATATTTTTCATTTTTCAAATGTTATACATTTTTCAATTTACAAAACCCAACTATATTTTTTGTTCTTCCTCAACCATCTATTCTTTTGTTCTAACACGAAAACGGCAATAGTAATATACATATAAAATTATCATTACTAACATTATAGTAAAGTTCAATAAAAAAATGGTTTGACCATAATTTATAGTATAATTCTTTCTGTGTGATTATAGTTGCAAGTATAAAATACTCTTTTTCTCAATAGACATTCTTATTATTTTAGTCTTGAAATATTTAAATTCAATGTGAAATGTTTATATATTCAATATACATTGTAAAAACTGATGTGTTAAATTTAACATTTATGTGTAAATTTAACACAAAACAAATGTGGTAAAAAGTAACACGCATAATATGTAAAAATTAACACAAGAATTCAACACTTGAATACCGTCAGGAATTACAGTTTGTGTTAAATTGACATATGCATAATGTTAAATTAATTAAAATAAAACGTTACTTTAACATTTCAGAGAAGTATTAATCTACGGTTTTGATGAAATGAAAATGTTAAATTGACATAATCTATGTCTGACATATTAAATATGTCAATTTAATACAACCTATGATTCGGTATTCAAGTGTTAAATTCTTGTGTTAATTTTTTCCATATTATGCGTGTTACTTTTTAACACATTTGTTTTATATTAAATTTACACATAAATGAGAGTGGATGATTTGGGACACATAAAATGTGTTAAATTTAACACATCAGTTTTTACAGTATATATATTTTCTATGTTAAAAATTCAGATATATATAAGGCTGAATAAGAATGTTCAGAGTTATGTGTCCAAGTACTAATACTTTTATCTGTTATCGTATGATAACATGTTTGAAAGTACCATATCAAAAAGAAAATCGCGTAACAAAAGTTACGTAATCGATGCATAGATGCATCGTTGTTCTTTTGATCGTCTTCTCTTTTCCAAATTTCCTTATTGCCCATTACATATTCGCGCGCGCACGCGAATGCATCGCGGCTGCGTAGATTACGGTCGATAAACACGCTTCATCTCGAATAATGCCGCCACCGATGGCCTACAATTTTACAGTTAGATCACTCTTCCGTTCACCTTCGGTTTTTATTGGGCTCCATTGCCTGTTCCGCCCTGCCAGCGAGTCTCGCGTGGTGCCATTTACGACCGGTGAAGCATGTGCTACTCGTTTATTCATCCTTTTCATTATCTTTTTGCACGCCTTTGGCGTGCATTTCTTTCGGATCGGCGCGTCAGTAATAGGAACGTAACGCCTGACGAAACGCATTTCTCAATATGAGATCGAAACAATCGGGAAACTACATTCGGGCGCGATATTTACTAATCGTGGCAATTGCGAGGCACGGCTGTTCTTTTTCGATTGGCACAGGAGAAATTCGCGTTATACGACCCACATTGTCGCGGCTTCTTGTCAGAGACCTGCCTACTTTTCTCACCCGGGCGTTTCACAACGAAAGCATTTATTTTCTAAAACGATCTCTCTCGCAACGGACACGGCACACGTAATGACTCACTGCTGAAACGGCGGCTCGAGTTCGGTCGCGTTTCATCGAATTCTGAATCATCATCGTTCATCGTCATTAAACGGTCCACAACGACAGGGAAGCACCCATGGTTATCATCGTTAGCCACGAACGATTCGACACGTTGCGTGTGGATGCATCTCTAGGATTTCAGCCTTCTGCTATTTTTTTTAATCACACGCATGTGACACTGAGTAAACGCATCCTTCGTAACACTTGAATGAGTCATCAATGACGGTGCAGTCAGGACTTGGTAATAGACAATAAACGCAACTGTAACCCGCAGTCATACACGCAAACTATATACTATAGTACTCTAATACTTGTGTATTAATTCTTATAGAACCGTATCAATAGTTGTTACTTGAATTCGACTTGAATTTAGAGCTAGTAGATGAGTTTTCAGTTGAATCGCGATTACCAATGTAATATCGCATATATTATGACTCAAATAAAAAAAACTCAAATTTAACTCTAAAGTCCGTATTAATAGTCGTTACTTGAAACTTGTCGTAAAAGATACTCAGTAAAAGATACTACGTGTAAAAGATACTCAGATATAAATTTATAGTTTTTTGAGTTTTTTATACTCACATAATACATGCGACATTATATTTCTAATTGCGATTCAGCTGAAAAATTCACATTTAATTCTAAATTCAAAGCGACATATTTCATCTGAGAGGCAAGTTTCAAGTAACGATGACCTAAATTTATATCCGATTTGGGGTCCGACATGGAAAAAATTTCAAATAACGACTATCAATACGGACCATAGACCCATGAATTATCCTATTTAAACAGACATAAAGCCATGAACGAGCCTTATAAAATTTATTTATGCAATTCATTAACACGGGTTTATAACATACCTGTTATGTTAAGTCCGGCGAATGCCTGGAATTCTTCTATCGCCGCGGTCAGTTTCTCCGAGCTCAGGAAGGCACCATTTTCCGGATTACTCGGCGGCAGATATCCGTATTGCGACAAATAATTCTGTAATGTTAAACAGAAAAATCCTCATTAACGCGCGTGTTTCATTCGCTGATGTCATTCGCCCGTCATTCGGGCGGAGCGGGCCGTTGGATGATTTCGCGCGGAATATTTCGGTGATCGAAGGAAGCGTATCCGTTGTTCGTCCGTTCAAGGTGAGGTAGTTACCGTATCGCGAAATCACAGTCAGAAAGAAATCACACGGTCGCGCCGCGAAGGTTCGGCCTTTAAGTTCTGTGTCATAACGCAACCTTGGTCGTTTTATGAGTGCCGGAGGTGAAGTAACGCGTCGAGATAGAAGAACCTTTTTCTTATCTGCGTGTAAATTTACCGAGGCCCTCGAGAGCACGTCGGTCCTTTTCGCCGGTTATGTTTGTGTGTAATTGCGACCGTCATTGTATAGATTGGAAATTCTCGTGTGCCGACTCAGCTTGGTGAGTGCGTCAATGCCTCGTTGCGTCAAACTCTCTTCGATCATCGCCGATCGACACGTGTCGTGAACACAACAAAAAGTGCACGCGGTCGGTGTTGTATGTACGTGACATTTTTCTAACCCGCCATTCAAAATACGCCCTGGTTGGCGTTGGGCAGGACGTGCTTCTCTGTCACGAGGAGGAGGAACGTGTCGCAAGAGCAATACGAGCAGCAGAGGAGATCGTCATTAGAGCCAATTCGGATGGCATTACATTCAAAGTACAGATTACCTCTTTAAGTATGACTCATCCCTTATATCGAGCACGAAAAGAGCCGTCTGCTCTCTCGCGCGCGCGTTCTAGATTCGCACAAAATGGCCAGTCTTGGCAATCACCGGTCTTCCAGTCTCCACACAGCGCATGATAATATAGCGCTGACCGAACCGATTGACCTGCAATCGTATGCAAATCTCTCCCGGTCTTATGCGAATGAGAGTCGCGTGAGCATATTAAAAATTCGTACACTGAGGGAAAAATTACCTTAAAATCAACAAATATTTCTTTGATGCCATTAACATATTTACTTAAATCTAAATTCTCTTTATTTAAATCAAATATTGTTTACCTGACTTAAGTAAACAATATTTGGTTTAAATAAAGAGAATTTAGATTTAAATGATTATGTTAATGGCACCTATCAAAGAAATATTTGTTGATTTTAAGGTAATTTTCCCTCAGTGTAGTTGCGTAGAAGGAAGAGTTGCTCAAATAAAATGTCTTGCTCATCCAGGTAGGATTCTAAATGTTGTTATAATTGAAATTGATTGCTTTTAATATTTGCCAGAAAATTATTTGTGACGCGTAACATTTACAGTAATAGCATTCTAGTAATATATAGACAAACTTAACTTCTCATTCTTCTCCTCCTCCTTCTTCTTTCGCTAGTTCTATAACCCTTCATGAATTTTGGTTTCCAACGTCAGCATTTCTGTCTGCTAATTACCATCATTTTCCAGTTGGTTGCTTTTTTATTTTAATATCGTCTAATACATTATCTTTCTATCTTAATCGTGACCTTCCTTCCGATCTCGTTCTATATGGTTTTCATTTTGCAATTTTCTTAACTATACTTTCATCATTCATTCTAGTCATTCTAATCAGATGTCCCAAACTATTTTAATCCTTGTGACTTTGTACATCTTACTACACTGTAAAAACTGATGTGTTAAATTTAACATATTTCATGTGTCTCAAATCATCCACTCTTATTTATGTGTAAATTTAACACAAAATAAATGTGTTAAAAAGTAACATGTATAATATGAAAAAAATTAATACAAGAATTTAATACTTGAATACCGTAAGGAATCACAGGTTGTGTTAAATTGACATATTTAATATGTCAGACATAGATTATGTCAATTTAATATTTTCATTTCATTAAAACCATAGATTAATATTTCTCTCAAATATTAAAGTAACATTTTATTTTAGTTAATTTAACATTATACGTTAGTTTAACACAAACTGTGATTCCTGATGGTATATTCAAGTGTTAAATTCTTGTGTTAATTTTTTACATATTATACGTGTTACTTTTTACTACATTTGTTTTGTGTTAAATTTACACATAAATGAGATTGGATGATTTGGGACATATGAAATATTAAATTTAACATGTCAGTTTTTACACTGTTTTTAGTGTATATTCTCTCCTTTCATTAAGTTATCCAGTTTCATGTTATTTTTTATTCTTCATTGTTTCATATTCATACACTAGTCCATATATTTGTCTATATTAATCTAGTCTTAATCTGAATCGGCATCGCATAGAGAGTTAAACCACATTTCTTGTTAAATTTTATAAACAGTTCAGATAGAAATTCTGTCTCTGTCATCCTTATTGTCATTTACATTAGAACATACGCGATGTCGCAATATTTACTAATTATTTTCATCTCAGCTAATTTCTCACGCCCAGATAATTCTCGTCATGATTGCGAGACCATTCTTTTTTGTGTAGCAACACTCCAGATATCTATCGCAAGAATGGAGAAAAAGAGTACACTTAATCGTGCAATTGGAGCAGCATTAAATTCTAATTAGAGCGTTTCAATTTTATTGAAATCAGACAAGATGTTACCGAAACTCGGAAGTCGCTTCAGACGGTGTCGGAAGTGTAACGAAATTGTCCGACAGATCGCCGCTGCGCGAAGGAGTTCGGAATAAGTCACGCGAGAATTCATCGAAGACTCGCGCGTTGGTAGACCGCAGAAGATTGGGCGAACACAGCGATGAGGTCGAGGGGACTGACCTAACCAACCGCGACTTTACTGTTATTTAACCACACTTACGCACCGCCCGATTAACATTCTGCCGGTCGAATCGTCAATGAATGTATTCATTGCTCGCACCCAAGGGAGGTGGTCGATTCATGTTTCAGACCCTTGTTACTCGCCTCCGTGTTACTCGTGTCATGTCTTGGCGGAAACGAGCTCCTCGAAAACCGCGTAAATTATTCGCGACCAATGTAGCCATTGTCATGTAACATCAGGATTGCTACAGACCAGAAAAATCAGGAAAACCGGGAAAAGTCATGGAATTTAAATTTGCCATGGAAAACCGGGATATGTCAGGGAAAAATATAAAATAACCTGGAATTTTGGCCTTTCTTTACAATTCTTTGAAATTAAGGTAACCCTCCCTGGGTTATAAGAGAAGAATACACGATCTTTAGATCCTTACTAAATCTAGGGTTACTAGGGATTTTATTAAAATGTCAAGTTTATTTTATTTTAATTTTAACGTCAAAAGTTTATAGGTATAGTATAGGAATTCAAATGTTATTTAAAAAATAAATAAGATTTTCTTAGTTTATATTGAATATGTATATATCTATGCTAGTCTATGCATCATGACGTTAACAAAATAATTAAAATTTATATTTTACTCAGCGTTTTTCATTCAATCATCCTTTTCCGTCTCATATCTATATTCTTTTTTTCAATACTCATATAATTTTTGTTAGCCTAAATGTGCATTTTCAGAAATATATATTAGGACCCTAACAGCACAGATGTCCAGGGGACATCCAGAGGACATCCTGAGGACATTCTTCGTCCTCAGGACGTTCTTAGGACGTCCTCAGGAGATCTTGTGCTGTCTGGGGAATATTATGTTACTAAACTAAATTTGTATTGTTTTTAATAATATAAGTTTTTTTTGCTGTAATCCCAGTTTCTAAACGTTAAAATTGAAGATTATATGTTGGTCATGGAAAATTCTCCACTGTTGTCTAGAAAACATGAAAAAGTCAGGGAATTTCAAAATTGATTTTCTGTAGCAACCCTGAACATCCACGTAACGATTGTCATGTAACGTCAATGTATCGACGAATGCCAACGAGCACGTTGACTGCCATTGGTGGCCGTTAGTAATAGGTGTTAAAATACTGCCACGTCTTACTAATTTATCTATAAAACGTAATCTGTGTGTAATAAATTCAATATATAACTGACAGGAAGCCAATGAAACGAACTAATGTATGTATGTATTGCAAATTACATTCATTCATCCAAAAAAAAAATATAATCTCATCCTTAACGTAATTCTCTTGTAATATATTGGCTTCAAAAGGAATTTTCTAAAATTAAAAGAAAAATATTCATGGAAAAAACAGTTCGGGTAACTGAATGGCGACTAGACGAAAAACTTGCTGACGAAAAATTATATCTCTGTTAAGCCTGATCTACAATATGCTCTTTGCTTTCTGTTTCTTGTCTTCTGTCTTTTTCTAACTTAAAACTTAAGGCGTGAGTCAGAATATTGAACTGCATCAAATCTGGGATCTCTTTCTGTTCTTACAGTTGTCTTTCATCTGGTCCCCGGGTAATAGAAAATTCAGTTACACTGACAGAGTTATGTTTTCTGTGTTCTAGTACCCACTCAGTTGCTGCCATTTCCTGTAATTCCATATTCGAAGCGAAAGTTTATTTTTCTTCTACGCTGAGAAAAAATACTTGAAAATTTATTTGTGATAGTTATGATTCAATTCACACAAATGAATTTCATTTCACAGAAATAAATTTTGTTTCTCAGAAATAAAACTTTATATCCCACATATAAAATGAAATAAAACTTCAAGTATTTTTTTTCTCAGTGTAATAAAGTAGACTATTGATCGAAAATCTATTAGATATCATTTCTTTTTCTTTTTGTAACAAAAGGAACATATTTATTTGAAGCAGAATATTCTCTTATTCGAAGAAATTTTTATTAAGAACACAAGACTTGTATTGTAGATAAAAGAAAAAAATTTCTCTAATTTTAAGAATATTGTGCCTAGAATATGTTTACCTTAGCTTTAGAAAAATTCTCTTCAGGTTATATGTAAGAGGATTCTGCTAACAGTAAGATTATATTTCTGTGAGATTAATTCTGTGAGATCATATTTCTGTGAGATTTTACCGCGTCTTTTGGGTGATTCAAGCTTGAGTTGAGTATCGACATGATCAATGGAAATCAATGTGGCGATCAACACGTTGAACGTATTGACGACTCGATGCCAAAATCGCTGGCAACTCTGTTCGCAATAATACAAACATAAAGATCGGACTCTGTATGCGCTCATGCGAAATGGATCAGCGGCAAAATACGATCCGTAGCGTAACGACGAGGTTGCGGCGTGAGTCACGCCACTGCAGGAGAGCATGAAGGGATATATTCATCCGGATATTTTCGCGGTAGTAGTTCGATGCATCCTTGTCGCCCTTGGCTGCGGCGCAGAGCTCCCGAGCGTAGCCTTGGCTCGCTGATTCACTCCTTGGGGCAAGACTCGAATCAACACAAATCACTTCGAATCTCTTATCACCCGGAAGTCTTTTATCACAGAGACGGCGATTGCTTGTGTGTGTGTGTGTGTGTGTGTTGTCCATGGTTTTTCGATATATTTTTCACGCCGGAAATTCCACGATGTAAATTCGTCGGTGCGTCTAAGGTATGTTGATCTCGTGTACTCACTAGCTCATATCTCGCGCCAATAAGAACACTTTCGCAATTAAGACGCGCATCACGATGAAATGAACACGCGTCTTCCCACGACCGCGATTCCTTCCGGTCGTTGGATGAATGGAGTGACTCAATGCTCGGGCACTTCCTCGCCATACGATTCAGAAATTTCGCAATCCGCTCCGGCCAAGTCAGTTTCCGCGAAGGCTAAGATTTTTATGAATGAGCGCGAGCGGAGTGCGCCCATGTTCACCTGCGTGTGCGTGTGTGGGTGTACGGGTGTGTTTCACGCATGAATGGGTTTGTTCTCTGGATGTGTGTATGCATGCACACACGTGTGCGCTGTGCCACCGTACGATACTACGACGATTGAGAATCAGCCGAGTGACTTTCCGCGAACCCGATCGTGACTTGGCTCGCCACCACCACACGCCGGTGAAGCCACGCGCTAATTGACGTTGGTGGAGGTGTCGCTGGAATTCAAGGTCCACCCGGTGGATGCTGATGGCGATTGCCTTCAATTGATCGCGAGTGGGTGAACTACGATTAATGCGCCGTTCGCCGTTGCATTCGATACACGAGGGAGAATGTTAGAGGCCTGGGGCCAGATTCTCGAAAATATCTCGCATATGACATTTAGTGAAAAGCTATAGTATACGTGTCAACTATAGCTTTTCACTAAATGTTGTATGCGAGATATTTTCGAGAATCCGGCCCCTGTATTGATAGTCGTTGAAACTTGCTTCAGATGAGATACTCGGGCCCGTATTAATAGTCGTTGCTTAAAACTTGCTTCAGGTAAGAGATACTCAGATTTGAATTTAGAATTAGGGTAAGTGGACAAACCCATAAAAAGAGAGAAGATAACGTTGGCGACGTTCAAAAGTCTGTAGAATCTATAAATTCATTTCTGAAGATTAATATCATTGTTGGACATTAGGAGAGTGCACAGAGGTGCAAAGTTAACCTGTCACAAAACACTTCTGTACACTCTCCTAACGTCCAACAATTATAACCTTCAGAAATAAATTTATGGATCCTAGAGACTTTTGAACATCGCCAACGTTATCCTCTTTTTTTATGGATTTTGTCTGCTTACCAGAATTAGATGTGAGTTTTTCAACTGAGTCACGATTAAAAATGTAATATCACATATATAATTTAAGTAAGAAACTCAATCTGACCCTAAATTCTTCTCACGTAGGATAAGTTTCAAATAACGATCATTGATATGTGTCTCAGAATATCAGATAAAATATTCAACTCAGGTACTTTGAATTTAGAATAAAATAAGATTTTTTTTCCGGTTGAAACGCGATTACAAATCTAATGTCATATTGTGTGATTCAAGTAAAAAATTCAAATCTGACTCTAAATTTAGATCTGAGTATCTCCTATGGGAAAGTTCCAAGTAACGATAAAAATGCGGGCGATAAAAACTTATAGTCGTTTCATAAAATTTCTCTCATATGAGATGGATTAGATTTTTATCAGATTTTTTCAGAATTAGATCTAAGTTTTTTAGTTGAATCATGATATATGTGATATTCATGTTTGTAATCGTGATTTTACTGAAAAACTGTCATCTGATTCCGAATTCAAATTTGAGTACCTCACTTGAGACGAGTTTCAAGCAACAACTATTGATACGGACCACAAAATCTTGCGCACTTTCGAATACTTTTGAAAGTATTACCGAGTTCCGAATAATGTGCTGTATGTATTGTGCGTATGTGATTCGTGCAGTGATATCTAAAAATAACATACACAACGATTACATATTGCGAATGTAATTTCCATACGGAAGACGCGTGCGTGCCGATTATCTGGATGTTCCTTGTGTAATCGGAAGTGTATGTGTGGAAAGATGCACGATACACTGAGACGAGGAGCCTTGGCTGCAATTTACTTTACGATCGCATGAATTTGTGTCGGAATATGCTCCTCCGAGTAGAATCGCGCTTCTTCTGCGGTGCGTGTCATTACAGAGAGTGAGTAGCCGCCTACGTTCTGCGATCACATATCAAGCTCAATTCTGTCTTAGGCTCTTTTTCTCCTTTCCTCTGCTGTAAATTTTAAGTCGCTTCGCGTCCGTCGTGTAACGGGAAAGAATGTCGTGTCCCTCCGGAGGATAATCGTCTGATTCGCGGATGATAGTGATCGATTAGCTCATTCCTTCGACGTTATGTCATCCCTGTCTTTTGTAAAACACGCTTGAGCGGTAGTCACTTCATTGCATCATTGGTTGATCGCGTGGATTTTTCCTTTCTCCCTTCTTTTATTTCTAAAATATCCTCGCGTCACTGTCTGCGAATTAACGTCCGGCACGAGGCGAGTCCTTCCTGTCGTCACACAAATTTCTCGCGAAAAACGCTCGCGGGCTTGTAATTTGCGTGTGTGTGTGTGTGTGTGTGTGTGTGTGTTGTTGCCGTGTTGTAATTGTACAGCGGGAGTTAGGCACGAAACGCTTTATATCCGGGTTACCTTGAATCCGTGGTTCAAGGTGTGACGTAGACATTCACGAGAATATTGTTTCGAAGGTATAGTCCGCGCTGATCTTACCGGTATTTGCGCCATTAGCCTTGCAAATTGAGCAGAGAGGGAGAAAATCGAGGAGTTGCGTTAACTTGTTTGTCGCTCAGAGTAATTAATAATTAAAAAACACGATGGAGCGTTGGATTATAAATAGCGCGAAATTTCCCCCACTCCCGCGCTACGCGTAGGTCCTCCTCGCGGACGATTTGTCGCGTAAAGTCGCGCTGCTCGTTTCCATGACCTGAATTTCAGGATTTCGTGTTGCTCCCAGAGGTATCGTGACTACTGTCTTTTGAGACGGTTTATAAAAATGCCTTAGTCTATAGACGGTGTCTTTCTAATAGCATTACTGCACGTTAAGTCAAGTCGTCTATATGGAAGATTGCTTCGCACTCAGAGGAAAAGATATGATGATGGCAATTAAAAAGACTTATTTTTGTTTTTAGATCTGTTTAGTATACACGACTTTTTATTGGCATTACATGTTTTTTGCTTGTGTCAAGTACATGTAATATTGAGAAAGTGGGACAGCAATTAGATACACACGTAGCAGCAATTAGATTTTTAGTTTCCATTATCAAACATTTGGTTGATCCCAGTTTAATCAAATTATGGTCCGTCAAGTATAGTGTGTCAAATTTTCATTTCAAACAAAAATTCAAATTTTTTTTCCATATTTCTGTGATATAAATTTTATATTCTACACAAATCATTTTTCAACTTTTGTTTCCTTGTGTAAACATGCAAAATTTGTAGATATAGTTGTCATATTGAGATAATAAATATCTAAAAAATATTTTTTTAATAAGTACTAATAATTTTGTGTATTTTAATATATGTATATTAATATATTTATATATATTATATTAATATATAATATATTTATATATGTTAATATACAGTTATATATGTTTAATATACAAAATTGTGGAAACAGTCGAATATCTCGAAAAAAAAACATTTTTTAGGAAAATATTTCAGACAAAGTTATAGGGATTCAGAAGATCTATTTAATGGCCGTATCAATTTTGACATTGGATGGCGCCGCCAAAGTCAGGTCGAGATCAACTTTGCTTTTTTAAATAGAAACATTTTTTATTACGGAATTTTATTCCTTATAATTCCTTATATTCCTTATATTCTTTATTCAAAAATGTCTATAACTTTTGTCTGAAATATTTTCCTAAAAAATGCTTTTATTCGAGATATTCGATTGTTTCCATAATTTTGCCCCTGTATGTATATTAATATATTTATATATGTATATTAATGTATTTTGTAATTTTATATATATATATATTAATATACATATTTCTACACCGAGGACAAATCTCGTTCAAACGAGAAGAAATACGTTTTCTACCGCAACTTTTCACGTAAGCAATTATTCATTAACGTTCGACATGAATAAATATTCACGCAACGAATAAGTACTTTTTTAGATGTTTTTGTCTCAGCACATATAGTTGTCACTACTGTATCTTTTCTCCAAGTGCGTACTACATTGTTATTACGTTGCAATGGCGTTAAAGAGCACGTCTGATTCTCAGAGCGTTCAAATCCAGTTACTACTTTTTTATGATTTTGTGCGCGATCAGGGGGAAGAAATTTCAAAGCGACTGGGAGCTGCTCGGGCGAACAAATCTGGGTCAACCGTCGACTTCTGCGATTAGCGGATAACAGGGATATACCCGCCAAAGGTTCTATGCTAATGGAAACTCGGGCGGGTCTATCTCGACGGAACCAAGCGTCTCTTCCGAGTGGGATCGAGTTGGAATCGCGTCCGGGACGTTAACCGACGGATTTAATTTGATTTGATCGGTTCCGACGTTCGTTCCTCCGTGGCTGTCGACAATATCGACGATATCGTCATCGTGTAGCTATCAATCTGTCACACGATTGCTGCATCGTTGCGAGTTGCTCAATGCACGCGAAATGCGTCTTGATTGTCGTATGAGTTCGTATGTACACGTCGACTGTTATCAGATTGCGTTATCAATGATAACACTCAGTTCGCCGTCCGTGAAAGATCGCTCCTTTTCATCCGACAGGTGCAACACTCACGGTACGAAGATCACAAGTAATTCCAATCGGTGTGTGCTCACAATTGTCTATGTTTCACAGTTATTATGCTTGTGTTACGTCCTTGTTGCGTACAATGGACGTGGACGATGCTTCATTTGGTTTATCTTCGAGTCGCACGCAAAGTTACCGAGATAAATTAAATTTTTTTTTCGTGCGAGCTAACGAACAGCATAGATAAGATTTCTGGAACTGCTCGTCAGCTGTGCGATCGATACCTGACCATTTTGTAGGAATGCACGAACGTCTACTGTGGACGAAAGGGCGGCCAGTGAATGCGAGGGGTTAACTTGGCGTATTGAAAGCGCGATTTCTACGCGACTTTAAGGAAAAATCAAATACTGTTCGTTGCGGTGCTAAAGACATTACCGTGTTCTGCGCACATTAGCAAGCGTGATTCATTTCTTAGCTCTAGCAACGCGAGACTGGTTATTCCGGACGATTCGATTTTTAACGCCACCACAGTTTATTCAGTGGGCTATTCCCGTAGGTCAGCTTTTTTTCTACGTAATTGTGTAAAGCAGACTTAGTTAGAAAATGTGTGAACATAGAAAAAAAATTTAGCGTCACACATATGTGACGCTGGTCTCTAATGGGAGATATCATTGCATTACGTACACTGAGAAAAGAATATTTGAAGATTTATTTATACTTGAAGATTACAATACTTAACGATTTATTTTTGTGGAATAAAAGTTTATTCCACAGAAATCAATTTTATTTTTCAGAAATGAGCTTTGCATTGCACAAATAAATTTTCCAACATTTTTTTCTCAATACACTGAGAAATAATGTTTGATATCTGTAACTGTAGTCATACAGAAAAATAATTACTATAATTAAATAATTACTATAATTACTATAATTAAAAAATAACTTAAATGTGTTTAATTTTTAAACAATTATTATAAACAATATTTGTTTATAAAAATTATTATAAACAAATAAAAATAAAAAGGAAACACTTTTTCAGACAAAAATCATAGGGCTATTTAGGAATTGACACATGAAAAATTATTCAGAACAACACTATAACACTATTTTACATATTCTTTTCACAATTTTCTAAGGTCTATTTAAGCCCTATTATTATTTTTTTTTTAAATAAATTATTGAAATATTAATAATATTGCTGCAAGTTTTTCGTAAAAGACGCAAATATTTTTTTTTCAAACCGAGAAAATATCATTATTATTTCTGAACAATGCTAAAAACGAGATTGCTAATTTTGAAAAAAATTAGCAATCAATTATGATCAAGAAAATCATTTTTTTTTTTTAATTCTACTGTTGGTGATAACATATAGATATGTCACTACTACTATTTTATTGTAAAAAATATATTTGAGGTAAAAAATAACTATAACTTTGATTAGATCAATCGTGTTTTTCTCAGTGTACATATGATATTGGTAGCGAGTGTGTGTTAAGTTATTTGTAGCTTCCTGCATTGAGAAAAAGTATTTGAAAATTGTGGGACATAAAATTTATTTTCGTGAATTTATTTTCTGTAACGTTTATTTCTCTGTGAAATAAAATTGATTTCTGTGAATAAACTTTATCTCTTCCACAAATAAATTTGTAAATGTATTTTTTGCAATGTGAGCTCTTTCCATTCGCATCTCTCATCTGTCTTTTTTCATTCATGTTTTTGTTAGCTTTCACATTTGTGCAACTTCCCATTATTTACGTTGCTTCCGATAACGCTCGTCCGAGCTTCCAATCTTTTGATCGCGAGATGGAAACTACTTGTGTGCGCACTGATTTCTCGCGGCGAGCACCTGTACAAATAATTGTTAACAGTATTTTGTTTTTTCGATACGTTTCGCTGCTCGAATCGTCAGTTTCGCGATAATTTCCGCGTTATACGCGCCCTTGCGGGTGTAACCGGTAGGTGCATGCACGAATGTCGAGGGCGATTCCGGACAAAGCGTACCTTTTCTCCGACACGCTGTTCGATTATAGGATTTCCAAGCTGTCGCTCGTAAAATAAAAGGAAGGAGTGCATAAGCGTCGAGCAGCGCACCGGCCTTGAAGAGGTCTTTGTCGACGCGAGCGGCATCAGTATTCCACGCCCTCGCATCTTCTTCCAGACGTTCTTTGAATATAAAAGATGTCCCGACTACCCCGTCGCGCACTTCATGCAATATATTTTCCCGCGAGTAATCTCACGGCGGTCTTTATTATTTTCTTTATGTATAAAAATGGCGCGAGTCAGATCTTTGTTTGGGGAGAATGTATCCGAGAAATAGCTTAGGAGAAAGACGGGTGACGACCTCACCTCGGCTCGATCGTCGAGCAATAAGTTTGTCACACAATTCGCTTTTACGACGTGATAACGTAATAGAAATATCGAGTCTATTGCGAACAATGTTAATCAATGCGTCATATCATCCCGCGGTTTTATCTATTACGACTCGCAAAGCTTGGAGAAAAGACGTCTGAACTTTACGCGAGACTCGCAGAAACAAATTTATCATTTTCCTTGAGACAAAACGGTCTTGTCGAGCAATAAGTTCGTCACAGATTATTTTTACGGTGTGATAACTAATACATATGGAAAAATATCATTTTATTGCTAAGAAAAGCTATTACATTCCTTCTTTAAAGTAATGGCTATCTTCAACAAAGAATATTTTCTCGATAATAGTCTTGAAATGTCCCTAAACTTATGATAAATTTTAAAAAAGCTCGTTCTCATATACTGAAAGAGAGAAAGTATTCTCTTTGCAAGAATACTTTAAAACTCCATCGAAAACAGAAAAATTGATTAGACTCTACATAGTAAGCAAGCAAAATTTTCGTTGCAATTAGTATTTTTGACTGAAATGCTAGAATTCGGAATGTATTTCCAGCAAATTTGATGCTTACGATAAACTCGTGATAAATATTTAAGGATATATAAACTTATGAAACAAATAATGTTTAATTGAGTGCAGTATACCTTCTGTGTGTAAAGAAATATCGGGTCTAATGCGAACAAGATTAATCAATACGACGTATCGTTCCGTGATTTTATTTATCGCGACTCGCAAGGTTTGGAAAAAAACCAGTGAAACATGAAACTCGCAAAATCGAATTTATTCGATTAAATCGAATTTCCCTTTCCTTAACCTTTTGAATAGGACACCAACGTTCGATTTATCTTCTATTTTAGTGATTTTAACTAACTTATCGGTAGATATATAGTCGATTATACACACACACTCTTTCTCTCTCTCTCTCTCTCTCTCTCTCTCTCTCTCTCTCTCTCTCTCTTATAAACATAAAGAACTAAAAATAATTAAAAAATAGCTTGAATGTGTTTAATTTTTAAATTATTATAAATAAATAAAAGTAAAAAGAAGGCACTTTTTCAGACAAAAATAATTTTAGGGCTAACTGTTAGGAATTGACACATGAAAAATTATTCAGAACAACACTATAACACTATTTTACATATTCTTTTCACAATTTTCTAAGCCCTATTTAAGCCCTATTATTATTTTTTAAAATAAATTATTGAAATATTGATAATATTGCTGCAAGTTTTTCGTAAAAAATGCAAATATTTTTTTTTCAAACTGAGAAAATATCGTCGTTATTTCCGGATAATGCTAAAAGCAAGATTACTAATTTTGAAAACTTATAATTGCCGTATACGACTCGTCATTTCAAATTTTAACTTTTTGAAATTCAAATTCGTAATCAGCGAATGCCCCATATGCCAAATTTGAAGAAACTTCACCAAGAAATAAAATGTTTAAAAAAAATGTCAAAGAGTTAAGATGAAAAACAGTTACGTCATTGAACAATATGTTTGTCATAAATCGTTCTTACGGCATGATAACTCAGTAAAAAAAAAAAGAGTCTATTGCGAACAATTTAATCAACACGTTGTATCGTCTAGCGATTTAATCTAACTCAATTTGCAGTCTCGTCACGTTGCATCGATAAGAAGCAGTCTGATCCGACTGAAATGCGCGAACGTCGAATAATTTAATATTTTATACGAAGTTACTCATCGTTGTCGCGACTTTGCCGTTACATCTTCGTTCCTTCGCGGGTTCGTATCGACCGATGGATGATTTGAAAAGTCAAACTTTCGGGAATCGGGTCGGATGAGTGCGAGATCGGCGAAGGACTTTCGTCGCGGAGTCGGATGTCCAGATTGAGTAACGAGCGTGAGTTTCCAGCGCGGTCGGGCGCGCTGCGATTGACAGTTGCCAATGATAGATAGCGGTGATTCATCCGGAAGAAAGAACAGAGAGAAGTCGTTGATTCAACTAATGCGGAAGTACGAGGTAGTTTAGCGCGCGTAAGTGAAGCGATTGGTCTACGTAGGTGAATCATCAGGGTGCGAGCGCGAATTTTTGCTATTTTTCCTCTTATCGATAAGACGAACGCGAAGTCGTGGTCGTTCTGACAGCCGTGCCAATGCCAGTCGATGCTAATGAGCGACCGGTTTAAAGGTCGACGCAGTTGTTAGTCATTGTGGAACACGCGCCTTGCTGAAAAAACTTTCCGCGGTCGAAGGATTGTGCGTGACACGCGCTCGACTTCCACCTCGGCGAGACGTTTCGCCGGGCGAATGTTCCAGCGGATTAGGATTAAAGCCGCACTGAGTGAAAAAAAATAGTTGGAATAACTATAATCTCACTATATTTTATAATTCATTTTGGCTTCAAACATATATTTATAGTTCATCGAAACATGAAGATATAGTAGAATGAATACAGATTTATAGTCACCATCTTATTACTCTATATATATGATAAAGCACCTTTTGGGAATGTAGTTACATGTACCTATATTTGCCAAATATTCCAATTGTATCGACTATATAAAATAGTTAATTTCTCTTACCATTCAATTTGTTACCTTACTACATTTTTTATTTAAAATAATTATAATTCTTGGTAAAAATTTTACACGGGTCAGGGTTATACTATGCTAATATTGTAAATATTACAAATATTATGATAACATTTACTATAAAAATTATATTCCTAACTATAATCTTTTTACTATGCCATTATAGTTCCAAATATCATACATTTTTCTCTCATTGCGGTATTCATAATCGAATCTTATTTCAAGACCGTCTTAAGTAATGTCTCAAGATGCGAATACGGCTCTGTGATTGGTTCATGACATCTTAAGACAGTACTTGAGATGATTTTAAATATAAGATCGGACTATGAATACCGGCCTAAAGGTTTGGCGCGCTACAGTTTGCGGCCGGAACGATCTTTTCGCATCCACTGACTGACAGTGTACGTTACGTAACGCACGGCTGTCCGCACGTGCTGTACCACGTGTCAGGTTGCATAAATCGCGGACGCGTACTCGCGAAAATCGGAAGAGCGGTTTCATTAAGAAATCAGACGAGTCATGTCGGCACGTGACGGTTATATGGCGCACGTTAGACTATGATCGGCACAACGACGCGTGCAATTACTATAAAGACAGCAGCGCGCCAAATTATTGGCGGTTGTACAGCTTCGTCCTGCAAGTCTGCCATTGGTTTCCGACGCGCGCATTCGGAAGTATTTCTTTAAGGAGGGAGGGGAATGCCATACTTGATAACTCTACTGACGAAATGCTGACTGGTTTCTACAAAGTTTACGTTGCATTTGGTTGCACAGAATTACAAGTGCTTTTGCACAATGAGATTATGTGCAATAATGAATTGGAGCATTGCTCATCATGTGAGGAAAACGACAAAAAATTTTTAAAAGCGAATCGAGCTGTCTTTTGACATAAATATTTACTTGATACAAAATATTGAGAGAAAAAGTGTGGTATTTGGAACTGTAATAGCGTAGTAAAAAGATTATAGTTAGGAATATCATTTTTATAGTAAGTGTCACTATAATGTTTGTAATATTTATAAGCATAGTATAACTGACTCATGTAAAACTTTTACCAAGAATTATAATTATTTGAAATAAAAAATCTAGTAAGGTAGCAAATATTGAGTGGTAAGAGAAATTAACTATTTTATATAGTCAATACAATTGGAATATTTGGCAAATATAGATACATATAACTATATTCCCAAAGCGTGCTTTATTATACACATAGAATAATAAGATGATGATTATAAATCTATGTTCATTCTGCTATATCTTCATGTTTAAGTGAATTATAAATATATGTTTGAGGCTAAAACAAACTATAAAATATAGTGAGGTTATGGTTATTACAACTATTTTTTTTCTCTCAGTGTACTGCGTATGTTTGCTCCGCCAACGGAAATTTCGAGGAACACTAATTCCGCATTTTTGCAACTGAATTTAGAAACTCAAAAGTACACGAAAAGTTTGCAGAAAGATTTCTATGCATGTTTATGTGTTTTGCCGGCATGGTAAAAGCAGCACATATTTTTATAAGATTATATGCATAAGAAAAACAAAAAGAATAGCATGATCATGTTAATGACGATTGTTTCTACTTTATCGATATTTTTCGAGTTCGTCATCCACTTTGGCATCCCCTAAACTTCTTATCGAAATCCTAAAGTGATCTCTCTTCAATAATCCTTATTTCTCAGATTTAGAGTCCTAGATAAATAGAAAAACGACATTGAAAAGAAACTGTCTGATTGGCCAGTTGAATCACGCGATTCAGCGCCCTATATTTCTTACCATAGTGAACGAGTAAAGGTCAATGATACAGCAGAATATACTCGCAGTTGACGTTACAGCGGAATATTCACAGCAGCTTGATGTAGTCAATCAAAGTTACAAGCAAGCAGCTATTAATTATGACGCTTACGAAGTACTTTTATTGATGTAAATTTTTATTCTGCACTAACTTGCCTTGATTTCTGTCTGTCACATATCACCTTTCAATATGGCCAGCGACTGAATCCCATTGGCTAGACTGCCGAATATGGAGAAACAGGATGGCGACTTTTCGACATATTGCACCCATCAATTTTCAATGTCGCTTCTCTATTTATTATAGAACCGTATCCAAATTTTGGTCTCGTTCGATTGATCTTCCGCTGTCTTCAGAGAAATCGCCACTGTCTTTGATATTTTTAGTTGGAAATTTATCGCGCTCAGCAATTTCAAGCGATTATCAATTTTAAAGAGCGACCACATACACGTACATGTACGCGGCTAAGTGCCGTTATCTATGGCATTAGCAAATGCCATCGGTGCCACGTGCCTTATCGACAGATCCGCGCGTTCGTCATACGCACGGTGCTTCTAATCGGGCACCATGTTTTTTGCCTTTCTCACCCACGTATAGCCGATACGTAACCGATCGGTTCGTGCCTGAGAACAAATACGTGGAGCGCATTTTTCGCGGCTCGTGAGCAGCGCGTCTTCGCTTTGTTCGTCGATTCGCGCGTCAAGAGTGATCGTGGCGCGCTCACGTGTGCGTATTCCATTGTCGCGAGCTCGCAATTTTCGTGTGTTCCGTCTCAAGGCTCCACCAGACGCTGGTACCTGAAGAGCGCACCGTTATACATTCGCCATTCGTATACGCATCGCGTCTCCCATCGACCACGATCGCCCTGCCATTTGCATGTTTAGCGGACGGCGGGAGGTCCGGTCGTTTGCTTCCGACGACTCTCGCTGAAATCGCGCCCATCGATTCCTTCCGCGAAGGGACGAGAGATATGCCCTCTGCTCTTTTACGATCACCACGCTCGGGAGGGAGAGAGAATGCCAAACAGAGGCGCTTGGCAGTACGTAAAAAGAGCGAACGATCGGCGGATCGAGCGCCGATGAGAATGCCTATGGCGGATCGTTAATATTCCGATGACGGGCCGGTCCGTGTCCGGACTGCGGATCCGCGATGACGAAGGCCGACATACGCGATCTTTACGCGGTGTGTATTTCCGTGTCGGGGTACATACATTATTTACTATTTCCTAGTACAATCCGCGAGTGAGAGGAAGACACTCGAGTGCGATCCTCGATGACTTGGCATCTTGCCGAGCGCTACTGGAGCACCAGGTTCTTAGGATCTCAGGTCGCTGAGAATGAAACTCCTTGATTTTATGCGCTGACGCGTTGTCGAGTTGCTGGTTTTCTTAGACTTTGAATATCATATGTTTCGCTGCAAGAGCTAACAATCACAACAATGTATTTTTACTGAACCTTTCGAGCATAAATTCGATGGTGTAAATTTGCACTATTAAGTTCTTCGAAAAGTAATTTTTTATTTACAATTAAATGTAAATCAATTTTTCGCTCTTTTATTACTTTTTAGCGGCTTTATTGTCAAATTTCTGATCTTCTTTTCTTATATTGAAAAGATAAAAACTTGGAATTAATCAACTTTCTCTCTCTCTCTCTCTCTCTCTCTCTCTCTCTCTCTCTCTCTCTCTCGGAGCCGATATAAAATACTTATAAAATACCCAAAACAATTAACATTTACTTGAATGTAGTACGTATATCACACAGAGAAATAATTACTATAAATTATGGTCAAGAAAAATATTTTTTTTTAATTCTACTATAATGTTAGTGATAATAATTTTAAATGCATGTTATTGCTACCACTTTCATGTTAGAACAATCAAAATATATGTTTGCCAAAAATAACTACAATTTCCATATGTAACAGTGCTGGCTATTAAACGACTCAAATTTTCTCTGATTAAAATAATCATCAAGTCAATAATTAAAATTAATCAATTGTTGTATGTGTAATCAGGAATAATTTAATCGATTAATTATTAATCAGAACATAATTGATCATACCAAAGTTTGATTAATAATTAAAAAATTCATCAATCGTTGAGATTACTTGTGATTTTACATGTGACTTGATTGACTAATTTTGATTGTTGAATTGCCGATTATTTTAGTCAAAAAAAAAATGATTTTCGATTCATGCCCGAAATTGCACTGAAGTCCAAGTTGATTGGCCAATCAGTGATCCATCGTGAGACGGGAAGATCTCTCCACATAGTTGGTGCGCAAATTCGATCAATACGCCCATTGTTTCTTACGTCTTGTGTATAGAATGATAAAGAAAGTGTAAGGTGACCAAAACATTTCGGCAAGCAAGTGTAATATTTGCACAACATAAACATCGTCTAATACGGACCAAAACATTGGCTCTTTTTGAACGATAGAAGCGAGTTTGTAAACAATTTCAATCATTCACGGGTTCGCTTCGGAAAAGACACAAAGTACTTGCTTCGTCACACACACAAAGTGTTGCGTTTCAGCTATACTTAGAGTAATTTTTGTATGTATGTATGTGTATGTGTGTGTGTGTATCGAGCGCGATATATTTTTTCCGTTTAAATATGTGTGTCAAAGCGATATTTATCGCTCGGCATTGAAACTGACGTGTTCTAATGGTCTGTATGCTTCTATAATTTCTATAACGTAATTTCCATAACGAAAACTAGCGTATCATGCGCGATGATGTGTGACAGCATAAACGAGATGTGCTTATCCTCTTGTCCATGAAACTAACGCGTGGAATGTAAAAACTCGGACGAATCTCTCGTTTTGCCGAAATACCAGGCGGAATAATTCCCGTTTTAATCGCTCCAACGTTCCAAATCGTCATTATTCGCGGCCGGCAAAACAAAAAGAACAGGCAAACAACGATGCTCCCGAGTTCTACGTGTACAAGAGCGCCAGATAAGACAAAGTGATACTTCGGCCGCGCGTTTACCTAAACAGATAATTACTTCGTTATCGCATCATGTAAGCGCAAGGAAGTCTGAGCAAAGAGTCCGTGTCGCGTACGCAGACACGATCTTTCGTAGTCAACGCAAAAAGGAGAAAATTCACGCGGGACTCGCGATAGGCCAACCCGATTTTTCACGCGGCCTTTTACAGAGTCACGACGTCGCACAAATCGTGTCGCAGAGATAACCCGATATAATCCGGCATTATCAGTAGATCCAAAGATAACCGTTTCTTCGGAATATGACACTTTGGCGCGAATCGAACGCGCAAGTATCTAAGGTACGCGAGTGCACACACACACACACACACACACACACACACACACACACAGGTGCGCGCGAGATCCTGTATTACTCATGTGTGACACACCGCGGGGGATTACATACTTCGAAGCGTCCTTATTTTTCCTCTCTTTGTTCCTTCCACATATCCATGTGTGTACACGTTCTACACCTCGCGAGCAAGAACTTGTTGCTTGCAGCTCGTACGTTCGTTACAAGTCGCGAGAGTTAGTTAAAAAAAATCGCCCCCGACATTACATCTGCCACGTCGTCCACATCTGCGGGGTCATCCGCAGCTTCCTCCCCCACGTTGTTCAAGAAAATCAAAGCCTCACTTACCGCTGCGGTGTTGTCGCCGATCTTGACATTGGCTGGCCCCGCTTCCGCGTTCGCGTACAAAGCCAAGAGTGCCATCGCCATTAGGCAGCCGTCGGCGCTTCGCCGTCGCGAAACGATCTCGCTCCACCTGGTCATAGTTCCGACCTGACGCGGCGCCTTGGGTTTGTTCGCTGCTGAACCTCGCGCGTTCCCGCGCTTCGAAGTGCTTCACCTGTCCTTCTCGCGCAGCTCGGACGCTCTCGAGTCGCTCTCGCGACCGGTCGCACCCTGAGAAGAGACACTGAATGCGCACACGTGCTTCACCCTCCCTGCGGAAGACACACTCTCTCGTGCTGGTATAGTAGCCCGCAGGATCGTCGCAGCGACGTCAGGCGAGATGATCCGTACCGAGGAGGATCGACCGAGTGTGACCGCACGCGACTCGGCTTTGGAAGACCAATATCCTCTCTTTTGGACAACCTGCCTCTGCCCCTCGTTCTGTCTCCAAGTCTCGATCGCGAAGGCTCCTTTTCACGAAGAGGGTTGCGATCTCACGACGCACAGCCGTTCTCAGCGGTGGTACTGGCGGAACACCACCGGCTGGCAGAGTGGTCTGAACCGTCGTTGCCACGACACTATCGATCTCGTGGTGTTTGCCACCGCTGGTGGTTCGCCGCTGGTGTAGGCTCTTTCGCTCTGTTGCTCCGAGCGTGACTCCTCGGCGTGTATGTGGCACGCACCTCGTTCGATTTTCACCGACGTAGACGACTCCGTTTGGGGCCGCGGAGAGTTCGATGAAACGATCGAGCGCAGCGTAGACGAAGGATAAGGGGTCGCTGGTCGAGAGGGAGGCAAGGAGAGATCGATAGTAAAGAGGATGGATCGCTTGCGGCGATCCGCGTCCGAGGGAGAGGAGGACCGACTAGAAGCGCGGGTTCACGGAGCTGGTGCCGGAGTCCACCGTCACTCTGAATCATAATCAGGCCGCACAGTCTTTTATTGAGGCCTCCCACCACACTTCGCGATTGCCACGGTCGCCAATCGCGCGCGGCGCTCCTACACGTGTACGCACATGTTGCGAAGCTTAGTGCGTGCGCGTCGACAGTTAGTCAGATCGGGTGCAAAGGATAGCCGATAATACGAATTTTGTGTCTCCCCTTCCCTCCCTCGCTTGAAAGATCCTTGTCGATCATCCCTCCACTGACTTACCGTTCGACACACCGATACCGTCCCGCGGTCGCTTTAGCATTGCAAATGATAGCGTTCTCGCGATTTTTCACTCGGAACGAAACCCATGGAAGAACCCCTGAGTCGCGTTTATCGCGTCTATCTCTCACAGGTGGTCTCTCCGATTTTCATCTCTGACAAATGATTGTGAAAAATGAAGTTGCGACGATCGCCTGATAAGACAGCAAAACACTTCGCTATCACGATTCTTCTTTTTTTCAGAATTGGGCGTTCACGCGTGGATCGTGATACTCTACCCTCACACAGAGAAGAAGACACGGTTGGTGATTGTACAGTAGACGGTTATATGAGTTTCGTATGCAAAATAGTTTAGTGAACTATACGCATTATAGTTCCACATAGAAAACTCGTGTAGTTGTTATCAGTGATGTAGTTGCTGTGTTTTCCTCTGAATGTACATCTACTTATAGATAACGTAAACTATTTATGATATATAATCTATATACATAATGAGTAATCTATGAATGTAAGATCGTATAAGGAATAAACGAACGCGTAAAGAGAACGTTCAATGAACGTATGGCTTGCTCGAAAATTAATTAAGAAAACTTTATACTTTATATGGTTTGTGTATTTATATTTTTATGTAACCTTCTAAGAATATCTTGATGTAAGCTTATAACCGTTGTCTTCTGAAAAAGTTAGAAAATTCTCCGACTACCTTCTTATCTTCAGAGTTAAATCTGCTAATTTGTCACGTACTGGAATGGAAATTTCATGCACAACTTCTTATCCTTTTTAAACATTACATTTATAATTAACACCTGAAGCAATTACAGTAATTGTTTCATAATTTAATTACTCTTTTTCGTATATTTTAATATGAATTGCAATATTCTACATAATTTACATTATCTACGTGAAAAACGATTGCGTTACGTAGAAAATACATAAACAATTCGCGTAGACATAATCTTAAAATCTACGGCACAACTTTGCTTCTTTTTACGACGGAAAATGGATATTTGCTGCTTGCATGATATCCTGACGTATTCAAATGTTTAGGCTATTGTGTCAAGACGGAGATAGCCAACACCTCGGGAATTTCGGCATGACTCTGTGAGTCATTTAGATTTTAGGCTCCTTTCCGTCCTAAGGAATTCCTTTCGCGCGATGCCGACGACCGCAACTCCGATGTCGGCTTGGAATCAGTGTATGAATCGCGAATGTAGATGAACATACGAACATAACTCTTCAATATGATCATTAAGTCACGTCCAACTGCATTTGATTTGATTCACATGCTCATTTCCATAATTATTGGAGCGTGAGTAATTGCTATGCGCAACCGTTTGCTAATTAAACGGCAGTTTGTTTCGGCCTATAACAATAGATAAGTAGATAAATATGCGATAAATCTTCCCTCTCGGTTAAATGCACCGACAAAGAAATATCTATGTATATTAACCGAAACCGCGAGTCGTGAGCGAAATTTGAATACAAACGACCAACGAGTACATCGAACGGATGAGTAAGCGTTGGTCTCTTTGGTGTTCGCAATTGCTATCCTGCGTTTCATCAATGAGTAAATAATAAAGAAGTCTTACTCATCATTCTCATTCTTCTTTTTTGCGATACGATCCACCTGATGTTCGTGTTTACATTATGATTTCTTGGTCTGTCCACGTTGGACTTCGGTTGCAGACGGTTTACTGTAAGCAGCAGTTTACTAAAAGCAGCAATTCCCGGATACAGGAATCCTAATTCTGGATATCTTTGTTATTCTTTAAATACAAATGTTTCAATTTTCAAAATGTAGAATATGCGTTATATATTTAATATATATATATATATATATATATATATATATATATATATATATATATATATATTTTTTTTATGTTAAAAAGTTTAAATATTCGTATTTAAAGATTAAAACAATAAGAATGTTCACACTGAGAGAAAGAAATGATTGAATTGACTAAAATTACAGTTATTTTTGACCCCACCATATTTTTTGGTTGTTCTAATGCGAAAATAGTAGTAGTAATATGTGTATTTGGTTATTATATAAAGCAAAATTTATTATAGGAAAGAATTATAGGAAGATGTAAAGTAAAATTTTATTAGGGATTAGAAAACAAGATGCCTGATAAAATATGAACGAACCAACATTTCGGTTACTAGAATTCTGTTCAAGTTAACAAGATTCTGTTTAACCAAACACGATTTCTGATTAACCAGAAATCTTATTAATTTTGAAAAGAATTCTGGGGTAGCTTCAACTTGGAATTTCTGGTTTGTTTATATTTCAGACATTTGGTTGATTCAACAAAAATTTTTTTCGTGTAACATTATAGCAGAATTTAATAAAAAAGTGTTTGATTATAATCCACAATAATTGTTTTTCCGTGTGATTATAGTCACAAACATTGTTTTCTCAATGCGGGATTAGGTACATATCTGGGCATTGGTACTTTTAACTTACAAGGAACACTAGGCAACTCAAAAATTCAAAAAATTCTGAAACTTTGTGTGCAAGTAAAGTAATTCATCCGTAACACAAAACTATTTTTTGTTCATGCGGAATTACAGTTTTAGGAGATAAAACATCCTTTTGAAAAAATCGATTTTTTTTTTAAGCGAATATCATCGAAATTATAAGAAATAGAAAAAAATTTCTGAAGTGAAAATTGAATGATTTTAAGAGTATTTTAGAACTATAATAAAAAAAAATTTTTTTTAAATTGTTTATTGTATACTTCCAATCTCACCCCTATTTAAAACATTTTTTTTTATTATAGTACTAAAGTATTCTTGAAATCATTTAATTTTTACTTCAGAAAATTTTTTCTATCTCTTATAGTTTCGACGATAAAAGAAAAAACCGATTTTTTTCAAAGAGGTGTTTCACTCTCTAAAACTGTAATTTCGCACAAACAAAAAATAGTTTTGTGTTACGGATAAACTACTTTACTTGCACACAAAGTTTCAGAATTTTTTGAAATTTTGAGTTGCCTAGTTAGTCGTTCATAAGATTTTCCACGAGGTTCCTCTTCTTACGCGAGCGAAATATTTCCGTTTTTTTGTTCCACACGAACGTGATTGTCATGAGAATTCTTGCCGAAAGGCGCAAACAGGGCATCGGCGCGCAAATCTGCTTTCATTTCAAGAAACAAGAAAGAGGTATGCAAGGGTAGGATCTCCGTACCGCGCGAGGACCTTATTTTTATCTCGACAAAAGGTAAGAGATATCTTTCCTTTGAGCCCGTACCCACATGACCCGGAGATTCTATCATCAGTCAGGAATGCATTTGCATTAATTCGTCCATTCGGTCTTAAAGTCGTTTAAATGCAGACGAATCCAGCTCGTAATCCTATTTGGGATGTTCCGCGAACCCGTCAGCTTCAATAAAAGTTTTCGCATGCATAGGCTCCCTCCTGACTCACTGGATAATACTTTAGGGGAGAAATTTCTCGGCTGTTCTCAGATTGACTGATCCCTGTGAAGAATATTATTGTATCAGTATTTTTTTTCTTCTTAATTATGAAATAATTGAATCAAAGTGCAGCAACGCACTTCAAAGAGATCAAAAGTTTTATTTCCATCTCTGTACCGAGTAAGGGAATCTCGTCTTGGAAACAATTAACTTCTGCGAAAATTTACTATGCAATGACGCGAGTGTACACTCGATGAGCTACTTGTTAGCTATTCATGATTATTGTACGTGACGATAAGGGCGCATAGAGATTGTGCTTGCTTTGTTAATTTCTGCGAATCGATAAACCGCCAGATCTAGAGTTACAATGTGGATCTGAGAAGCTTACTTTGCGGGCTTTAACATGACGTATCACCCATTATGATCGATTTTCTCTACTTCGCGCACATTTATGAGTCAAATGAAGAATTTCTTGTCGTGCACACGACAGTTTCAAGCAGTGTTGGGCGCTGATCGATTAAAATGTTAGCTGACTGAAATAATCGTAAAATCACAACACTGAGAGAAAATTATAGTTGCTTTCGGCGTCAACTATACTTTTTTGTCATTTTAATCACAAAAATAATTAGAAGAACCATCTTTCTAATAACACTTACTAAAACAATGGTTTTTCTAATAATTTTTGTGGCTAAAATCACAAAAGAGCATAGTTGACGACGAAAGCAACTATAATTTTCTCTCAGTAAATTTTCTCTCAAAATTAATCAATTATTATATATAAAGGCAGGAATAATTTAAACGATTGAACGAAATTAATTACACTGTTCGACTGTTCTGATTGGTCATATGTTGAAAACAAAAAATCGTTGGGAAAGATGCATTTTCAAGCTAAAAGTTGATACTTTTACATGGTATTAATGAAATGTAGAAGAAAAGTTTACTGTTTGCATTACAACGCCACAAAAACCCTCAAAATCGTTATTTTTGGCCTCTTTGACGCCATTTTTCTAAAAATTGTGATGTGATAGCCAAATTTGGACGACGGATTCGTGTTCAACAGGCAAAAATACATCGGAAATGATTATTCGCACTCGTGTCACGAAAAAAAGTTCAATTTTTGTCGAACAGTGTTATTAATCGAATTTTAATTTGATTGATTATACAGTGATTATATAGTTCCGTCAATCAATTAAATTATCCGTGACTATAGACTGAGTCAATAATTATTGTCACGGAAAAGAACGTTTGATTGAATTAACCAAATTTCTGATAAAACATAAATAAACTAGAGAATTCCGCTCGAAGTTACTAGAATTTTGTTCGAATTAACCAGAAACTTCGTCAATTTGAACAGAATTCAGGTAACCTCAGTCCGGAATTTATGGTTCGTTCATATTTAATCAGAAATTTCATTAATTCAACCAAACATTTTTCCCCTATGTGGCAATAGTTACTAATATATATATAACGATTGATTGATTTTGATTGTTCGGTGATTATTGACTTATCGATTACTTTGGTCAAATAGAAATTTAATCGATTAACTGAGCCAACACTGATTACAATCTCGGAATAGTCATCCGTTTGTTACCGAGAGAGTTGAAGAGTTTACCTTTTTGTGCTCTTTCCCGTTCACAATAACGTGCGATGTCGCTCCGTGGAAAGGTCAAAGGCACTTTTGTCTCCGAGGTCAATCCCCGGCAGGTGTGCCTGCTATCCAATCGAGAAAGAACGAGAAGAGGTCGACGAAGACATCAGCTCGAGACGATCGCGTCCCGTGCCACGCCCAAAAATCATATTCTGCCGGTCCTCATTCATTTCCCTTTGTCAACGTATGCTGCGTATAATTCTAATGGCTTATCGATCCAGCCGACTCATTCGATACCTGCGAGGTCGGTCTTCTCGGTTTCGGTTGACCTGGTCAAGGTAGTCGCGTCGCAGCCGCTTATTTTCGACGACGAAAAATAGCAAGGTGGTAGCTCATCGGCTCATAATTAGGTGCTCCGCGAATGATAGACATTCATAGATATTCTGCTCTACACTGAGAAAAGAAATACCTAAGAAATAGAAGATATCTGTTTAATATAAAGTATTGAAAGTACCCAACATTATGCGGTTTATCATAAAGTATCAAAGGGATGGAATTAGAAAGAGTAGGATGTCCAGGTTTCATGTAGCCTATATTTTCCTGAAGACCTAGATAGCAATTATGCAAAATTTGATTTATGTAAATCGATCAAAGGGTTTAGGAGTTTGTAGGGAATAGACAGGCATTCTCTCTCTTATATATATATAGACTCACCTAATAAGAAAATACAGATTAACTTAAGAGAACTTTTTTAAAAATATAGATTTTCTTAAGAAAACGTTGGAGTCGCAAAATTTTTATGAACAGAATATTTACTTCTTTCTACAAAGTTTACGCTGTATTGACTGCACAGAATTACAAATGCTCTTACACAATAAAAATACGTGCGAGAATGAATTAGAATGTTGCTCAATATATGACAAGAACAATAAGAAATTTCAAAGTTGACCTTCTCCGGTGCAAATTAGTCCATTAGACGCTGTCAGTTAAAGTAAATATTCGTCTGATACAAAAGATCTGTAGCTTGTATATATTGAACGCGAGTTTACTTCGCTCAGAAAAATGTTAAAGAACATAGCTGTACTTTCACATCCAAATTTAGCAGCTTAAAAATATCGGAGAAGTTTGCAGAAAGATTTCTACATGTGTGTGATTAGGTTTTCCATCTAATATAATAAAACAAAGCAACACATATTTACGTAAAATCTATATATACAAGAAGTACGAAAAGCGTAATTGTATTAGTAATGTATTTATTTATTACTTACAGTGTCAAGAAGTTCTTACTTAACCTTATTTTACACTCTTTCCTACATCTACTCCTTCTTTCCTTTTCCGCCTCTTATCCTAGATATTTCTTTATCCTACTCTTTCCTTTTTATCTTTTACCTCTTATCCTAAATATTTCTTATCCAATTGTATTAGTAATGATTATCTCTACGTTATCGATATTTTTGGAGATTTTTATCAACTCCATTATCCCCTTAAGAAAACATTTTTATGAAAGCAATTATTTAATCTATTTAAATAGAAGAATTTAAATTTAAATAAATGTGTTATTAATAGTACACCCAGTGGTACAAATAAAAAACTATTTTACCATCTGTTAGATATTTTTCCTCTCGGTGTAGAAACACCGCTAATCGCGTGGAAGCTGACTCGCTGTTGTCAATTGCATGGAATCACCAGTGAGGGATTTGTTGCAGTGAGGGATTTGTTGCAGATGACACTTTTTTTGCGACAACTTTTTGCCGACATATGTTATCATCAGCCGTCATCATCGACTCGTCGACTGACTCATGACATTTCGTTGTAAAACATTTTGCGACTTCTCTTAATACGCAGTATGCTCGAAAAAACGAGAGGTTGTTCCGCATCGGAGAAACTAAAGCAGCACTTGCGTTGATGTCGTTCAGCGAAATGTCTGGAAATTAGCAGTAAGCTCGCGCGAGGCGGATGGAAGCTCCACATTCCGGGGAATAGGAAGTATTACATTAGTAAATTACGTTAACCGCGGGCTACGGAAACCGATGCTGTATAAACTCACGATAACTACTCATTCCGTACGTTTATAAGTGAATCATCGTCACGCAATTCTCCGTAGAGAAGCGGATACTCGGAATGCCCATCATCCACCGCAAAGTCGGCTGGACAGCGGAGATTTGTACTGTTAATTAACCCCCTCGAGAGATTACGAGATGTAGAGCGCGAAAAATTCCACGCTCGCGCGATAGTGAATTGAGAAAAGATGGCGGGGAATGAGTCACATGTATTCTTGCAGATCCGTGCACGGATTTCAGCTGAAGCGGCGCCAATAAGCGACTCGCCGACAATTCCGAATTGCCATCTTCCGGTCGAAATTTGGCTGGCAATGCAAGGTCAGGAAGCCCCTTTCCGGAGTTGGTCAACACCTCTTTCATGAGTACGCCGACACTTGTTGCGCGATAAATATTGAAGGGTCGCCTTCCTTGTGGCCGATGAGTCAGCGATTGTCCGCGGCGATCGTGTTCCCGGTAGAGTTCATCCACAAAGATCGCTTTTTCCTTCTCTTTTATTGGAATCCCTCGATCTCTGTGACATCATATTAATAGGTGAAACATGCGAGACACGTCGTTACTGCCTGTGAATCTCAAAATTAAGAAAAGAACGATTAGAACTCTGATTGCCCACATGGTTCTACAACTCTCAATCGATTAAAATTTCGATCTTTTCTTTAGAATTTTGGATGGTCTCTCAAGATCCTAATTCTAGAAATTATCCTTAACACTCGATCCGCTGAAGTTAAAAGTTATGGCGATTTTTCTCAAAAATGTCTGCTTGGCCTCCTTTCTGCCATCCTTTTTTTCAAATGGCGTTTTGACTGCTTTAATCGCTGAAACTATTTCTAAAATTGATTGAGAACTATACGGAGGGCAATTAAAATTCTAATCGTCCTTTTTTATTTTGAACATAAATCTTTAACTTTACGTAGGTGTCATTACCGATAACAGAAAGAAACGTTGGGCGTTAAGGACTTCGTTAAGGTTTTCGTTTAAACAGCCGAGAAATAGAAGGTTCTCGCGAATTTTTCTCGAAGAAATGAATAAAGATATCGATATGGGATTTTAAACATATTATTTATTATTGTTGTTTCAAATTTAATTTAAAAACACTATTTTAGATTTTCTGGAGGAGATGAACTTTTGTTATATGCAGAACATCGAAATTTAACAAAATTCGGCACATTTGAGATTATTAGTTATTTCTCTCTCTCTCTCTTTCTTACTTTTTAATTTAGTGTCTCGAGGAAAATAATGAAAACATCGAAGAATATAAATCTATTAATGTTTTTTGCAATTCAATGAAGTTGAAAAAAGTTATTACGAAAAAAACAAAGCACATGTTTTTAAGAACAATAACACCCGAAAAGATGGTCTGGATAAATTTCACTCATGTTCAAAGGTTAAGATTCTTTGAAGAAAAAATGACCATTTTTCTTAATTTTTATATTACTATTGATTTCGCTGTGTTAGATTCAGCATTTCTAAAGTATTTTGTTTTGAAGTGTTTCCTCAGTTTTCAGTGGAAAAACGTAATGAGACCTGTACTATAACACAAGTAATTAAATAACTCGAACAAAATCATCGTTAAACAAATTGCAATTAAAAATTATATATTTCTCGACCTTTTAGGCGGATTCTGACCATTTCCTCACGTATGACGGATAAGAATGCACGTATAACCTATGTTATAATTCTTAGGCTAAAAATCGACCCGCTTCGTCGTTCTTTGGTGAAAACCCACGGGGATTCCGCGCTCGTGACGCGTATCTATCCGTGACCTAACTTCTTCGGCGATCGGAATCGCAGTCTCGCGCGCCTGCGAACCAGTTATGCAGATCAAATCGAGAAAAAAAAGAGCGTAGTCTTACGCGCAGGATATTTCATGAAGGGGAGCGATATTTTGCGAATTTCGCGCGATATCGCGTGAATACTGTCGTCCTTATCCTCTCGCGTGTGCCGCGCGCGATCGTCCTTATTACGTCGTTAACATGCGGCTTCGGCCGAGCCCTGCCGCGGTAATAAATCATTCCCATGCGAAAATCGTCCGCGCAATTATGCGCAAGGTTCGTGCCGTCGCGCGTGCACCGTGCATTTCCCTTTCCCGTTTGATTCACATGCGGCACGATGGACCGGCCGAAAGGCCGAGATGCCAGATAAATCTGCGACGTATGCTCGCGTCTACCGGACTCTGCCTTCCTCTATTAGACCACAGGCGATTCTTTATATTCCGTTGTCGACAGCGCGGCCGACGCGTCCGCGAAATCTCGATCGCCCGGTGAATCAGACGAAGTACGCGAGGAGAACTGAACGCGAGCTTTTCTTGGATGTGCTTGGACGTATTTCTTTGATGGAAACTTACATTAATTGATACCAATTGGTGGTAACACGCACTTCTTCGCGGAATATTAAATTTTCCGCAGAACTGGAAGCCGGCAGGGAAATTTCCGATCTCGCGAGCCCAAGCGACAGCGATTGGGAGCAACGGTCGGCTGCGTTCAGCAGAGAAAACTGCTTCGTAATTGTTGTAAAATTCGCGAATCTGTGATTGGTACGTGCTCATGGATTCAGCCAAGATTAAGAGTATGCACCAATCAAACTCACGAATTTCACAACAGTTGGAAAGCAGCTTTCCCTGCTAAACGAAGTCATTGTATTTTCATGGACGACAATTGCGAGGTGCGAATCTCAATTGAGTGCACAGGCGCCGATTTTTATCACGGGTGCACGACGTTTGAGGTTCCTGGGCAATCGCTACGGCCATGTTGGATTGTGATGTCGAAGCGAGAAATGACACGCTGCACGGAGAAAAATAATTTGCTGGCCCAGCAAATTTTCTGCTGGTCTAGCAAAATCTTTTCTTTATTATATGGACAGTAAAAAGATTTGCTAAGAGTACTAATTACTATTTGCTGGATATAATTTGCTGAATCTACAAATTATTTTGCTATAAGAACTATGATGGATTTATATAAGCAGTTGCAGTTTTGCTCCGATAGCAAATAAATTTGCTAAGGATACATTATTTTGCATCAATAGCAAATTAACGTGATTCTTAGGACAAATACACTCAACAAATTTTTTCTATCCTGTTAACGAAACTACTTCTGCTTTGATAACGAATAATTTGTAAAATTACACGCAAAAAAACTAGCTAAATTACTAGCAAAAAAAACAGAGCTAAAAAATAGCTGTGGCAGATAAGATGTGTCACTGAAATAGGAACAGCTAATGTCGATACTATTGAAACTAAATTTATTCGCTGTGAAACTTAGGCGCGAGAAATATTAGCTTAATTTATTAGAAATAAATGACTGTAACAAATAATTGTAGCTGTACAAACTTCTTTAATATATGCATATGATAAGAAATTTAGGAATAACTTTCTTAGCTATTTGAAATAATGTGCATTTTTAATGTCACCTAATATATTTGTATTTCATAGCATGCATCTTAGCTGTCAATTAGCCAATTCTTAACAGTGACGGCTAAACAATTAGTCTTGTGACTAAGTTTAAATCAGCTACCGCGGTTTAGCTGATAGTACATTGTTAAATCCGTAGTGTCAAATTATACTCAATTTGAGTTATTTTTAACCATTCCTATAAGTCGCCACTGCTTCTACTAAATATGTCGTTAATTTAACTAATGTAATGGAGTTAAATAATTTAACTTAAGAAATGTATTAAATTTGACTAAAATTTAGTTTATTTTTTATTATGTGCACGTTAATGTAACCTTTGTTTTAGTAAAAAATGACTTAATATTGTTTTAAATAGATTGATTAGATGTGGTTGTTTTTTTAAACACATGTTTTGTGTTAAAATAGTAAATAGTGTATTATGAACAAGCTTTCAGGTTTAGTTCGTGTTCATAAAGACACATTATCTCTGAATCTTCATAATAATGTTGTGTACAAGTTGGAGTGCAATGACTGTGACTCGTCTTATATTGGTCAAATAGGCAGAAAGCTTTCTACTCGTATATCTGAGCATAAACGTTTACCTAGGGACCTTACATCACAGCTCTCTGTTGTCCAGGAGCATCGTGTTAAGTGCGGCCATGAATTTAGATGGGATAGTGACAAAATTTTACATAAAGAACGCCTATTTTATAAAAGGATGATTGCGGAGATGATTTTTTATTAAAATGCAGGCACACGGACTAAATTCTCAGACTGATACCGAGAATTTGGAAAAGTGTTATAATACGTTGCTTGGTTTGACTTGAATTGTTTTTCGTTTGTAATTCGTACCAAGTAAATATAAACACATAATTCTGTGCTGTTTGCGGCATTCGGAGGTACACGTTTATTAGCTTGACATCTCCCTGGAACTCTACTATCTATTATTGAGGTATTTGTTATTATTTTTTCCTCATACTTTGTTTGGTTACTCTATCTTAATACGTTTTTTAGATAATTACACCACAGCACCTTAGTAAGTGCGATGGAGTGACCAATCTTATAACAAGTTTCTAATGTCTTCCAGGGAGAAATTTTCTTTGTCTTAATGACTATTTGTAATTATTTACGTTGATGCTTCCGATTCCCGTAAGCAAAACTTACAGCGACAACTTTTGTAACAACCTTTGTTATACCGATTATTGCGACCTTTACATTTTGACACTTAAATATAATTTGTTTTTCAACTTGTAATCACTGAAGAGGGTCTGCGAAGTTAGACCGAAACGCGTTTGATGATTAATAAATTTCTTCTCATTGTGAGATTGGGTCACTATTTTTTAATAGTTTTAATAGCACTATTCAACCTGTGCTTGAACTCTTATTGTCCTTTACGTTAAATATTTAAAATAGTAAATTTTGACACACATGATAGTTAAAAATAACTAAATATTATTTAACTCAAGAAATTGGTTTAAATTTGACCCTCCAATATTTAACAGTGTACTAAATCATTCTTTTGCGTGTAGTTACGTCAACTAAGTTTTTTTGATGTCACTACGAATATGCAGTAGCGACGACGATTTTGCTAAAAGAGCAAAATTATTTTTCTCCGTGTGGAAATTCTTGCGTGCCATTTCGGCACGAATGAAAGGATATCTGTATGAAGGAACTTCGTTTGAGCACACTTATAAAATGCTCCGAGAAAGAGAAAATTATCTCTTGATAGTTAATAAATAGTCGTAGAGCAAACGTGGCAAGATCATGAGGGAAGCTGGGAAGAAGAGAGAAACCCACGGAAATCACGTTTCCGCATGCGAAATCAATTCAATCACGCTGGCACGTGCCCACATTTACTCGCCATGCAATGCAGATTTGCACAGTCGGATGACGGAAGTCATTCGGGGTGACATTGTGCAGCTAGGAAATCAATGTTCGCTGCGATCTTCAATGCAACTACATGCCGTGAATTCTGCCTAGCCGAAGACAAGGGGACCTGCCCTAGAAACGTTTGACGATCTGACGATCGCCGTCCACATGCAAGGTTTCATTCCACGGGCGATCACTTAATTACGTGTACAAACTTCAAATATATTCGTTTAGCAATTCTCTCAATAAATAAATTCCCGAGTATTGTAGCCTTTTTCCACCTGCAAAAGTGACTTGCCCTCTGGAGGGATTGCCGAAACGTCGTTTCTTCTGTCGCGACGTCGATGTTGACAGAAGTAACCGCGAAATGCAAGACGAGGCAGGGCGTCAAGCAAAATGAGAGAGAGAGAGAGAGACGCAATTTCGAGAGATCGCGACTTTTCTCTCTCGCAATCAACAGCCACCGCATTCGCCAATTCGCCGGGTTGCAATGACGCACTCGTTTACTCGAAAATCGAGTGGCGACTCCGTCGTCGCTTCGTTCGCGCGGAAACGCGTCCGTCGCGTTTCATTTTGCGTTCGCGTGCCGGCTTCTCGCACGAGACCGTGCTCGGCTTTTTATCTTTCGTTACGACGCTTTTATTACGCCGGATATTTTCGTGGGAGCGACGACGACGTGTGCAGAGCGCGCGTGCGCGCTGCAATATTTCCGTTCGCGCTCGCTAAAAATGGTTATTCTGCAGTCCGCGCGATATTCGAGCAATCGCGGCCCATCGAGTCAACGATGTGTCGCGATACATATTAGTGATCATGCTGAGAAAGAAGGCAAGTGCAACTTGCGTAAAACTCGGTCCAAAGTCTCAGAAGTTCCAACTCTTGAACGTTACGTTCCGCGTACGAGCGTGTCGATAAAATCGCTCTCGCGTGCGAATTTCGACGAACTGTTTGCGACTGAATTCAGCAAGATGCACGATTTCTTTGTTGAAATCCATCACATTGGACGACCGGTACGATCTGTTCGGAGACTTATCCCGGGAGAGCAGAGATCGCTCGCGAGAAAAATCGCAGGGGGTACCCCCGACGACTCTGTCATTTGGATTCGCTGACAAAGAAGTCAGATTCACGAGCGACGATTCGCGTGCATTCCTATATCGTGCAACCGCACGAAGGAGACGCATTTGAATGCATGTATGCTGGAGGCGGGCATACAAGGCGCTCCAACTTTTATTTTGGCTCAACGTTCGGCCGGCCTCTTCTCTCTCTTTCTCTTCTGTCGCCGTTTATTCGCTGGATTCACGACGCGGCGAGGCGCGAATCACTAATCTCGCCGTGGATCATCAGGAAAAATGAGGGGAGGGAAAACAATGACTGTTTTGTATGCGGTAATCTCGAAAAGTCTAAGGAAACATGCAGGCAAGCGCCCCGGCGCGCAATGAAGCACGCGCGCTCTTTTGTCCCGACACCTTAGCGCGGCCTCTGTCGTGCATTATCGGCGTGACGAAAAAAGAAAAGAAAAAAGAAGAGACAAGAAGAAACTCTCTCTTTCGCGCTGCGTATTTAGACATATAGCGCATATATTATGTATACTTCATCTGCAAAGACAAGAACTGCGCGGGGTACCGGCGCGATCAGTGCTGACCATGGATAAGTTCACTGATCCCGTCGTCTTCGTGGTATACCGCTCTTTCATCGCATCGCTCAGCTTTGAGATGCGAAATATACGCTCACTACCCTCTCGCTCGTGTCGAGCAAGAATGAGCAAGAGAGAGAGAGAGAGAGAGAGAGAGAGAGAGAGAGAGAGAGAGAGAGGGAGAGGGAGGGAGAGGAGAGAGACGAAGAAATGAGAAGAAAAGGACAAGTCGTGGTCTCTCTTACACCCGAGAGAACATGACCATGATGTGAAAGCAAAAGAGGGGCATGCGTTAACATCCGAGTCCGTTTCGTCGGCTGTTGAATGTCAATGCCTGTTGAGAGAGATAGTTCCCAGAAGTCAGATAAACCAGCCCCGAAGTCGCCGTCCTGGATCTATGCGATTGCTTGGAAAAGCGTATTAACTTTTAGCTTAATTAGTCAAATCGGATAGAACGCCCAAAAAAGAATATATAATCCCATCCTTAGCGAGATCTTGTTATGTTATGAAGTATTCTTTTATGTTACGAGGAATTCTCAAGGGCGTTCTCTGAGCGAATACTTTTGCCGGAACATTTCTCTTTCTAGTGAAGAAGAACAATATTCTACTTAGAATATTTTACTTTTGGTTTTAGGGAAATCTTCTCAAGGTCATATAAACGTAGAAAATATTGTAGTAGAAATTATGTTAAAACTATATTTCTTTTTACAATATTTCTTGTAAAGCTGTGATTTACAAATCACCAAAGAAATTGTATTTTTTACGATCTACTGAATGAAAAACATTCAAGTAATCACGATAATTATTGTAGCAGTGAAAAATCAAACGTGCATTTTGAAAAGAATATATAACAATTCCGGTCACAATTTTGTCCAAGATTACAAAAGAATTTCGTTATAACATTCCTACTTATATTTTTTTCGTATATAAGACTTCACAAAGGATGAAATGATATTGTTTTGGGTGAAGAGAGTGTTTTCATTTTTGAACGGACGACCCTCGGCGATCGCGTCCGCTTGTCACTTCCGCTCGACGCGTGACTAAGCCGGAATTTTGGAGAGATAGATATGAAAAGAAAGATAATTACAAGTGACTTAGGCTTGTGTCAATAGTTGTCACCTGAAACTAGCCTCATGTCAGACACTCAGATTTTCATTCAGAATTAGATCCTAGTTCAGTTGAATTATACGATATATCTGACATTTATATCTGCAATTGTAATTCAACTGGAAAGCTTTCATCTAGGTCTCTAAATTGAAATCTGAGCAACTTACTTGAGACACACACACACACACAGGTCTCAAGTGAGATGCTCAGTAACTATTAATACGGGCCTTAATGGCGAAGTGAATGTACACTTATCAGAGGAGTTCCACGCACGTACGCATGCACGTTGCGGTTTGCGAATAATCGAGTGAATAAACTGCCAGCGTTCAGTGTTGCACGCAGGATACCGCGATGCGTCACGGCGGCAGTAATCGTTCAACGCGAATATCGTTGCAGGCGAGTCTCCTTTACCTCTGCGAACAGGCAAATAACGACAGTCAGGGCCACCGAAGTGGCATATTAATTGCAGACATCTCGTCGATAAGTCGTGCCCGTCGAGCACGAGAAAAACGCTGGAGTGCACTCGCGCTCGTTTCTGTTTACGACGTCGCTCGCGCTCGTCGTGATAGAGACGAGACGAGACGAGAGAGCGAAGTGAAACGCCTTGTCCTCTTGTGCGCGTTTTCCCGAGGACAAAAAGGACCTTGGGTTACACCTCCGGCTAGAGTCACCGACTCGCACAGTCCCGCAGGAGTCATCCCTATTATATTTAAATTAGAGGAGTGCGATACGACACATCCTCGGCCTGCGGCTCATATCGCACACAATCGTGCCCTCGCGAACACACGCGACTCATCCCACGTCGAAAAACATGTGTGATATATGCGATCTCACTTTTTTTTTTTTTTCATATGACTGCAAAGTGCAGCACGTGCGTGCATACATTTGCGATCGTGATTCGAGTGATCAGAAAGGAGAATTGGACGAGCGTATGTTCTTTATTATCACACGTACCGAAACGTACAGCGAAGCGTACAATGCAGAAAATACGTAACAATAACAATATAATAATAATAATAATAATAATAATAATAATAATAATGATGATGATGATGATGATGATGATGACGATGGTAATGGTAATGGTAATTATTAAAAATAACAGTGAAATTGATTAATCGGGTTTGTACGCGTCGAATGTTTACTAAGATTACCTGTATTAAGCGTAGAATGTGCCGATATGAAAGTCTCAGCTGTACGTCAAACGTATCGAATCGGCAACGTTTAACAGACTTAATCATAATACGTTTGTTTCTTAATGCAAATATCACGTTGCTTCGAAGGATAAGAACGAAACTCTTGTCTCAAACTATACCGCTGATAATAGAAGTAATAGTGAAAAGATACAGCGCAACACAATTGAATTGTCCTTGCTACTAAAATCACTCTTAAGTAACAAAACGCGATCTAACGAGTACAAAATTAAAATTACACACAAGCATGCGCAATTCGTAATCCTACTGGAAATCGTCGAAATTAAATAACCGTACAGCCTAACGTGTCGATCTTCTCAAACGGAGAGACTGTTGTTGTTTATCGGATTCGCAGTGAAGTTGTCCGATTAACGAGGTGTTCACATATATGCATATATATATATATATACACATACACACCGTTTAGAACATTAAATTATATTTTTATTATATTCATAAAAATTAAAATGTACACACCTTATTGTTTAAGTCATACTTGTATCAGCTTTTCTATGCATGTATCGTGGTATATGTATATTATTTAACAATAGAGGTATAGGTACTCTTCCGAGAGACGAAATGAGCCTTTATGAAATGAATATACGACTTTCCGTGGGTGGGCAAGATTCTGGAGCGGGAGGGAGAAAGGAAGGAAGGGAAGAAAGGGGAGGGGATGGGCACAGGAGGTGATACGGTGTTTCTTTTTTTTTTTTTATCTTCTTTTAGCTTACTTCAGTAGATATTAATATTATTGACTGCTTATAAAATAATACTATTACACAGTATAATCTTCCCTTGATTTTACGACACAGTACTAGAGTGTATTTCGTTAATAATAATTAGCTCTTAGACGGCCTACGAGATCGAAAAAGTACATTCTTGCTTCTTGCGCGGCAAAGGATGGTAATCGCGTTAAGAATGCCTACTGCAGCTACAAAAAGGATGAATAGCTGTTCACTCGAAGAAATTACATGGAATATATTCGCTAGTTACATCTTCTTTATTCCTTCGTGTCGCTTTACTTATTTTCTGACGTGGCGCTAAAGCACGGTATGCCACTAGTGCGTGCGTGTGTGAATGGATGTATATGTATATATGTGTGTGTGATGTGCATATATATATATATATATGTGTGTGTGTATATATATGTGTGTGTGTGTACGTTCGCGCAAGTTTATGTGTGTGTGTCTCGTGTGTATGTATGTGTGTGACACGTGAGAGTTATACGTAGTGACGTATCCTTGATGCTTGTTTGATTCTCGCGGTCGCGCGCTGTGCCCTAATCGAGTCGCGAAACGAATCCACGAAGAAATTTGTCAAAACGCATCGATCAGACGCTGCTTCTACTCAGGCGTGAAAGAGGCAAAGAAAACCGTGGTCTCGGAACACGCACGAGATCCATCTCGCAATTCGGATCGTTTCGAGCAACAGCTCGAGAATATTCGCGCCGTGCTGTTTTGCTGCTCTTCGCTCTCTTCGCAAAAGGACAGGGAACCCTTAGAGGATCCCCTCGAGGTGCGAACGCAGCACAAATCAACTCGCGCACGTTACTCGGATCAAAGTTCGCGCGATGGCGCTCGGAGGAGAAAGACACTTTGGAAAAGAGAACGTAGATCGCTCGTTTGTGGCGCGTGCGTCGGGATGGATCGCGATTAGCGGTATTTCTCCGCGCTGAGGTCGGAATTCACCCGATGAGAAATGATCAAACGGACATTTCCGAACAAATCCCGATCGACTTTGATATCCGATTAAACTTTATCGAACATTTTGTTCAGATCAAGAACTTCAGAATTCCGATATTTCTCATCGAATGTAAAAATTGATCGGCATTCGATCGGATTTTTATTCGAAATATCCGCCTGTTAATGCTCGGTCTGGCTTCCAAATTGTGGCGCCGTGTTCTTCGCGGATTTGTTTCCGACGTTGCGCGAACCACTCCACTTCTTCAGCAGACTTCTTCAGTCGAGCAACGGCCTGAGAGACTCCTCTGCTGAAGAAGTCAACTGGCATGCTCACTGCAAAACGTCGAGAACAGATCCAGTGAGGGACGCCGCAGCGCCAACCCGGGAGCCTAAAGTTGAGTTTGTCCGTTTGTTGGTGTCTCATTGAACAATTTCTCTCAGCGCGCACACGAACATTCAGAGAAGCAGCCACGAAGAAATCGCGCGAAGCATCGTGCCGGAATAATACATACTAGCACCAGTGCGCAAAGGTACTCACTAGCTCTCTCTTTCTCTCTCTCTCTCTCTCTCTCTCTCTCTCTCTCTTGACCGCTATTTTTCTACAAACTCTAAATATCGAAATTTAAATTGTGTCGAATCAGGAACGCGACTCCGTCCCCTACGCGAAATAAACGTCGCGCGCCTTCGTGTATCTTACGTATCATAAACACATAGCCGGTTCTCGCTTCGCTCACAGTTGTATCCTTGCAACACGACGATCGCTCAGATATACATATATCGCGGAATTTTGCGAGAATTGCTTTGACTCACGAGATCAATAGATCCCCGACAACGAACGTCTGCTGTTAATCGCGACAGTCCCCGCTGCGTCGCACCTTCAGATTCGAGACTCTCTCGCGCGGGAACTCGAGCAGCGTGGAAGCTGCTCGAGGTGTAAGAGTGATCTTCTGCGATCGTTTACGACTGTGATCGAGAACGCGACCTCCCACCCCTCCCCTTACCCCTGTTACGTCGCGAATATCTTCGAAACAGCAGCGGTACCTGTAATCAATACTGCTCTCCGTATCATACAACGAATCGTGAAATTATTCGAGACTCCAACGAGATCTAATAATACGTGAAACGATATGCAAACGCGGACTGTGGTACCGTCTTCTCACCTGGCGCTTCAAATGAGACACGGTGATAATGTAATCTCGGTTATAGAGTGAGACACCAATCGCGCAAAGACGCTACGAAAGCTCTCGAGTCGAAAGAACGAAATCAGTGATTAAGCGTATCCGCGTAAACGCGCGAAATTTCAATGTCACATGAATCAGCATTACGACACTGACAGTCAACACATCCTACGTTTCTGTATAGTTTTGAAGTTTTGTATAGCACTCCCCCGAGAGTGTGCGTATGCCGCGTATGTGAATACGTGAATCCGGCTAGAGATATCTTCGTTTCTCTCTCTCTCTCTCTCTCTCTCCCTTTTTTTTCTTTTTATTACATTTTTCGTTTTCGTCTTTAATCACACAATGCAAAAATAGGCTTTCCTATTTCCGGTTATCTACAACCAGATCAAACGACACAGCATCCTATCGATCTACAAAGAATTCCCGAAATCCTTATTATCTAGTATCTGTGTAGATAACTGCGTTATCGTTCTGTATTTTCCGTCAGAAGAAGCTCTACACTTACAGCGCAAAATCGCCGATCGACTGAAACTATCCACGCCATGTCTCTCCTCCGTCTTTCCCCTTCTTTCTGATATTTTCGCTTTGAGATTTCGGGACGCGAATCTTCCCGTTACTAGCGGCGAAGTGGACAGAAGCAGGCTCGATTCGGTGATTCTGAGATTTAAGCTAGGTATCCAGTTGATCCACGCGCTATCACACGAGACCGATCCCGCGACACTCGGCCCCCGATCGGGATCAGAACCGTGCGTCCGCGTCGCGTCTCGAAATGTAGAAGTAAATGTGGCTATTGCGATCTACTTTCGGGATGCGCCGATGAGAACTGAACCCTCTATGGTCCGACACGATGTGCGGATCCGTTTGACGTAAACGTTTGCCTCTCAATTGTTCTCTGTCTCTCGTCTTCGGAAGGAGAGTGAACTCGAGTCCATAGAGGGTAGCGCGCGCAAGGTACTATGGAGCCTAGCGTGGACCAAGCGGATTCGGCACGAACGTGGCGAACGTCTCTAGCAAGTGGGTTCCTAATTTTAAGCGGTGACAGCCGTGTGTCTCTCTTCTCGACAGTCCTATTTAATCACACCAATGTGTTGTACGCGTGAGTTACCGTGAGATTGCCTATCGTATGTATAGTGCCGTCGTGGTAGATGTATCTTTTATCCATTTAACATGGCTAGAACAAATGAAGAGGAGACCGACGAAGCAAGTGCGCACCTTGCTGCTAAAGTTTCTCGCACACACTGTGTCGATTAGACGCACGAGTACGTGCAAGGTGTATCTCGTCGCGCATATTTGTCTTTTTTTGTTTCTCTTCGCACGCATACTTTTGTCTGTTATTATTTCTTCTCGTTATGGTTTTCTCTCTTTCTCTCTCTCCCTCTCTCTCTCTCGCTCGCTCGCTCGCTCGCTCGCTCGCTCGCTCTCTCGATTCTTTTATACACACATTACATTAAAATATAACACCAATCTCGAGGCTTACGTTGTACATGTACATGGTATGTTGGTTTTACATTAGTATGATCGAACGGTCTCGCCGTGTGAAAATGATTCACAGAAGATTTCCGAATTCAATATTACGTGCTCTCGCGCTTTCTGCTTATTAATTGACGATATTTAAGCGCGTTCGCTGATAAAGACAGAAAAGGGAAAAAGCGGTCGATGAGACGCGTCGAGGAACGAGCTCTCAACTTTGCGCTCGCCGCAAAGTTTGCGCAATGTGACAACGTATGATACAAAGTTACCGAAGACCACCGGACAGAAGAACATTTTCTTTTTTTCGAGGGGAAGCTTTCGGTATTATATCCAGGAGAGAATGACGCTGAAGTGAATGCGATTACTTTCTTCCTCGTCCTCGACGTGGTCTTATCGACGCGATCCTCAAATTGATTTGGTGTGCACAGTGCTTTTACTTTGCTTTCGTACTCCGGAGCACGGAAAAATCGCGCGCGATCGGAAATAAACTGCCCGTGCTGCTGTACCCTTCGTCGAAGGGCTCGCGTTCGCGCGTCACTTCGGTTACGCGCGGTTAAATGGGACAGCCGTTCGAGTGGCTTTGCACTTTTTAACTTCGGGGGTAGGATATCTGACAGAGAGCGACGCGGAGTCACGGATGGCTCGGCGACCCAGCGCGCGCAGTGCGATTTTTTCCTTTGCAGCGCGAGGACAGAAACGAGGGAGCAGCGTGAACAGCAAAACATCGGTTTCACAGCCATTGGTTTTAGGAGACTCGATTAAAATTATGGACCCGTGCGACTTCTTTGGAACTTAGACCGTGGCGCGTTGCCGTTCGTTCGTTCGTGGAGCGATCGCGATGATAACGTCGAACTCGGAAGTCTTCCGGTGAGACATTCGTAAAACCGATTGGTCGAAAATATTATTCTAGAATCGTTTAGGGTACAAAGTATAGAGTGCGAACGATTATCTTTAGACAATTGTAACGGTAAAAATGGACATTGTCTTATTGCGGGATGGAATAGGCTGTGTAAGCTCCTGTCAATGCTAAATGCTCCGCTGCAGCTTTTCGAACATCGTTTCTCCCGATAACACAACGACAACTTGATCGTATAACCCTTTATAAGCTTAAAGAAAATCCCAGCTCCGTGGCCACAACTCTCTGTCGCTTTTCTTTTCTTTCTTTTTTATACAATAAAGTTAATTGGCGTATATTTTTCGTCCTCTCTTTGAAGCCACGACATCTTCATCATAGCGGTGGGAGCGTTACGACCTTGCTCTGGGCGTTGAATTGCGTCTTATAAAGGGTTGCGGCAACATAATGTCCAGTGGTCGATTGTAAGAGATCAAGGTGCACGGTGGAAATCGTGTATGACTCGTCGGATTTTCCACGTGAGCTTTCTTACACATCGCGCCGTCGCGCGACCATAAAATAGGAAAAGCGAGCGAACTTCGCCTCGCGGATCACACACGAGTTCCCCCCGCGGGTCGTCAATTAATCCGAAAGGAATGCAAGTGTCGATTGTACTGTACTGATGCAAGAACCGATAGGGAAACCGCGGTGTTCGAAATAAAGAGATTTATTGAACTTGTTATATATGCCGGGCAGGCATGTAGCATCACCGTGACACGTGTGAGTCTTAATTTGCGTTTCTTCCTCAACAATCTCAATTACCAAAAATGGACAGATGCCGCTGGCCGCGACGTTTCCTCTTCGCGGTGATAATTTTCGTTTACGTACAGAAAACCGAGAGGATTGTCTGCCGTGATAAGGAAACGTTGCGCCGCGCGCGTAGCGATTATTATTATTATATTCAATAAATATTACATATAGTAATATACTCATTATATTGATAATACAAGTATTGTTCTAATTGGACTGGAGTTGTCTTCACGAATTGGGCGAATGTACGAGTAATCTTAGTCGTTAATTGCTTAGTGTGTGTATTCTTCGCTTTTTTTTTCTTTCTTTTTTGTTTTTCATATTCCTACACACCACACAATCTATCCTGTGTGAATCAAGAGAAAAATAGAATAACTCTCGTCGTTTGATTTCGCGCAAGACGTGGTTAAGTAGTGGCTTTCGAGACGAAGCTCAATTTAATGAAGCGAGAAATAATCGGTACTTTTAATATAATGAGCAAATCACATTGAGATATACGAAATGTACATGTATATAAATTGGTCTACTAATTTCCGTGCCGCGCACGGAAAGTGATAATATCGGCAACTCAAATGTTTATAAAAAAACTGGTTAAATACAGGTATGCAATTAATACAATGAAGCAAGCTCATTTTATGTAGTGTCTTACTACCTAAACCTACAAACCTAATATTGCGATCCTTATCAGACATTGTATCGTTAAATCTGCAATTTGCCCCTCGAATCGATTAACGATGTCGCTCGAGGAACAATTTGCAACTTTCAAACGTACGCGTCTAGACTGCCGTGTATAAATTAAGGTGTGTCATGTTCACGTAATAAAATAACCGTGACAGAAGATATATGTTACAATAAAAAGGAACTTAATAGATTGCGCTAAAAAAATACAATATATGAAACAATTGTATGTATATATGTATATATATATATATGATTTTAACTCTTTCGCTACTACGCATCACTATAGTAGCTTGCCGCTAAACGACTTTTTAGAACGAAAAGCCACTGCAGTGGCTCTTTCCTATTCGCACTGAGAGTCAATGGATAGCTTATGGTTGCAAAGCAGCAGCTTGTTTCACTCTTGTTCTGATATCAACAAAAATTTCATTAAATTATTATTTATAATCTATCAGCTATTACTTTATATTAACGTAGATATATAAAATTATACATAGTGTGAAGTGAGACAGACGCCAATCGCGCTGCTGTCATCCATTACACGCGCATTCAGCGGTGAGACCGTATATACAGCGATAGAGCCGTGCGTTTAGTTCAGCCGTAGCGAAAGGGTTAAATAATGTACACAACGCGGTAAAATATGTACGTGAAATGTTTTTGGAAACATTATGTAAAATTAATGCATTTCATTGGGCACTTTACCAGCGTGTAAATTACCGTGATGGTAATTTTGGAAAGTGTATCGTCCAATGATTTTCTCCAATTTCAACCGATGTATCGCGTCAACGTGAACTGACTTCAATAAATGCAAGTACCGTTACATGGAATATATATATATGATAATGTATATGTGCATACATACATACATACATATACACACACACGCACACACACATTATATATATATATATATATACACACACATATATAGACACACATTCATACATACATACATACATATATATATATATATGCATGTGTGTGTGTATGTATGTATGCGTCAAATTATTATCGTGTACTTTAGATTGGACACACCGAGGGACAGCAGAGAAAAAAACATCGTGCTGACTTTTGATTACTTTAGAATGTACAATTAAATCGCGAAGTATGTCTTCTCCACGAAACACAGATGGCTCGTACGAGACCAGTCATTAAAGTAAAATTGTGGAATGCACATAAAATCAATAGGTGTCGCAACCGACATTCGTGATACATAGTGACAACTATGCCACCGGTCACTACCCCGGAATAGCGAAGTAGATACACCGCTCACACAGCATGAATCCGAGTCGAGAACACCCCATGCTTCGTGTGGTACACACATTAATGACCTAATATTTGAAGTGTTACTTTGTAATAATTAATAATCGATAGCTGCCCTAATGTTCTAAAAGACTGAAACATTGCTGCTACACATATCATAGGCATGTAGCAATTAGGATATTATGTAGTGGCTTTTTTTTTCCCTTATCAACACGAAGTAATGGTGAAGCAGTGTACATGTCTCTCTGTGTGTGTGTGTGTGTGTTTTGTGTACGTGTGTGATCCGCTTTACTTGCCGCGTGGAAAAGAACGTGTACCTGTTGTAGAGAGGCCCTCCCCTCGGCTGCGACTTCGGTGCAAGGAATGTAACCCTTCGCCTGAAAGGTACGATACTTTAAGAGCGATGCACTCGAGAGAATTCAATGAGGCAATCGCCGAGAAGAGAAATTACCTTTGCTAACGCTCCTGCGCATGGATGCGGATGGTGCTGGTACGATTTCTTGCTTGGCGTAGTTCCTGAGCGCTCTTCCGATTCGTCTGTCTTGTATCAGCTTGTCCACCTTGACGAATATACCACATTTTGACCGACATGTGAAATATCTGTGACCATTCACAGCACCATCGTTCTTGCCTGCAACAACGTTGCAAAATACAACATGAATCTAACTGGAAAACAGTTAAGAAAGTTAAGACCAAGAGATTTTTGCTCTCGTACCAGTTGGAGCGTCAAGTTCAATCCCTATCCAGGTCCCGGATGCGAATTCTGTGGTGCCAATATATGCTATGACTCCGGAATAATTGTAAGGACGAACCAAAACGGATTCACCAATAATGACCCACGCTGGTAAGGGTGTTTCCACGCGCGTTAAATCGTGTCTCGAACCGAAAGCCGAACTTTTATCGCTGACATCGTCTGCTGCAAAATACGGGAAATCCTTTCTCAAAACCACATACACAGAAATTACATCTTGCACTATATTGTGTGCGGTAATTAAATGAATAACATTAATGACAAACTGCTAATATTAATCGATAACGAACGTACCGTCGATTCTCTCCGAAGAACTATTGTCGCCGTTTTCATATGGCATACTAGGTTGTAGCGTTTGTTCCAAACGTGCTGCAGCCTTACTCTCAGAAAGTTGTGGACGGACCATAGGAAACGAAGCTCTATGCTGCGAACTGGTAGGCCTTCCTGTACCACTAGAAGTCTTTCTTCTTCGTACGACCTGCCGAAAATACACAAATGTTGTTAATGCTTCCGCATAATCAAGCGTAAATTCTTCAGGATCTCTCGAGTCAATTGTCATCGCACAAAAACACAGGAATACTCACCTTGCCAGGTGGCAGTTTGGTATGTACGACGGAGGTTCCTTCCATAGGACTGTCGTCCCCGGAATTGGACGTCTGGCTGATCTCCATCTCGTTTTTTCTTCTATCGTCGAGAATCTGACGGTGTGTGCCTTTTCTTTGTGTCTCGATGTGATGAGTCACACTGCTACTGTTGGTGTCGCTCTCGCTCTTCGTGGAGGAAATCGGGCTGTCGATGTCAGTGTCCATGTACGCCCCTGTTTCTTCCAGATTTTTTCTACTATGATCTATAAGACAGAAAATTACGTTTTCGCGACGGAAAAGAAATCGGTGCTCGAGAAACTTATCGCTTATTACTGACCCTCTGTGCAAACGCTCGACGAGACATTCAAATTTTCCAACGCGGAGTTCACTTCTCCCAGGTACTCCTCGGGCGTCTCCTCGACCAAGGAACTGTCCATCTTCTCGGGTTTTTTGCTGTCGAGGAGGTTACGGTACTCCAGGTCTGGAGTCTCGTCTACGCTGATAGACTTTATAGAGATGGAGTCCTCCGACGTTAGATTCGTAGTAGACACAGCTTGGGAACCGTAACCGCTGCTACTCATACTAGGCGTGTTGATCTTCGTCGATTGCAGTTCGACCAAGGAATCCAGTGTGCGTGAAGAAGGTAGTGGTTTCACCGGTTTCGGTGGGGCCTGATCATGCAATTATGTATTACACAACTCTGATTCAATAGCCCCGACACGACGACATAGTACGACATAGTACGATAAAAATTATCGTGAAGCAACTGAATCTATCGAATTTGTATCAACTGGTGATACAAAAGCAACCTAGGTCTATAGCTGGACGTGCGATTTTGCTTAGAACTTTCCTGTTTTTGTTTGACAAAACTCACGGGAGTATACGTTACCTGATATGCGTCATATTCAGAATAGTCGGCGTCGCTCTTCTCCTCATCGTCGTCGTTGATGGGAGTGGATGCTTGATTACCCACATTTGACGTTTCTTCGTGCAACGTGGTCATACGAAGACCCAGCTTGCTACCGACCATGTTCGGAGATGCTACAACCAACACAATATTATATCAGTATCATACAATAGACAATCGTTTTTTTTTTTAACAATACAAGCATATATATACTGTCAGAGAAAAATCAGGGCCGAACTGGCCGCTGTGACAACTTCGACTATTACGTCTGCACACAAAGCAGTTAATTCTCGTCACGATATTACATTCTTATTTTAACAGATAGTGACGGATGCTGATGGGTTCATGAATCACAAGAATTATATCGAAAGGTGCCAGGTCGGTTCTGATGTAACATAAATATTCTCCCATGCTCTCTCTTCCTAAAAATAAAAACACAAAAATCTTACGTATTCCACGTTAACTCGCTCTACGGCGAGAATAATTTGTCGATTTACTGAAGAGATATTATGTAGCATTTTCAAATCTGCAGACTACTGATTGCAACTCGAACAATTGGTGTCGAGTCATTCAAAAAGGAAACGTAGAATACGTAATACGAAAAAACGAAATGAACTGTGATGGTTTAAGATAACTAGAAGCAATAAACATTCAACACGTATGGCACTGCTTACTGCACTTTCAGTGCAGTAATAGCGTCTTAACGATAGTTGTGTGATCACAAACCATATATTCGAAACATCTAAAACAAAATAAAACCCAATCACTATTCTCAATTGTACTACACTAAACTCTAATGGTCGAAACAAAACAGAAAAAACCAAGTACAATACGAGAATAACGGACTTCACCCTTTCAAACTTATCAACGTCAAAGTTCTCCTTGAATTTGCTGGTACTTTTTAGCATTTTCTCAATGTCAATGAATATTACGATCCGAGTCAGTTTGAAAGGGTGACCGACAGCGAGTGTCACCTACACTTGGCAGAGGTAGATTGTTGAAGACGAGTCAATGAGTTGAGATTCAGGTTCAGATTCAGGAAAGTTGGTCTCGCTGAAAGGAGATAGATGCACTGATTATATTTCTTTCCCTTTCCTTGTACTAGTAAACGCTTTCTACTATCCCCATAATGGCGAGCTTCGTATATGAGCTTTACAGACCTTTTCGTATATGGACTTGTATATTGTGACAAATCATGCCTGCAAGCTACAGACACTGGATAGTGAGACAAGTAGTAGACAGATAACGTTCATTATGCGCATTCTAATATAGAAGTTCCATTAAAGTGTGTGTACGTCACATCGCAAACCCATTCATTGAAACATCAATGTTTTATAATACAACATTTCGTGTAAGTCTCACTTCGTAATGTAACTTGGCCGTGTAAACTTTGCTCATCGCTATTTCATCGTCATTCGCATCGTGACCGACTCTATTTCAGTAACTCGCCATTGAATTTTTACTAATTTTTAATGCACGCATTCGAAGTATGTTGTAACGTCATTATCAATCGATCGAGGAATGTAGTAATAGAAAGCGATACGAGTACCACATAATTCGACGACGTGCACTGTAAGTTTCAAAGACAGATTCTCAGAGATGATTAGTTTAAAGTCGAAGGTAATGGTATCTTTGTTGCGCTAACATTATGGCAGTTATCTAACTTGGGATCTTTTAACGTATTTTTACTCTACTGTCGAACTATTAATTAACCATACATGCTGCACTATATTTAAATTGTAATATCATGCATGACTAAGCTGACTCGGTCAGTTTTGGTTTTACGTGTTCTTGTTCACAATTGTTCTTATACTGATAAGAATGTAACTTTGACTTTAAACTAAGTCTCTTTTCGTAAGAAAGATAGGGGAGAGATAACTTATATTATATACCGCGTAAATTTTATCGAAAATTTTAGACATGAACTTTTACTCGCTTCTCCCTCTATTTTTCTTGCTCACTTAAAAGGTTTATTCTGTCTCTTCCTCTCCATTTCTGTCATGATTCACATTATAAGTGACGTACAATTATTCAAATAATACAAACGAAATTGATTAATTACGTTACAGGATCTGGATATTAAACTAAATTGTTTTACACAATTAGACAGAATAATCCTCGTCTAACGTATTAACTATCGAAAATATTTATTTACACATATATGTTACGATAAATTTTCTACTCTCCGTCTAGAGTATTGTTCGATAGAACACATTCACAAGTATATATAATAAAGATTGAAAAATCGCGATTTTCATTTGGCGTGTGTTTAGCGATGGTTCAATCTTTGATTATAATTTACGTATCTTGAAATTAATTTGTCAAATGTAACGAAACATTTGTACACTCAACAAATTATCAGGGATATCATTATAGAAATCATCTCGATTCATCGGAACACTCACGAGAAAGATAGATTTTGAGAAAACATAGAATCGAGTTACGAATCATGAAAATAGGTATATGGAAATGAAAATGATTTCTATGCGATGATTTTTGGCATAAACAGTGCGACGAGGACAGGGCATATATAGAAATATATAATATACGATTGCTCGTCGCGGTATATATTACTTACACGTTAGCCGTGAACAGTAACATATCAAATCAGTCACAAAAAAGTGTAGTAAAGGAAAGTAATTCAATGAACGAACTTGCTGATGTGCTAGGCACACAAGAAATGCATTCACATGCAAACTAAACTGTAGACGTTCGCGCAACGGAATTCGCATTCGACTCAAAAATCAAAGAGGTCAGCAATCACTATAAATCATCTTCTCCTTCTCGAAAATGGTGATTCTCTTGAGCCAACTCAATCGAATAAATGATGCTCACGAAAACATATATTGACTATCCGTCAAAACGCATTCCCGTTCTGAGAACACCGCTATCACAAATAATGTCTCTGATGTACTAAGGCGAACTTGGAAACAAAACGAGACAGACAGACTCAACCACTCACGAGACATATGTACTAATTGTCATTGCCTGTGTGGCATCAATTAAATATCAAATCAAGACTCCATTTTACCTGAGTTCAGAATGGAGCCTTGCGTGGGCCGAAATAGTTGTAGAAGTAGTAGACGTAGTGTTAAAACAGAGGAACAGATAAGTTGCATACATTAATTAGTCGATATTTATTAATTTTGCTGTAGAGTTCATTGCTTAAGATTCGTTAGTGTCTTATTTATTGTAATAAGTGGTGGAGCTTAAATGTAGCTGGCTAAAACACTAGGCAGATTTGAGAAAACAGTTCTTTTACCATGCTCAACTCTTTTCGTTTCTAGATGGAAAGTCAAGTCAAGAAACGTTAATTCGTTGTAATATTTACATATCAGCAGGGAACACGTTTGCGCTAAAATCGTGTGAATCATCAAGTTGAACATAGCTTGGTGACATAACAATATGACAGAAGCTAGAATTGTAATAATATAAAATTTCAGTGTAGTAATAATTACTAATAATGAAATTGAAGTTACCAAATATTTTCAAGTGATGAGTTTGTCGATTATCTTAGATGAAGCAGCAGTACCCTTTCGTAGCGTCGTTGATCATACGTACGACACACGTTCGAACGGTTCGTTCGTATGCATTTCGTAAAATATATCCGATACATCATATTATTTATGAACCACAGCCAATAGAGCAGCAATCGCAGACACACATAAAGGGTACATGCTAATGATGGATGACATGAATTTTAATTAAAATATAGACAGAACGTTTTTTTTCCTCCGTCGCCCAAAATTAACATGTTCTGTACTAAACGGAGGTAATAGTGGAGCTTGAGGCAATCAAAACTAGGGTGGGATATAAAGTGACCGTCATAGCCAAAGTGGAATATCGAAAACATTGCATAAGCCACATTTCAGAAACAAACTGTTGATTTTTTATCGAATAAATCCCAAGGAAGCAAATCAAGGCAGTGAAAAGTGGTCTTAACACAAATGAAAATTTTTAATCTAAGACTAAAGTCCCCTAAAAACACGATGCTATTAAATTTATATATAAGCGTTAATTTAAGAATTTAATAGTGACTTAAGCGAACTAAATGTTGCATTCAAGAAATGATGAGTTTGCATAAGTAGTTAAAATTCAAAATAAAGTCTCGTTGAAACCCCTATCAACTTTTCTGTCGGAGAAGTAATCCATTTTCAGGTTCGACATTTTTGCAAAAGCAATTTTCTTCCGAAATGATTTATGCTATTGCATATCTCGAGAATCTATCTTACAATCGACGTAAAATGGATTACTGCGAATGATTATGAATGATTGCATGAGTGAATAAATGCATATCGTCATATGGGTGAACGTGGGAGCGCTCGTGTAACATGATGTTTTCGTTTTCTATGATTTCATAAACGATCTAATCTCAGGGATATATCATAAGCCGCAAAGATGCATCTCGTATCTTTGCTTGATGACGATGGTGCGGGATCTGATAATCCAAAATAGATAGCACGAATGCACGGAATTAAGAAATCATAGAACGTGTCTAGATTTATATATCTATTCGGCCATTAATATTAATCCAAGTCGGGTAAACGAAGGATGTGCTTACCGATTCCAAACGGCTTTGGCGGTGCAGATATGAAGTTTTCGTCATTTCTCGCATGACCAGTGGACGCACGTCGCGGATGCGGGAGACCATTCATTTCCGTGTTGAGATCCGTTACGCTTTCCGAACGTGTGACGTTCAACGAGTCCATCGAGGTATCGAATCTCATGATCTGCAAAAGTTTGCAGAGTCGTTTTTATTTGAGAAATACGATATATACATGTTTAAATGGGTAATGCTTTAAAAAGTACACGCGAAGAAATAGGATCATAGGTGATTTTTCAAGATAAGACAAAATAAAATGATACCTTAGAAGACGGAAACAAAAATTAACGTATGTGCATGATTCAACATAGAAAAAGAGAGAAGATTTCCTGTATAACATTGCAAAATATGAATACAAGGAGAAAACAAATTAAACATGAAAAGCATACAGTGCAGTGAAGACGTCGAAGGGGCAGTAGTACCTGCGAGAAGTTTGGAACACTTGCGGTCTTGCGCATCAGTGGTTGTCCTTGTGCTTGTAACAATTCTTTCACAGCAACACTTTGTCGTAATCGGTCCAACGTCAATATACTCTCGACAGCGGATACGCCACGGGTATACTTTTCTGTAGAAATGATGAGCACAAAGAAAGTTATATTAATATAAGGATCTCTTTAAGAGATACACTGGGCGACTGCAAATGTTACAATTTATTACCTATATAAGTTTCTCCATCGCACAAACTATTATCCTCTCCGCTGGCAGCAATCTGCGCTAAACTCTCGCGATCTTCCAGCTCTTCGCTCGCCTTTGGTATGTTCGAAACTACCTCGTAGGTGACGCCGGTTTGCGTCAAACAGTCAGTGCGAATGATCCTCTTAAAAAATCTATCCGTGATGCTCTGCCGCTTGTATATGTTTAAAGCTAGTCTCTTGCGCAGCACAAGATCCATCGGTGCTGGATGCGACAGGCGAACGGTAGTCTTCAGGATCAGGAACACTCTCTCGTTCGCTGAAGACGACTCGCGAGATCAATTGCTGCTCTTCATGTGAGGAGATTGAAACGCGAAGAGAGAACGACTACTCACCATCAGTTACTCTATTAAGATGCACATTATCGTGTATGCTGGAATCCCAAGCGGCGATGGCACATACGTCTTTCTCCAAGTGTCGAATGATCGGCAGATTATAAAACTTATTTCCATGCTCCTTGGGCAGAATTGAGTTAAATCCCGTCACTGACACTTCTTCTCCCGATTGATGTGTCGAAAGATCGTCAGCTGTATACAATGACCAATTAATATAGACGTTGATGAGTCAAACATGAAGCGATCGCAGAAATAGTTTGCGTTGTTGTTGAATCGGTCGTACCGTTGAGATCAAGGAACAGTACAGGAATGTGAGGTTCCATTCCTGAGGGAGGAGTCCAATCGGCGGGTGCGCCGGGGATACCT
>NW_022639524.1:1130391-1168894 GCF_010583005.1 Odontomachus brunneus
TAAGACTGACCCACTGATCTACGAGACTTTGTTCTCGTTCCATATCTTGTTCCGTTTTGTCTGTAGAAATACGTGAAAGTTTAGAACAGTATTGCACTCCAAGGAAATGAAAATCCATCTATGAAATAGTGCATCACCTTGCTTATTGATGAGCTTTTGAATCTGCTGATCGAGATACTGTCTCCTTCTCATTAAAGCGTCGCTCCACTTTTCTCTCAGTATACTCAGGTCCTCGTCTTGATAACTATCTAATGGAATTTGCAGTCGATTTCGCACGGACACACTTCCAACGGCTATATTTAATATTGATTGGCAGATTATCGGTAGGGTTCCGGAATTTTGTACTGGTTTCACTCGGACTTGTATCCGACGTTGTTGGCCTTGTCTGAGCTGATAAATGCCGCCTGCCGAAGTAAGATTATCGAACAATAAATAACAGTTAGAATCGATATGCCGCGGTCGAGAAGCACACTATAATTTATCCTCACCTGTACATGTGTCTTGCTTTACCGCGACTTCGACAGGCGAATATTCTCCTTGCTCATTGAGCTCTTGTATCTCCACCCACAGTTCGATCTTTCTCGTTAATTCCGACCATCGGTCAGCGAGCGATCTGGCTTTCGCCAATTGCTGTTGTTCCACTTCCCATCCGGGCTTGCTGCGTGAAAAGCCGGCGCTTCGGTGGCCCCATACTTCTATACTCAAGGCTCCTTCTACAGATGCACGTGACAATGAATAATATAACGGGAACAATTCTCTGCGCGTTCTGTATCGAAGAACGGCGACGAAGAATGACGAATCCTTACCAGCGCTGTGCTCGATGAACTCCTCCGTGATGGGTACAGTGAAGTCTTTTGTATGATCGAACTTAAACGCCAAGGAATCCCTCTGCCCAGTGATACAATTGTTGGAGTTGGGCAGCTCGGCGTTCACCACCGGCGGGACCACTATCGGTCCCGAGTGGCCCCAAAACATATACTGACAAAACACAAAATGGCTCAACGAGAGCGGTAAACCGGTGGCTTGTTTTATCGTCACGCGACAGGTAATGTGGCTGGAACCCGAATAATCCTCCGGCTCGGAGGATGTCGAGTCCGCGGAGGATTCCGAAGCGGCCTCGCAAATTCGATCTTGAGGAAACTGTCCGGATATGCGACTTATCTCGACCTGCAGTCGACCAGCGACCTCTCCTTGCTGACTAATAATTGGGGTATGATAATCTAATCGTACATCATGAAACAGTACTTCTAAGAAAATATTAGCGACGCCGATAAGATTGTGATTTTCTTGGGATTCGTAAAATGGATCCTGCGTTTTCCCTGGCACTTCATCCTGCAGAAAATAATTTGTATTTGTACGTCGTTTTAAGAGAGGCATACTTAGAAGATAAAGGTGTGTATACCTTGATAGAAGGTAATCGCTGGCAATTGTGAGGGTCTTTTCGTTCCTCGTACATGTCCCGCATATCGATTAACTTATTTTCTAGTTTCTCCATGGACCACACTTGGCTACCCGTATTCGTTCTCTTCACTAAAATCGCGGGCTCGCTGACAAAAGCGCCCCGCTGAAAGAATACACTCTACATATCGAAGAGTGTGTATAAAAAGGAAAACAAAAAAACAAATAAATTAACAAAACAAAAAATAATATAAAAGAAAGAATAATTAAAGTAAGTAATAATTAAAGTAAGTGACAGTAAAAGTGCTCACAGTTGATAATATGAATTTTAAAGATTTAAACAAATCAACGAGAATTTATGCGAAGCTACACAATATTACACACATTTATCAATAATAAATCTTTAAAGTAAAATTAACTTAATAAAAGTTGAAACTAAATTAAACTTAATTAAACTTAATTACAATTCTAGAAAAAATACTTGTTCTTTGAATCACAGAAAAACAATGAAAGGCGGTAAAATAAAATCATGCATCACTGAAAAGTGGCATTGTTACCTTCCTGTTCGGGCTCAGATTATTCGGAGGAATTTGCAGGGTGACGCTGAATTTCGTCTGTTTGTCCATCTCCTCCGCGAGGAAATTAGCCTCTTGTACCAGCGCGTTGGCTTTTAAGATGTCTGTCTTCAATTGACCCAAACTCCTCTTGAACATCTCGTCTCGCTCCTGTGCCCACTTCTCAACGCGCATTTGTGTCGTTGGCGTACAAGCCGGCAGTTTCCCGCTTTGACTACCTCTCAGAGGATCGTACGGTACGTAAGGTGAGTATGGCGTAGAAGGGGACAATATGTTGCGCAGTTGTTGAAACTGCCGTTCGTACTCTTGCCTTTGCTTTTCCAACGCGACCTTCGGAACGCGACACACACATGTGAATACAGTGCGCGCGCTATTATTCCGATACTTATTAAAGCGACACGCGAAACGTACCTGCTTATCTTCCTCGTGTTGTTTCTCCAGTCTCGCGATAGCTCTCTGAATAGGATCGTTCGAGAGTTCGTTAAGCATAAGCTCCTCTCTGGCGAAGTTATAGTCAATGTTCTGCGCGGGAGTTTGCGGCTCGCTGTTGATAGCTGCGGACAGAATAGTAAACGGTATCGGGAATCCATTACCGATTGCCTGGCGAAACAGATGCGCGTCTTATCTTGAAATTAGTAATCGCCTCGCACCTGTGGCGCTCCTCGGACAGTTAACTCGGAAGAAGTGGTGGTTCCCCCAGACGATTCGGTCACCGTGCAACAGCGGGGTCTTGCTCACGACTTGCGTACCGTTCACGAAACATCGAGCACCGTTCAACGGCGTCATGTACAAGCCTGACTCTTCTATCGTAATGACGCAATGTTCCGGCAGGATACCCAAGCCGTGCAGCTGAATGTCCTGTTCGACTTTAGCCGAGCGACCGCCTACGAGAGTTCTCTCCTGCGCGAACAAGAGAAAGCAAAAAATACACAATATCCAACGCGCGCGATGAACGCGGAACGACCGCGAATAAGCAACATGCACGTACCTTGAGGTAATAAACTAGCAGCTCGTTCAAGCTCGGGTCGTCGTTCAAATTAACCAGATAATACTTGTTCTTCTCTACTTGTATACCGGACGCTTGCACGCTTATTCCCATCTTCTCCAGAGCTTGCTGCCTCTCGTGTTGCAGTCTCTCGGTCTTCACGAGCTTCTCCTCCCACGTTTGCGACATCTCCTTCATCAGCCGTTCCGACTCCGACAGCTTTTCCGTGATATCTGTGCGTTGCTGGCCGACGATCGAACCTTGGCCCTAGTTAAACATCGTCGTGATGTTTTCATACACGCAGTCGCGTAAACCGCAGACAGCTATGAGCGCGAGCACAAAAAGACGGCTTACTGTGGCGTGCAGCAACATTTCCTTCAAGGTCTCGACCTCCTGCCTGAGCTCGCGAATAATCCTGGCGTTGGGATCCTCGTTGACCACAGCGTGATTGACTATCCTCTTCGCTCTGTCGGCGTATCGGAGGGTCGACAGCGTCTCTTCGTAATTGTCGGCGGCCGGCGATATAGTGGCCACCATTACGGTTTTGCTGTTTCCACCAAGATTATCCTGAAAAATTTTTAAGAGCAACAAGATGATACAATCCAGCAATCGGAGACACACAGGAGCGTGTATTTCAAAACGAGCGATATCACGTCGCACCTTCAAGAGCCACGTAAGAACTGAGTCTCTGTACGGCACGAACTTGTCCTTGTTCTTGTTGCTCCCGGAGTTCTGATCCGCCAGCTTCGAAATGACTAGACCCAATGTCGTTAGGGACCTGATAAATGGAAAATGTACAGCGCTCTCTCTCTCTCTCTCTCTCGCTTCACAGTGCGCTCTCACGCGAGCGATCGGAAAATTCGTTTACGGGGCGGCTGATGGAGCTACTTACTTGTTAATATTGCTTCCTTCTTTAAGTCTATCACCCACCGCTCCGGTTTTCACAGCCCTTTCGCTCCCAGCTAAATCCACTAAGCTCATCCGCGAGACCTTCTCCCCGCTGACTCCGCTCTTCGAGTCCGTAAGAGTCTGCGTGAGAATCACCGAGAACACGGCATGCGAACGGGAGCTTTCGGAGTTCATGTTCGTCGCCGCAACCGTCCGCGATTTGTTACCCTCCGCCATAAGGTTGTCGATGTCCTGCAATAATTGGAATATATTCTCCGCAAGCGTCGATTGTTCGAATTACGAGGAATTATTTATTTTAATTAATTATTAATTATTTACACACAAATCATCGGCCATAACCGGATTATAATATAATTTTCCATTATTAATTATTCGCTGACTGTTTCCCTATTCATGAGATAATATTTCGGAAATGGACACACGGAATACAACTCGGTATCAACTCGGTGTTTCCGAGCTTGAAACTCATACTGGAAAAGAATACTTGAAAGGTTATTCGTGTGCATAAACTTTATGTCCTACGAACAAATGTTCAAGTATATTTTTCTCAGATTTTTCTCAGATTTCTCTTCTATAGCGGACACTGTGTGACGGAAATAACCCACCCGGAAATGGATTCGCTTGATGTAACGAACGAGATCAGGCAGTCACCTGGAATGAAGTAACCGCCAGCTGACTGAGTCCGTCCACGTAGGGCCCCAGGACATTGTGTTCTCTAACTTTGAGTGACTGCTTGTTTGGCTTCGGGTCCAGGAGGTCGTGCACTTTCTCGTTGTAAATCTCCATGTACGACACCTCGACTTTGTACGTGAGCTCGGAACTCTGTTGCTTCGCTATCATGTCGAAGAGATTGTCGCACAGCCGCGGTATTATCCCTTTGTTGTCGCCACTGCCCATCATCGTGTAAGACTTCCCGGAGCCTATAGGGTCAAGCCGTACGCATACGAGAAACTGCTTTAAAATCCTCTTTGCCACCTTTCGCGATAAGTACTCTTAAGCTTGAGATCAATATTTGATCACTTATATAGACCAAGGAAGGAGATGTCTTTAGACTTCTCTTCGCATTGCTACTCTAAGGACACTTTATATCTACGTCAGGCAATCGAAACAATTCGTATCTTCCCGTTTGGGAATTCATCTTTAACCTCCAATCTTCTAACCCCATTGAACGTGATGTTTCACCAAACGCTCAGTAACTTCCTCAGTTTCTACTTAATCTCAAGGTACGGCTAGGCGATTTGATAAAAAGATAAAGATAGAATTCGTCTCACGGTGAGGCGTTGAGACGACGGATTAAATACGACTCGTTGAGCGAGGGTGACGAATAAGAGTCTTTAGAAAGAAGCACGTAATCCCATTCTCTCGTCGCGCCACCTCTTCCGCACGTAGATCGCTGCTGCAGGGAGAGCATACGTTGTCACCAACGGCGCGGGTGCCTTGTTCCGCCTCGTGGGTCAATGTCTCTCGCCCCGCGGAAGATCAAGCGTGCTAGTCGTTTATCAATGACGACCCGACCGGCTAATTGCGTTATTTGCCGCGTTACGCTTCGTTCGTGCGATCAACCGGCCGCCTAGTCGTGCCTCAGCCGCTAACTCTTCGAATATGATTCTCGTGGCTTCGAGTGTCGACGAGTTCGGCACCAAGAAGTAGGACAAGAAGCTAAGACGGTCGCGCGGGACCGGCTCTTCGGCTACTCACCGGTCTGTCCGTAAGCAAAGATGCAGGCATTGTAACCCTGGAACGCATTGTCCAAGATGTCGCGACCCAGGGCATCGAAGACGATCTCCTGGCTCGCGAAGTTCTCCAGCCCGGGCTCCAGGGAGTAAAAGCAGTGATCGAACGCGAAGGTCTTCGGCTTGTTCCTGCAACGGCGACGTGACAAGTAGAATAATGTGAAAGACATTACATACAGAATCGACAGGAGTGGATTAGGTCGCGCGCACGTCTCGGGTCCCTTCATCCGCGCAATATCGGCCATTATTACGTCTTTTGTATCCGTGGAGAAGTCGAAACATTCCTCTCGACTCAAATATCAAAAGTCACTCTCGTCTCTGCGATATCGGTGAAAATGATCCCGGATTGCGCATTGCTATCGATTTCCAGTCATGTACTTCCGATCGCTCTGTTATTTTGGGAAGGACAGGGAGAAACGAAAGAGAGAGAGAGAGAGAGAGAGAGAGAGAGAAAAAAAGTTCAGCCACCGCGACGAGGTATCGCGAAGCGGAAGTGGAGATACGTACGCTCCGGCGAGTTTTACGGTGGGAAATAGAAAAGCTGAGATATGCCGGAACGAAAAATCTTACTACGAGCCTCGGCGAAGGCTCCATTATCGGGATACACAGCGCGATACAGATCTGGTGGGACGGCTCGTATGAACAAGTATCGTGGTCCTCCCGTCATTGGCATATTGCCACTTTGCAAAAATTTGCGCGACAAGCTCACGGCTCGCGTATAAACGCCCGGCTGACTTTATCATGCCGACATCGGCGACAAATAATGATTCGCATATCGACCGCGCGAACTGTCGTGTCCGTATGAGTCACACGCCGCAATAAACGTGCAAATGTGCAAGCGGATTCGAGGGTGGCGCGAGGTGACGCGGGGCGGCGCGAGGACATAAAATATACTACGCGTGCCGACACTTTCGATTCCTACAAGTGGTACGTCGATAATTGATTTGTAGACATTACGTAACGTATAATCTGTTATCTCTTCTGAGAACGCACTTCTTGATCTCCTAAAGGCACTTCGTTTCCGACGACGGTCGGGACAGGAGACGAGGCGGAAAAGCTGAAATCAGCAATCGGCGATCGCGAGAGAATCAGCCGTGGGCCACACGCGAATTCGCGATTCGCCCGAGAGACAGAGAGAACGAAGGCATCCTCGGACGCAACGGACGCAACGCGGTGCGCCGAAGACGCAATGGCGACTTGTGCGAAAAGGGTGGTTGCGGTAAAGCGGCCGCTCGATAAGCGCCTCTTAATTGGACGTAGAAGAAGCCGGCTGACCATATCGCGTGAGATACCCCCCCGAGATTACGATTCGGCGCGTGTATTGTAGGCGCGTTCCGAGGTGGCCTTCGGCACGCGAGCCTCTGCGGTGGCACATTAAAGCGACGCAGTGGCCCGACGACGCTCCACGTTTTGGTCCGACCGGTGCAACTAGGTTACCGCGAGACACGGTGCCACGACCTACGATCTTCGTTCATCGGATTTCGACGAGAGCCGATTCAAGTGGAGAGCATTACCCAGACAGGCGGGTCTTCGTAAAGGACCCCGCACTAAACCACGTGATTTTGGGCCCCGGTGAAAATGGCTGAATTTTTAATATGTTGTATTTTTTGAGTCACTGAACAAATATTTCCTCAGGCAAAATGTCAAAAAATGGACAGTTTCAGCGTTTCAACCCTTAGAAGCTTGAGGTCAGACCAGCAAAGATATCACTTTCGGATCAATGCGGTTACTGTTATATGGGAACAATATGAATTTTTGGTGAACAAAATAATTAAAAAGTAATTTGTTTATGATAGTATTGTTTAAACAATTTGAAAACGCCATTGTTTACAGGAACGATTCGGGGTGCTTTTTGTACGTGAGTCCCCTTGCCTCTCACGATTCGGGGTGCTTTCTGTACGTGAGTCCCCTTGCCTCTCACAATTCGGGGTGCTTTCTGTATGTGAGTCCCCTTGCCTCTCACGACTCATTAATCGCGCTCATCTATTCACCTAGTTCCATAGCATCATTTGGATTGATAGGCTGCGCTCTATGAGCTGCATCTAAAATGTTATTTAGTAGAGACGTAGCAGGATATGAAACATTTGGTTCATGACGTGCGTATCCAAGAAACCATAATACACTAGCAACATGAGCACACGAGCCAATACTCCTAGCACCTGTTTTACAGGTACAGTAGTATCCATGAATAATATTGTTATGAATATCATTATTGTGTTCATTCTCTTCAATGCTGTCGTATGCTATCCATAATTGATATTTTGCAGCATTGCGAAATCTAGAATATAGTCTGACTCTTATAAAACCAGGTTCGTCAATGAGTTCATCTAACTGAAACTCTTCTTGTTCGTCTCGTTGAATCTTATCCTGTATGTAAGAAGGCGCCAAGTGAACTTGATATACACCTACCGTTAGGTCTCGCAGATAATCTAAGGTAAGACGAGGAAAGTTAGGCACGTGATGTTGGTTAAGTTTTTTCCATCGTCCATTTCTGTTACGAAGATTGTCCGCTTCCACTCGCGCTTGCACAATATTAACAGTTTGTGATTTCTCTAACATTTCTCTCGCTAGTTGCGCATTGGCCCCTTCCATATGGATGGGAGGGTGATATCTGTTTATTATCGCTCCAGCAATTCGATAAAAGTCACCAAGATTGTATATATGCGGTACATTAATTATTTGAGCGAAGAATTTAAACATAGACTTTATGTGACCGTTTCTTGCTTCAACTATCCATCTTGTTTTTGTGATTAAACGCGATTCATTTGCTTGTTCTGTTGATAGTTGACTCTGCCCCCGTTGAAGAAGAGCTGGCATTTTATTATGAATGCCTACGCGTTCAAGCCATGGCGTAGCATCGCGATATCCTCGGTCTAATATAAAAAGATCCCTATCTTGAAACCATTCTCTCATAGAATCAACATCCCTTTCGTATTCATTGCACAGCATTGCAGCATCGTTATTTCGGGAGTCCGAAAAGTAGGGACCTTGAATTGCAAGGATATATCCATCTGGAGCAACAACCAAAGCAGGTTTTACTAAGTGTCGGCCTTTGTGAACGCAATAAGATTGCCGTAAAACTCGAAAGTTACTACTCTTAGGGATATACGAATATGTACCATCGATGTAAGCGATAGCTCTAGGCACATTCGGCTCTGGATTATACAGTGCGTTAGCAAATTCCGTAACGTGCCTAGCTATGTAGTCTTCTCTCGTAATAGCCTGAAATCCAATATTGCTAGGTACAAATCGTTGCATTAAAGATTGTCTGACTATACTTATGGCCAGACTTACAGTCTGTCTACTCGAATAATTGAATATTACCTTCAGAAATTCGTCTGATAGCCCTTGTCGTAACTTGCACAAAAAGGTCAACAAATCTCTCTTAGTTACATATCTGTGACCTCCAGTTTGAGCTACTCGATCGCAAAATGTAAACAACTCGCAAAATTGTTCCTTTGTTATAGGAGCAATGCATTGAAATTCGTTGTCTGAAAAACAATTCTCCTCTTCATACCTCCCTTGGTTAATAGCCATGTTTCTTAGTTGCTGCAAAAATATTTGCAACTCTTGTCCTTGTATAACATAAGGTCTATTAATAGACTGTAAGCCAGGGAGTAAAACTTGTAAGAAAAATCCATTTTCATCCAAGTGATGCGCGCAAGATCTTACGTTAGGAGGTACATAAATGTTCGTAACAACAAAAACTTTAACTCTACATTCAATAGACAGTCTGTGCGTATTGCGGTCAACGTGACATATAACACAAGCATGATTTGCTTTTTGTTTCAAAACGTTCAACTTTAAGCAAGTAGGATCGTGTAGGATACTTGCTATTTCATTAAGAACTGAACGATTACAATTTATACAGATTCTAGTGACATTTGTAACAGCAAGTGGTGGATGATCATTTTCGTCACGTCTACGAATAGCAATGTCTCGTTTGTTTGCATTATCATCATCATCTATTCGCGCCATTCGCGCTAAATCAAATGCTACGTTACATATGTAACACGGCATTCGATTTCTGAAAGCCATAATGATGAAATATAATAGGAGTATACGATAAATTATTTTTTCACAAACTCGTTCGATTACAATTCCAGCCTTGGCATAAGCGCAATTATAATATACACTATACTAGTACACTAGTATATACATATACTTATCACCATATATTATAACCAAAAGGCATAAGTGAAATCCAAATATTTGCCGCTCTTGCATATAAGGGCGAGCGCACGTACAATGCCACAATGCAGTGGTCGGAGTTATTTAAACTTTTCGGTCCGATTTCTGAGGCAACACTTCCTATTCCTCCACTACCGCTCAAAGCCGACGGCCGCAACGTTTCGCGCGCGATCGGTGGCTCTGTTTATTCATACGTGTCAGGCTACTGGAATAGGTTTCACTATCAGCCATTTGTTTATTGCTAATTTTACAACAAATAATGCGCAATATAGCATCTCGAATTGTGAGGGGCAAGGGGACTCACGTACAGAAAGCACCCCGAATTGTGAGAGGCAAGGGGACTCACGTACAAAAAGCACCCCGAATCGTTCCTGTAAACAATGGCGTTTTCAAATTGTTTAAACAATACTATCATAAACAAATTACTTTTTAATTATTTTGTTCACCAAAAATTCATATTGTTCCCATATAACAGTAACCGCATTGATCCGAAAGTGATATCTTTGCTGGTCTGACCTCAAGCTTCTAAGGGTTGAAACGCTGAAACTGTCCATTTTTTGACATTTTGCCTGAGGAAATATTTGTTCAGTGACTCAAAAAATACAACATATTAAAAATTCAGCCATTTTCACCGGGGCCCAAAATCACGTGCGGTTTAGTGCGGGGTCCTTTGGCAGCGATTTTATTAGTTGATTTGTAAAGCTCGCGTCCCTTATGAGAGGTTCATATGTACTTATACTTATCACATATATGAAAGGAAGATACTATTGCTTTTCCTTCGTATAGATTCTTTTCAATTTTACTGTGCTTTTAGTGCAGAAGTAGTCAGTAAAGTCTGTCTTGTTAAGGAATGTAGTACATTTCGCTAGAAACTTATACCGAGAAAAAATACTTGAACATTTATATATATTCGTGGGGTATAAAATTTATTTACAGAAATAAATGTTATTTCGCAGAAATAAACCTTATATCCCACAAATAAATTTCCAAGTATTTTTTTTCTCAGTGTAGCAAGTTTTTTAATAGCACATTGCAGTTCTTAAAATATAAATAGTACGTACAGTATATAAGAAATGAAAGGATATTACAGAATTACCTATTCCTTGGCCACAAAATTCTTACTATAGCAATTTTTACTATAACATTTTCTCTCTTTCTCTCTGTATAGAATGTTGAACTAAAAAGACGAAAAAAAATAAATACAAAAAGAATGATTAAAATTTGCTCAAATCAATATGTCATGCAAAATATAATATGAAAATCTGAGTAACTTTTAGTAAATTTATAGTTGCACCAATATAACGAAAAATTTATATTATTGTATGATGTAAATTTACGATTAATTCAACACAAATATATATGTCTCATCGATGTAACTGAAAGAATTTTAAAGTTCCTATCATCGACTGTCTCACGACATGATGATCATAAAAGTTTATCTGGGTATCTTTGGTAGCACGTTGCTGTGTTGCTATGCGATGTTGACCTGGGGATCTATTCTGGACGTATAGCGGATGTTAAGTATGCTCTTTTAATTCCAAGTTCCACTTTCCTTATACAGACATCTCATGTAAAACTGTTTCATCTTGAGAATCAGAAAGGCATCTTTAACATTCCAGATACGCATACAGAATACAGAATTCCAAAATACTTTGCTCACTCCTTCATATCCTAAGCTCTTTATACTAAATATTTTTTCATCGATAAAAGTATCTTTAAATGTAGCTTGTAAGCCTTCTAATTAGCTTATACGCACATTTAAAGGCACTTTTATCGGTAAAAGAGAGCTCAGAATAATAACTTCAATATTCATATTGGATTGACATGTTATCTGTCCCATATTCATTTCCATTGATTATTTCAATGCTGAATTTAAGTTTGAATCAACAAATATGCGGTAAATAAATACAATTTGCGATGTATATATTCGTTAGTTCGTTTTATTGGCTCTTTATCGGCTGTATATTTAATTTATTACACGCAACTGGTTACGTTTAATACGTAAATTAATGAGACGCGATAATATTATAGCACTGGTCGCTGGTGGCCATAACCACCATAACAATCAACGGTTTTAATGGAAATGTCAATTTACACTCAATGAACACTGGAAATCAATTGACTTTTCGAGCTATTGATTTCTCCAACAATAACTACATAAATAACGAACGAATGTGCATTGTAAACTATTTGCTTGAATGGTATTCGTGAATTTAACCTTCTAGCCGTGCTCTGGGTCTTTTTTGACCCAGAGCAGTTTCAAAGTTGACATAGTTTTTGTAATATTCTAAATACAAGTGTGGTACTTCGCGACTTTTCGAGTTATTTCAGAAAAAGTCAGTACATATTGTACTAAATTACTTTATATAATGCTAAAATAAAAGATATAAAAAAAATACATATATGTCAATTAAATAGTGAGTTCTCACCATTAGGTCTATTTAGACCTTGAACATGGTCAAAATATATCCGAAACGAAGAAGGTTGAATACTTGAGTAGCGCACCCAGATGCAGAAAAATCTAAATTATAACGACAATACTCTAATCGCGATCTTCATACCGCCGTAGTGTCTTTTCACGGCCGGCGCAAAATGCTGAATCCCGGAGTTTTTGACACTTTCGGCGGCGTCGTCAGGAGGCCAAAAATGCAGAAGCGAGTTTCAGAACGCGGTCTCAGCGAAACTCCGCGCGGAGAACAAGCTGATGCGCGAGAATTCAATCTCCCGTCTCTCACGAGGGAGACATCGGGTATCTTGATACAATTGTAAGTCGAGTGCGATTCAGCGCTCGTCACCGACAACGAGCTCGACGACAGAACGTGCCTCGGAGAGAACGCGAGATGTCCGTCTCCTCCTGATAGTCTTGAAATTTTCACGGGAAAAGGGGGAATTCCCCGGATACGCGCGCTCACCCGCCGGTATGCGTATTCGCTCGGCGAAACTTTGAAAAAGCTGACCCACATAGCAGTCTCGTTTAAATTCTCCTCTCGAATAAATTCTCCCTTTTCCTGCGGGAGGTGCGCGAACACCGCGAGAGCCACCGCCTCGCACCTTATCGGACGGTCTACCCCGTGGCCGGAACGTTCCACTTTCCATTAACGGTGCGCGACGGTGTGTCCTCGGCGCGGCTCTCGCTTCGAGTACCCGAGACGATTGAATTTTAATGATAAACGCACGGAGTTGGAGAGCTATTTTTCCCCGGCTTTCCCCGCGATTCCGGCGCGTCATACGTCGGCGTCGTCGCGCTCGTAAAACTTGCGCGAGTACTTGAAAGCCTGAAAATAGTCACGAACAGTCACGACGACTCTGTTCTCCGGCCGAGCCTTGGAAAAGCCGTCCCAAATCGCTTTGCCTCCCTCGGAGAATGCAACGTTACATGTCTACCCCGATAGACTGACGCATAAACTTTACAGCAACTTTAAGTATATTAAATTACGAAATTCAGTAACCCCTTGAGTCTCTTATGACAGCTCAGATTGCAATCAAATTTATCAAATAAATTGCAATCAAATTTATCAAATAAATTGCAATCAAATTTATCAAATAAAAATATTAAAAAATGCTCAAAACGTAATGTTAAATGTAATATAAAAATCTCAATGTAATTTTTAGCAAATTTGTTTCCGTATTAATACAACAAAAAACATTAAAGAGTGCGGCCAAGTTTAGTCACATTTTTTGTAAGTTTGAAAATAGTAGTAATTTTGGTTTTTTTGAAAGCTTATTGCGAGTAGATTCCAAATATATAAATATCGAGATGGCGCTTCACACCGTTACAAACACTGGAAACAAACAAACAAACTCCTACAAAAAGCAGAATCATACTTTCGCTAGAGTGATAATCGGATCCGTATCAATGAAGCTTTATCAAATATGTTCATGTTTATTCTATTATCAAGATTAAGCGCGATTCGAGATATTATTATGTGGGCGCCAAAATTTTTTGTTTTTTGCAAGGCACATGGCGCCATCTATTGAAAGTGAAACTCTTTTGGACCATTTTTCTCTGAAATGGTATAGAGCGCCACCTTGATACTTATATATTTCGAATCTACTCGCAATAAGCTTTTAGAAAATACCAAAATTATGACCATCTTTAAAAATGGGGTTAAATGCCTATGACGGTTTGGCCGCACTCTTTTAATTAAATTTTATATTTAATAATTAATTCAATACAGTATATTTATTTCATCAATTTGACCTCATCAAATTGAAAGAATTGTTTCATAGAAAGTTTCATAGATTGTCTTATGTCGTGATAATCATGGAAGTCTATTTTATTTCGCGTAGGAGAGAAGGTAGTAATGTGAAACAAAGCTGATTAAATAGTCACTGAGATCTGTCACTCTGACTGAAATTTACATAACTATTAAAGTCCTATTAACGTCCTTATCGGCTACTGGGATCTGGTATCACGTTGTTTATAGTGTTAAGAGAAACCATTTTGCTTTCTTCTTGTCAAAGCTTTTCACAAGGTAAAATTAAAAAATATTTTTACTATCTTAATCGATACATATCTAAAAATCTAACATATTAGCTATAGTATGTTGATTATTGTAATAAGATTAAACTTCAAAATCGCGGATTTAGTTATTTGGAAATATTTTTCCTATTTTGAGATTTGTGTTTGGAAAATAGCGATGGGTGGTAATATGGAGTAAGGCATCCATGTTACCACGTCTTATGCAGTCGGTGTGAAAACAGTGTTTTTATTTATTTTTTCATTTCTATAATTTAATTTCTACATATAACTCAATTCTTCTATATGTAACACAATTCTAACTTCATTTCTACTTTTCTAACATTTCTAACATTTAATTTCACTTCATTTCTGACTTATGACTTTTACATTCGAAGAAATCAATAAAACAAGTTGTCTTAACATCAACAACTTTATAAGAAGGTAACTTTTTTTTATTATTTTCATGCCTGTTCCGTATACCATCCTATTTTCCAAGACTCCACTTCTCGCATAATGCTAAAAAAGTGTGCTTTTTAAACACAAAAAAATGTGTTTTTTATTTATTTTCCTAATAATTATATGAATACATCGTAAGAGATATATTTGCTAAAACTTTTGACAGTTATTGACACAATTATTATGAGGTTTCGTCTAAACCAAAAAAATAGTGCATATTCCCATCTTCTCTTCTACTTCGTATACTTTACGTCCATCTTATATATTAAAAGAAAGATATTCTATCATCTTTTGCCGATGCCAAACGAAATGACACGCATCTCTCTCTTTGTCTCTCCCCCCCCCTCTCTCTCTCTCTCTGCAATGGCACGCTGCCGGTAACAATCTCTCGCAATCGGAGACTTTGACTCCGCGTTCGATCGCGTTTTGCTCGGTTTTCGCGCTAAAGCGGTCGATAGACGACCAACTATTCCAACTCGGCGCCCAACTCCGCCGTACTCGGCAAGTATTATGGGATAAGTTAACTATATACTGCGCTATATGTATATATATATATATACTCGATACATAGTAAGGCGACTGTACGGCCGTATAATATGTGGGTTATTGCACGTTACTGAACAACGCAAACGCGACAGGAATCGCACGACCGGCGCGCGTTATCTTCGCTAGACGACGACGACGACGACGACGACGACGACGCTGCTGCGTGGCGGCGGCAGCACAATTCCGTGTGTAATCACGTTTTATCGATCGCTCGGTGCTTATCAATTCTTTATCGCCGTCCTGTGTTGAGATTGTCATAGATCCTATAGAGAAAAAACCCTCGAGAACTCCTCACCCTCGAGAGATAACGCGTATCGTCTAATCGCGCGAGCCACGCCGAGTTCCACGACCTGAAATTACGACCATGATTCTCTTTCTGAAGATCAGAGCCGTGAATCCTGTATTATCGAAGGCGTTCACCGTGGCTGAGTCGGCCAAGTCCCGAACAGTTCGGACTTGGCTCGCGCGAGCACCTCGCGTAAAATTCGCGCGCTGGCACGAAACCCGTCTAGTCAATCCCGCGAGGCTCTCCTTTTGTAAAACGCGATTTCGCGCGGGCAATTTTCCGGAATCCTGACGGTAATCCTTAATGAAGGCGCTCTTCGTTATACGCTCAACGAATAGTACGCAACACGAGGGCGCGACAAAATGAAATTCCTCGGTAGCCATATATCGCGGTATAAAGCTCGGCTATAAATCTCCAGAACGTCCCTCCCGCCCCTTCCCCCCCCCCCTCTCATTCTTTCTCTGTTGAGTAAAGTCGTGCGAGAGACGCGAATCCCGTGAATGGCAAAACGAAAAGTCAAAGGGCAGTAATCAGGTGAGCGGTCAAACGATCGATATGATAATAATAACAATATCTTTATCGATTTTTGTGATTATATTATAATTAGGGGAGTAGATGCCGGGACTAGATGCCCCATATTTCGGAATTTCGAAGTTACAATTTCTCAGACGACTAGTTGTTGTGACTGTACAAATAATGGTAGAGGCAGCCTTCTTCTACGTGTTAATGTGCCCGCCATTTGTTAACTGTATATATTTCGTTTTGCAATAAAATATAAACAGCAAAATATAAACAGCAAATGTGGCCATTTTGCCCAGGTATCGGGTTCAGCTGCTCAGTATAGCGCAGGGTAAGAAAACCACACATAAAATATTCTGATTAGTAGTTCCGGGGTCTCCGCGAGAGGTCTCCACAGCCCTTCTTCTATCAGTCCTTAATTATAGGTCAACTTTACCTCATCCGCCCATATGATTGATTTCAATCATTTTATGAATGAAAATTACTTTTATTATCCGACCCAATATATCATACATCTGCAAAGAATTTCATTCCAGCTAGTAACGTGTCGCTTAACTTTATTCGCTCATAATGAAGACTATTAATATAAAATTTCTCGAGAGAAACTCGAAAGTTCATTATACTACGACTGAATCAAGTATTTCTATTTTTTTTTTACTGTATTATTCCAACTTTTTTCTATAAAATTCAGAGAAAAGTATTTATGTTCTCGAAAAAGATCATTTCGCGATTTTGTATATATATATTCACTATTCTTCTCAAGATAAATACTGAAAAGAGCACATGAGCAACATACTCCTGGGACTACTTAGACTCCGTCTCTTTTATGTTAACCCTCCGTATTTTCTAAATTTCTTGGAGTGGAATCTCTCTCAGAACGAGTGAAAAGTGGTAGTATTTTCACTCGAGGCAATAAAATGAAAATACTGCCGTTGAAAATCGCAAGAATGAATGTTTCGTTTGAGCTTAGAGTGGATCCTGACTCTATATAAATGAACGTTACACTCAATGAGAGTGAATATATTCCTGTAATGATGGTCCACATCAGATTTACTCTTCAATCTTGAATAAAGATGTTCATTCGACGATCAAGAATGAAGAATTCACTCTATATGAGTGAAGAATCACTCGAATTCGAGTGATTTAATAATCACTCTACTTTTCGAGCGAGATTTTACTCTAAGAAATTTGGAGAATATCACTGGACTGGAAATGGTTATCAGGTATATTTGATATTGTACAAGGTCCTAACTAGAGGTTTGCAAGGTTATCCTTACTATGGTAAACCTCGTCATATACTGATAAAAATCGAGTAAAGAAGACCTTTGCAAGGTTATAATGATTAGATATATATTAGGATTAATGTATTATACTAATATATTACTATATAATATAGTATATACTTAATGTATTATACTAATATATTATTTCATAAAATTTTATTGATCAAGTTCTCTTTTCAGGACCTTATTTATTTTATCTATAATAGACTTGCATTATTAGTTTCTAATACCTTTTGTGACAATCTTACATACAATAGGTTTGATTAATAATTTTTATAAATTTTTTCATGAAAATATTTGTTATTTTTTTTATTTCCAATTGTAAAACAAGTTTTGAAATATTAAAAAAATTCACATATATTTTATATAAAATTTTTAAATAAAATCATAAAAATATATATATATATATATATATATATATATATATAATCGAAGAACAAATATTGTTAGAATTAGATAATTTTCGATTTTAATAATGCAAGTCATATTCACAGCAAACAAGCCACTTGTGTTATCAAAGTCTAAAATCATTTAATTCTAAGCTTTGTTCTTTGATTTATAGTATGTAGATATTTTTCACAAATTTAACACTCTCTTTATAAATCCTGATAAATTTTATCCTTTTATTCTTTATAAATCCTGATTTAATCATAATTCTTTCCATTATATGAAATAAAATAGGGAATATGAAGTAAAATATTATATGAAAATATTATATGAAGTAAAATAGGGATTCAATAGTATAATCTGATGAAAACATTATAATGAAGCCTGATTAAAGTCCTGATAAAGACGCAGCGTTGGATAACTTCCCAGAATCGGACAATATAATAGTTATGTGGATTCGACATTCAGTTAAAGTCAACTCAATCAGGACCATGGGGTAAATTTCTAGTCGGGACGGTCATATTTTTTTGGGTACACAGTACAATTGGCTGATTAAGTATAGCAACAATTTTCCACGATGAGTTCTGTAACGCATTCCGTATCCAATGGAAAAACGCATCTTCTGACAATCACTAGGAAACAAATTTTCCTATTGGATACAAGATGCGTTACGAAACTCATCGAAGAAAAGTTGCTTAATCATCTGATTGTTGTAATTTGATTGTTGTAATGTAGGCAATTTTAACATAATTTTGTTAGAAATCAATTTTTTTAAATATATTTCTGTCCAGAGATACAGAAACATTTCAGCTATAAGATAATAGCGCAATAAAATCAAAATCTGCAAACAGATTTGCAATATTTTGAAATTTCCCTGAACTCTTTAAGAGAGTTGGCGAGGAATTAAGTATTCGATCGGATCTCATAGACGCAATATTGTACTGCGGAGGGTTAATAACATCAATTGATGCAGAACTTGCGAAGATCGATGATTGAAATGAGCGAGATTGAGACGCGTGCTCACGCGGCTTCAAAGCTACTCGCAATTTCTCAGCGGTTTTGGATCATCAGGGGGATCCACGATTTTCTAATTAATCCCCGGGATACGCCGCCGGAATATTTTCACGTTGATCGCAAGACACCCGTGCACAAGGACTGCGTGCTTTCGCCGTTTTATTAAAATCCTTTGAGACCCGATTCCCGTGACCTGTGAATTAGATCTCTTCACGGCTCAAACTCGAATCTCACTCTTGATCTCGTGATATTAAAGGATAGGCATGAATAAACGCGAACGTATAACGGAAGAAAGAAAAGACATCCGATCCGATGAAACAGAACGGATAAATAGACGGAGGATGTGTTATTACGTGCTCTCGTGAGAAGCTTCTCTAATTTTCCACAAACACTGAGGCACTTTGAAACATTATAAGCACGTGATTCGCCGTAAATAAACAAGCGCCACGATCTCTCTTTCATCTTCGCGACGTTAGTCTCGAGAGAAACAGAGGGAATGAGAGAGAGAAAGAGAGAGAGAGAGAGAGAGAGAGAGAGAGAGAGAAAGAGAGAGAGAGAGAGTGTGTGTGTGTGTGTGTGTGTAAAAGAGAGAGAGAGACGTGTTCTCGTAGTAATCCTTATTAAAGCGCACCATTTTCACTCTCGAGCTCATTATCTCCATTTTCGCTTGTGGCATACTGAAAATCCCCAATTCGCAACGTTCGCTGTATAGCTGACATCTCCATCCTTCGAGAGCGACGCCAGGATTAAAAGAAGGAAAAAGCGTCGAAGAATCGCGCACGAAAGGCAAAAAAAGAGAAGGAGAATGAAAGCAGTAGCGCACGGGGCGGATGATTTAGACGTGGTTCTCTCGTATGAAAGACTCGTACCGTTCTTTGTTCGCGAATTCAGTCGTGATCTTAAAGCTTCGCCCTGAGTTCCCCTGGCGCGGCCGGAATGGGAGAAGGGAACGCATTCAGCGTCAAGTTATTCGCCGTTCTCCAGGCTGAAAAGACTTTGGGGCTTTACAAGCGGCGGACGCAAAAATAACTCCGTTTAACCGCCCAGAATTTGGCTAAACGCTCGGCGCTTTCGCGACCGTGCACGCGCGATTCGTCGCAATTAGCGGGATTGGAACACGCACAATTAACACCGTTGAATACCGTGATAGTCACCGGTAACCGTGAGACACCGCGTTTCATTACACTCACGTGTAAAGTATAATTGATTGCGTTTAAAAAAAAATCCGTGTACGGCCAGCAGAAAGCTAATGAAAGGAGATACAAAATATGCGCGTTTCATTTTAAATTTACATATATTTCCCTCTAAACTCCTCGCAGTGAAATTTCACTCGGGAAATAAATAAAGTGACGAGTATCGAGTCACTCGAATTCGAATGATTTTTCACAGAGTGTAAATTCTCCGCTTTGAATTGTTGAGTAAATATGTTCCCTCGAAATTGAACAGTGAATCTGATACAAATAAAAAAATATATCATTCTGCTGTTAAGGAAAGTAATTACTCGATTCACTTTCCTTCGTTGAAATTATCTTCAACGAAAAATAGTTTCTTGATATAAATCTTAAAATATACATTACAAATATACATTACATATACATTACATATACATTACAAATATATAATTATAAATATTACACGCAAAAAGATCTCAGTTTGTGCAACCAAATAAGAGCCAACTGAAAATTAGGTGATCAGAAGCGACATCTCTGTTATGAAAACTAATATTTCTGTTGTCGCAACCGAAAATATTCGTCTGAACATTCAACGATATTAGAACTCGGTTGAGGCAACTAAGAACAATTGACTATACAGAAGCCTCATAAAGGAATTTTTCTGTTCCTACAGCCGAGTTTTCGTCTGATCCGTCTGAGCAACCGAAAAATTCGGTTGCACCAACAGAATTGTTTTTTCCGTGTAGGCATCACACAAATTTGAAGAAAATTCATTATCTCACACTTAAAAGAAAAATTTATTTTCTTTAGAAAAATATAAAATTTTAAAAAGAATTGGTTCGACTCTGTACTGTGGAATTTCTCTTTTAATTTAATATTCTTGGTTGAGATGTTAAACCTACTAGAACTCAGAACGTATTTCGAATCTAAATCTGATGCTTATGATGAACTTATGATACTTATGACTGAGGATACATAAACTTATCAAATATCTGAAATATATAACATTTACTCGAATACAGTATGTATTTTTCTGTATGCGTGCTCCATAAGAACAGATTCATTCTAATCAACTGAAACATTCGCTTATAGAGTCACAATCCGCTCTAGGTCTGACTGTATCATACACTCTTTCGAGTAACAGTATTTATATACTTTAATGCTTGAAGTGAAAATACTGCCGCTTTTCAATTGTTTTGAGTAGGATTCCATTCCAAGAAACTTCGAGAGTTATTTACCGTGTCTTTGATGATTATTCAATTATCAGTTAAGCTTTTGTCAACGGAAATTAACGCGGCAGTCAACGTGTTAACACTTTGACAGCCGTTGTCACGTGCGTGCAACTTCATTGCACCAGTGGTTATCGCCTTATAATTAAATATCTGTCGATAATATATATAACAGTCTATAATTATATAATATTGTAAGGGCTAAAAGTAGATTTATGTATGACGGGGACGTTCTTGTCTTTAGATACGGTTTGAATTCTCGAGATCGCCGGCGACAAACGAAAATTTTTCCAAAATTATCGCTCTATTATTAAACATCTACCAATAATGTGTATGTAACAGTTTATAATTATAATATTTTAAAAGTAGATTTATGGATTTATATGTCAGGAGGATGTTCGTGCCTTTTTAGATACGACCTATGCGAGTTCTCGAGATCTGCCGACCGCGAACGAAAATTTTCCCGCGATAAGTGCAGGCGTTGAAATGTCAACAATGAATCGCGACGAATGCTCTAAACTTACAATAAACATTTGCTCGCGCAGCGAGCGATTCGCGGGCGCAGGTCTCTCGCTCGCTTCGTACGCGCGAATATCCAGCGACGTAGGAAGCGAATCGATTTCAATTACGTCGAGGTCTACGGTATAAAAGCCGTGATCGAACTAGGCGGAACCTTGCTAAACCGAACGAGGACGTCCCCTTTTCGCCTCGCCGCGTTGGCTAATGTATGAAAGTAGATCGAGCGTGACCGAGTTCGATCCGACGAAAAGCTCACGACCGGCGATTTCCACTTTTCGCCCGCGACAATTAGCACGCACACGCAACATGCACGGGCTCACGCAGGTGTGTGTATGTTTACGTGTATATATGTGTGTTACCGGCGGCCCGTTGCGCAATAATCTGGCTACGTGTACAGACTTCCCGCGACCTATATTCCCCGCGGTTTCGTTGCACGATTGTTCCGGGTCTGGCCGCGTTTGTGGCCACTCGAAATCGGGATGACATCGATATCATTGGGCACGAATTTTTTGGGTAATTGTAGATGAAAATACTGATAACGCAGGTGTCCGGACATTCTTATTGTTTTAGTTTCTAAATACGAATATTTAAGATTTCAACGGAGAATTCATGTGTATATCCAATGCATGTATATTAAAACATTCTATATTAAAAGTTTCTATATTAAAAGTATTCGTATTTATAGACCAAAACAATAAGAACGTCTAGAGTTAGGTATCTGTGTTATTATAATGAATTACTTTCCCCTTCACTTCTCAAACGAGGTGAATGTTCCGCTTCTTTGTCATACTAGGCATGAATCGCCCTACAAGTTCAAAATTAAGGATTTGGCTTTATTCTAACTTACACCATTGTGTTTTTTCACGTAAGAATCCGTTAAGATACCTACACTGTTTGCGAGATCTTATACCTGGGATTTATTAGTGAGATACTAGCGTTATTAGTGTCCAGGCAACGGTACTTTTACCTTATATACAGGGTGTCTGACTCGTGTTGTACCAGAGCTAATATATAGCTAGAATAGGTCGGGGTGAGTAATGGAATCGGTGCCTTTTTCGCATCGGTGCCAACAACCATGTGAAATTTTGAGATATTAATCCTTTCCCTGTTAGTGACGTGCAAAAAAAGTCGTGTCACTTTTGCTCCATGACGCACATATGCGCATCTAAAAAAAAATATGCTCAATTTCATTCGGTTTGATTGTGTTTCCGAAGGTTCTTGGGGGCGCTGAATTTCAATCTGAAGTCAGATTTTGAAAATTTAAAATGGCGGACCATTCGAGATTTTCTTAAAAAAATCATAAAATCCCAAAATTTTTTCCGCACTTTTGACCGCCATATTGGATCTGCCATTTTGAATTTCAAAAATCTTACTTCAGATTTGAATCCAGTAACCCTGAAAACATATAGATTATCACGTTCACAAAATTCCAAGAAAATTTCGAATTTTGGTCTGCCATATTGGATCTGCCATTATAAATTTTCAAAATCTGACTTCAGATTCAAATTCAACGTTCCCAAAAACCCTAATTTTGTATTCGTCACGCCATTCTAAAGATTTTCATTTTTCGAAACATTTTTAACACGAAAATACAATTTTCGCCTGACAGCGAAGGGGTTAACGACGAAAGATTTCTACCGAGCGGCAGCCCAATCAGCACGCGCACTGTGGTAAGACGAACGCTATATGCGCTTTCGCATGAGAATGAGAGGCTAGCCAACCTCCTAGCAACAAGGAAAATGGCCGAAAAAGAATAGACCATACTGAGCGCAGGACGATCAGTGATACGATTTCGACCTCGCACACTCGTTGCGGTTAGTGTTCCTAGAATAGAGTCTGGCCATTCGTAGACTTCTTTTCATTGGTTTAGATCTGCGTTCCCTCACAATGGCGGAACGAATAAAAATGTAGCGAGAACGTACATCCATTAAAAAAAAAAATATATATATATGTATAAATTAAAGGGAAATATTATTGGAAAGGAAGATTATTTTAGTATTTCATTTATTGTAAATAAAATAATTGATATATTAATATTTTATGAACACAATTATGTATTATATTTCTTATACCTATGACATATTACTTAACATTATAATACAGCGCCATAGTTTTACTACTGTACTATCAAGTTTGTAATCCTCTTCGTTTACAAGATATAAATGTTATAAATGAACGTTATGTCATGTTATGAATGTTGTTAACATTATTTTGAGATTAGAGAGCGAATGGTTAATGTATATTGTATATTCTTAAACAGTTATATAATGTTAATTTTATCTTTTATATTTATTATTATTTATATTTATATTTATATTTATATTTATTTATTATATATTTATTATATATATTTATATTATATTATTTATTTATATTTATATTAATAAAATGAAATATCAATGAAATATCAAAATATCAAAATATCTTACTTATTCTTTTCATATTTTTTTCAACTAAAAACACTACGAAACGGGAAAACTTACTTCTGCTGCTTATTTTCTCTCATGACACATACACACCATTTTGAGGGAATCTGACCCGAATGGCCAGACTCTGTTTTATAAGGACACTAATTGCGGCTGGCCCGGCTAGCCTCTTATGTCCGATAGCGCGTATAACCTGTGTCACACTACGGATTGGAAGTTAAGGATTGTGAATTGAAGATTAGATTTCGACGAATCAATGCACTTTGGTCTTGGCCTGCTTGGCTCCAATTGGTCGAGTTCCAATCTTCAATCCGCAATCTCCAATCTGTAGTGTAACACGGGCTTAAGGCCAAATCACACTAGCAATTGGCGATTAACGATTGACAATTAAAGATTAGATTTTAACGAATCAACAAGCTTCAGCCTTGGTTTGCTTTGTTCCAATTGGTCAAGTTCCAATCTTCAATCGTCAATCATCTATCGCCAATCGTTAGTGAGATTTGGCCTTTATAGCGTTTATCTCACCGCAGCGCGCGTGCTGATTAGCCAGTGGACTACCGTTCAGTAGAAATCTTTCCTCGTTAATATCTCAAAATTTCACGTGATTGTTAAAAAAAATGTACTGTTTCCATTACTCAGCCCGATTACCCCATTACTCACCTATTCTAGCTATATATTAGCTCTGGTACGGTACGAGTCAGACACCCTATAGGTGCGACGATGGAACCGTTCCCCGGACGTAACGAAGAAGAAGCTGCGACTTTTGTGCAGATGAAAGGATCAACGGACAGGAAAAGCAGAGGGGAAAAAATAATGAGCGATCGTGACGTGCAATTCGCCGACCCTTCTCGTCCTTTGCGAGAGCGCGAAGTGGTCACACAATTAACTGCACAAACGCGAGCTTCCGAGGCATCATAGAAAAATACGACCGCGAAGTTTGCACGTAAAAAAAAAGAGAGAAAAAAAATCTCGCATCTTTGCCTTCAACAGTATCGTGATCTCTTTGCCGCTGTTCAGCACAACGACCGGCATCATATGTTTCGCGCCAACGGGACCAAGCAACATGCTGGAGCAGCAAAATCGAGCATAAAGCACGTAATATTGCAGCACGTGAAACACGTTATTATCCAGCATATGCACACGCGAATCGCACGCGATGTCTCGTTTTTCGTTCTCCTGCCCTGCTCGGCTATTATTTAGCGTTTAGCGTAACGCGAGTTACGGTTCATGCACTACGTGCATGCGCGCATGGGGCGTACATAGTGGCTGATTTTCTCTGCAGTGAAGGAGAGGCAGGGGAAGGGAAAAACAACACCACGGGTAGAGCGTAACTCCGCAACAATGTGTAACAGAGAGGAAGAAGGGAGGGAGAAGGGAGGAGGAGAGAGAGAGAAAGAGAGAAGCGCGGATTACGATCATCATTGTCTTGAATAAGTGCGACGAAAGTAACATAGTAGGGCTAACAATGTGCACAAATAAAATGGCCGAGTTAATCGTCGGCCATCATCGCAGAGTATCATCGTTGTGCCAGCTACCTCAGCGAAAAACTCTTTTTGTCTTTATCTCTAATGATACTCTCTTTATACACAACAAATATCATTCTACTGCTAAAAAAGTAATTGCTCAGTTTATTTTCCTTGTTTTAAATAATAGTTATTTTTAGCAAAGTATATTTTCTTGACAATAGTCTTTAAATATCTTATCATAAATGTTAAAAGTTCACATATTATTATCTCAAAAAAATTTATTATTTTTACAATAATATTACAAAATTTTCGAGGAAAAAGTTAATTGGATTCTACGTAGGAAGCAAATTAAATTTTATTTTAATTTAATATTTTTTATTGAAATACTAAACTTATTGAGATTCACAGAATGTATTTTCAATAAATTTAACATTTATAATAAACTTGTGATATGCGCATATAAACTCATGAAACATTTGAAACAAGTAATATTTGCTTGAGTGCAATGTATGTATTTTTCTGTGTGTACACTCTCCGGAGTCAGGCAAGAGTATCTACTGAGAGAAAAGAAATGTAGAAAGTAATAGATATTTATTTTGTGGATATACTAATAATATATTTACTTAAATTAAAATTCTTTTATTTAAGTGGAATAAACAATTAAATTAAAAGCTTTTATTAAAAGTAAAGGTTTTCTTAAGGCTTTAATTTACATTATATTTTTATATTTGAAAAATATTTTGTATTAATATAAATATATGTGTATATAGTATAGTACATGCCATTAATTACCTGAGTAAATATTTTTTATTCCTTAGATATTTTTTCACTCAGTGTAATAAGAATTTTATTAGACATACAATTTCTTGGAGTAAAATTTCACTCGAAAAGTAGAATGACCACCAAATCACTCGAGTGATCTTTCATTTATATAGAGTGAATTCTCATACTAAATCGTGGAGTGATTGTTTTCTCTCGAAATTGAAGAGTGAATTTGATGTATCTTATCGTCATAGGAACATGTTCATTATAATCGATTAAAACATTGTCTGTCGAAATTCATTTTAAGCTTGAGTGAAACATTCACACTTGCGATTTTGAGTGGCAGTATTTTCACTGTTGTTTTTTATAATATAAATACTGTCACTCTTCACTCGTTTTGACTGTGACTTCATTCCAAGAAATTTTGAGAGCGCTTTTTTTGCCAGAGTATACTGCTCCATAAATAACAATGCATCAATGAGAAACATTATCAACAAATACGTCGGAAACACCGTCTACTCGAGTAAAAATTGAATCTAGTTATTGTCTAGTAATGACACAGAAAAGTCTTACATTGCTACTAGCTAGGAATGTAACGCTCAATTCTCTTAGTGGCTGTACCAGAAAAATTATCTAGTAGCTGGATACAAAAAAGTAACTTGTAACTATAATTGGTACAGTTACTAGACAGTTCTGATATCCAATTTCTATTCAGGATTTACCGATGATTTTCTATCTCGTTACTGTGTAATCTTTTCAACTAGCTAGTATCTATGTAATTGGTATAGTCACTAGATAGTCCTAACATTCAAAAGACTGAATAGGAATATTTAGCCAGTCACGAGCTGGTGACTGGCTAGAAAACTTATCTAGTCATTATTATCTAACTACTAGTCTTGAAATCTGCTCTACTAGATATATTTTTACTCGGGTATATGATGGAGTCTCGCGTGTCGTCGTGTGAACGGTGTCGTTGACATCATCGATCCCACGAGGTCCGCGAGGTTAATCTTATTCGCCGCAATTAATACGTATCGATACGGATTACCGCGCTCGCTTCTCGGCGCTTAATGTATAATTTATATCTGTGTTTTTAAGAGACTTTTTGTGCTCGAGACGAAAACACCGAATAAGGAAAAAAAAGTCGAGAAAATCTTTCCAGAACAAAGAACGTAATTTCGTTCGGAGAGGAAAAGGAAGAAGAGAGGGAGAGGAAAGGAGAGCGAGAGAAAGATATCTCGAATGCGTTAAGCTCATTACGTTAATTAATTCTGTGCCGTTACAGTCGTCAATGATAGTCGGCAGTTACGGGCTAATTGATTTATTACCGCCGCAGCGATTTCCTCCGTCTCATTGGCAACGCTCTATCCCAGAAGAGATCCCCGCCGCCGGTAGATAAATTTATATTTTTTATTCATAGAGGCTAACGCCTCTCGACGGTAGGGACGCCCTACTAGCTTTTGATCAATTCTACCCGCATATAGCGGCAGGTGCTTCGAGTAATGAGTTCCACATGGGTAAGCGCGCAAGGACGAAGTAGAAGCGAAGACCTTCGCGCGACAGCGACTCATTGTTCGTGCACGCTGAAGTGCTAACGAAGAGATTCACGACGTCGGTGTAAGTCGACCCACTTGTCAAAACTTGGACGTTACCTGTACGTGACGTATTCCCCCGGCGTTATATTTACGGTGTTTAACGATACCTCGATAATCTCCCGCGCGGCACTCGAAAGGACACATTGAAACATACCGAAATCCACGGGAGAGATAAGCTCGCCGAGCTTCACGTCCGAAAGTTTGCGTCTGGGGAAAGATGAGTTTGCTTCTGGTCTCACGTACGAGCACCGTCGGAAGCGAAGGACGGTAGCATCGACTCGCTAACATAGCCGCGCCGTGCTTCTATCTATTATTGAAGAAATAGAGACAACACAGGGAGTGCCAAGACCAAGAAGACAATAGAAAGAAATACTAAGGGGAGGAGGACGGAGGAGGGCGACGACGAAGCTGCAAGCGTGCGACGATATACCACTGGCTTTTCTAGGTATCGCAGCGAGCAGTACGCTGCTCTACTTTTCAAGTTCTTGTCTCTCGTAGCACTTGACACGCGTGTTAAGTGTGCGCGAACCCTTTGTATAGTCTTCTCTTCGACATACGGCACGAGCCTGTCCTCGGACGCTCTCAGGACGCAGGCTGATCGATCGTGTCTCGTGCCGTAGTATTATATCTAGCGTCTCTCTTCGTCCCCTTCTCTCTCTCTCTCTCTCTCTCTCTCTCTCTCTCTCTCTCTCTCTCTGGACATGTTAATGAGTCATCATTCAAAAGCTCGGTTCCCGATCAGACTCTCGATCAATGAGCACTCGAACTCAGAACGCGGCGGTCTCCTCTTTGCGAGAACATGAGCACCAAACTTGTTCTCGCGACTTTCCAGACTCTTTTCCGAGACACCCGTATCGAACTCTGCGCCAGTGACGTCGAGTCTGTGAATTCCCGACTCGCACACAGACTACTTATTCTGCTGCTAAGAAAAGCGATTAGTTCACTTTCCCTCTCTCCAGTAATGTTTACCTTGGACAAAGAATATTTTCTTAATAACGGCCTTGTAAAATGTACTCACTATATATTTGAGGGAATCTCATTATTATGTACTTAGAAGAAAAATTTATTCTCTTTATAAGAATATCATAAAAAATTTTATCAAAGAAAAAGTTGGTTTGATTCTATATAATGAGTAAACCAACTAATTTTTTTTTAAATTTAATATTCTTGACTGAAGTGCTAAGCTTATATTACACGGAAAAAAAGATATGGACAGCTAAATATAATTTGCTGTGTTAGCCACTTTTTCTTTGCTACACGAACCAATTTTTTTGCTAAGATAACAAGAAAATCTGCTTTTGCAACAAAAAAGTAACTAAAGCAGTAAACTAAATAATGTTTAATTGTCCATCTGTAACAAAGAGTGTGGCCAAACCGCCATAGGCATTTAGTCCCATTTTTTGTAAGTTTAAAAATGACATAATTTTGGTATTTTCTGAAAGCTTATTGCGAGTAGATTCGAAATATATAAGTATCAAAGTGGCGCTCTATATTGTTTCAGAGAAAAATGGTCCAAAAGTGTTTCACGTCCGAGAGATGGCGCCATGTGCCTTACAAAAAACAAAAAATTTTGGCGCCCACATAATAATATCTCAAATCGCGCTTGATTTTGATAATAGAATAAGCATGAACATGTTTGATAAGGCTATATCGATACGGATCCAATTATCACTCTAGCGAAAGCATGATTCCACTTTTTGTAGGAGTTTGTTTCCAATGTTTGTAATGTTATAACGATGTGAAGCGCCAACTCGATACTTATATATTTGGAATTTACTCGCAATATGCTTTCAAAAAAACTGAAATTATGACCATTTTCAAACTTACAAAAAATGGGGCTAAACTTGGCTGCACTCTTTGCTGCGTTAGGCACTTTTCTTGCTGTACAAGCAGATTTTCTTGTTATCATAGCAAGGAAATAGATTTCTGCAGCAAAGTAGTTAACGCAGCGAATTATGTTTAACTGTCCATATATAGAAAATTAGTTTGCTGCTACAGCAAATCCTTTTTTGTGTAGTATTCAAAATGTAATGAAGAATAAGTCAAAATTTTAGTCCTATTTTCGACCTAGACTTTCTAACGACTATACAGTCTGAAAGATCAGTATATGTTTAATATATATGCAAACTAAAGTTTTACATAGTGCTTTTAAATAACAGAAGACACACAAAATGCCATTAGGTTCAAAGAAGAAGCAAAGTTAGTAGGTTGAATAGAATCCAACAAGGTTAACAACCTTTAGACTACCGGGAAAGCCACTTTTGTGGCTCTTGAGTTCGGGTTAAAATACTACTATTTTTAGTGGTAAATACTAAGTTTTAAATACTAAATGTATTAAACATATATGTGTGTTTGTAGCCTACACAATGCACGTCTCTCCGGTGCCCGCTTCGCGCTTGTTCGCACTTACGTCGCCGAAACATATGCACTAATTGTAATGCTCCATTATGCATAATACCCTGCTTTGAAAATTATCATTTAAAAAAAATTTTATCATAATTACAGAAAAGTCAACATAAAAAAATCATAAAATGTACAAAAAAATATAAATGTTGAAAAATATAAAAAAAATTAAAAAATATAAAAAATAAAAAATTACAAAACAAGCAAAAAATTACACAACAAGCAAAAAATACAAAAATTAAACATTAGAAAGACCAAACAAAAAAGACTGCATGAATATATGTTTATATTTATTTATATTTATTTATATTTATTTATTTATATTTATATTTATTTATATTTATATTTATTTATATTGTCAATATTGCGCTTAGGAGTCGAAATTTCATAAATCTGTGCTCAGAATTGGAATCAGCGAAATCAAAAACCGCCAAATACACTATTTTTGAGAAAATAAAAATTTTTTATATTTGATCGTGCGTTTTCTGCCGGGAAAGTTACTTTTGGCTCTGCATAAATCTCCAAATTTTGCGTCATGTGTATGTTACTTATATAGAAAAATTTTTTTAGAAAAATAAAAAAAAACACTTTTTTTAATGAAAAAATGTCGACAGCTTAAAGGTTAATAAAGCGTCAGAGTATTATAGTAAGAGTAAAATAATGAGAATCGAAAATAGGATCAAAATTTCGACTCGGGTATTTTGAGTAAATCTGCTTACGATGAACTTGTGACAGATTTGCGGATATATAAACTTGTAAAGTATTTGGAACAAGTAATGTTTACTTGAATGCAGCATGTATCTGTCTGTGTGCATCCAAACGGCAAATTCGAAAGTAGTTAGTACATTGCACTTATGAAAAAGTGTTTGGCATTTGTGACTATAATTACGTGGTGAAGTAATTACAGTAAGGAAAGTTATTTTGTAGTAAACATAATTATAGTATTATAGATAACAAGCTCATATGCACCTTGCTACTACTGCTACTTTCTCGTCGGGACAACAAGAGAATAAAGTTATTAATCACCGAAAATCACCATAATTGTGTTGTTTTTTTTTTGTGCAGTGAGATTAATAATTTTTCTTCTCAGCACGTTATAGCTCACTGTGTGTGTCTATTCTCGAGACACTCCCATGAAAAAAATTCCATAAATCCAAAGGGGTTAACGATCAGTGCGCGTACGAGAGGTTCCCGAACACGTCTCGACACGAAAATACGTCTCTCGTAAGAAAAATATAGGGAAATATATACGGGTTGGCTGCCTGAAAACGCCTGGCACGAGTCCACGACGCGGCTTTATCGCGTACTCCGATGACGGACGAATCGCGGACGTTTCAGACAGTCAACGATCCTGGAGGACATTCTATGGCTCCCGTGAGTCTCCGTCGTGTAGCAATAAAGGCGATGTTATTGGCAACTGCCGTTATTATCGTGCCGCATCCTGATACTCTAAGATCGGTGTCTCTCGCGCATCTTATGACGGAATGCACGTGCGGAAATTTAAGGGAAGGAAGAAAGAAACGACAAGTGAAATCGAACACGGAATAACATCGAGCGCGATTGACGACTTTTTAATTCTTATTAAGTGGCTAATTTAGCGGCATCGTTCCCAAATCGAAATTTTAGCCTCCTACCCTCAACAAGCTGAAGTTTCTGACATCTCTATGAAGGATCAGTGCATGTTTAATACACATGGAAACTGGGATCTTTTTCTAGACACATAAAGAGCGTTAAGTATGTCCTTTTAATTTTAAGTTCCGTTTTTCTTAACGTTGTTTTAGCTTGAGAATCAGAAAGACATATTTAGCATCTGACATGAAGGATCCGTTCAGAATAGATGGCCTTAAGTCTTACTTAACATTTCTAAATAACAAGAAACGCACAAAATGACAGTGTCAGTTTCTAAAGAGGACCTCTTGGCAGTGATAGATTAAATAGAATCGAAAGATATGGATTTTGATATGGATTGCAAAGCAGACGTTAGATGGAATGTTGAAACTGAAAGTAGAATCAGAATTTCGATTCAGGTTAACAGCGATATTGAAGCACAACGCGGCATACGATCCCGCTTCGCGTTAGCTCGATTATTTGAAAGGTTGATACTTTGGGTACATTGATGCGCAAAGAGGCGAGAGCAAAAACAAGAACGGTTTCTTCAGCATCGACGGCAACGGATGCGAATGCGCTGATACTGAGCAATGATTCACAAAGAGACTATACATCCGATGAGTTGCCCGAAAAGCAGGCTTCTTACTGCACATTTCGCTCTTACAATAAGCACGCTCTTTGACCTTTTGACTGCCGCGATTTTGCCTTTTTACCACGTAAATTGACCTATTTTTTGGTCAGTTGTGTCGGTGACCAAATGTGATTGTACGTGAATTTTTTCGAAGAACGCGCGTCATACACGCATCAACACCAATGTTATGTAACTTCACTCGAACGCGCAGAAGTTTGGTGAATGTGCGCAAATTTAGGACAAAGCGAGCTCTCCGCTTCAACTTTCATCAGTCGCTATCGTCTTATTTCCTTGAAAATGTAACTCAGGAACTGAAGAATTTTCAGAAGTTTATTCATCAGGTGTATGCATTTTCAGGGCGTCCAAGGGACATATTTTCAGTGGCGCGTATCAAGGGAGCTACGTTAAACGAGAATAAATTATCGAACAAAATTAGTCTTTATATATTTCATTATCTAAATAAAAAAGTAAGTTTGAAACTAATTTCATAATACTATATCGTCACGTTTCACTCGGTACAATGCTATCCGAAGCATAAAACTGCATATATTTCATCATTATATAAATAACAAAAGTGAGTTTGAAACTAATTTCATGATACTACATCGTCACGGTACAATGCTATCCGAAACATAAAACTGCAGTTTCCTGGCCTACAATCGATCATTACACAAAAATAGAGTAGTACATACTATTCTTTCTACTGTGCTGTGTTTCCTAGTATATAATATTTATAGCCAATTTTTATTTGGATGGTATCACTTTTTACGCGATATTACACTGGACCATTGGTTATTGCTTTTACCATAAAGTTATATGTGCAAAATTGCAATATACGATATTAAACATCTAATGAACGGTGCAGATAAACCGCACAGAACTTTAATTACGCGATAATATGTTCTACTGCGATAAATGTGAAATTTTTGTGATACCGCGGTACGACTTTTGCGATTTACTGTGATACGAGAAATTTTCGTATAATTTCAAGCGTCTTGGTTGAAATTAATAAACTTCCTAAGTGTTCCTATCATATTTACTGCGTCGGCTGTGTCCGACGATGAAGAGGTTGAGCTAAAGTTTACTAACGACGTGCCGCGCATCGTTACGGGGGAATCTTCGCGAAGGAGCAAACATCGTTATAACGTCATTATATAAGGATTTGTGTTAAGGATACGGATGCAGCTGCGAAACGGAGTACCTCGAGCTGCACACACGAAGGAAGGGAAGGAGGACGACGACCCGAGTGGAAACGGCCTGAGAACATTTTCGCCGATTTTCCCGCGTTTCAAAAGCGGTCACGCTCGCCTGCGCGTTGTAACATGAAAGTTGCATACGGTTCTTTGCGTATGTCAATAAAATCCTCGCTCGGAAAGTAGAAAACGATGCGTGTGCGGCGTCGCATTTTGTAGAAAGCAAAGGCGTGTTGAGGAGCAAGATATGTCGGCCGCGACGAGGAATCGACCCCGAATCGATGACTCGCGGCGATTTCCGAACAACTATCGCAACGAATCGCTGGTATCTCGCGCTTCCAGAGAGACCTCGTTTCTTTTTCCCCGGCGCGAGAAGCAAAACGCAAGAGCGCAGCATATGCAGAGTTATAATTACTCGTCGCGAGTCGCTTTCTCCCCCGACGAGAACGACGAGACGAGACGACAGACGACGTAACGTAAATCGCTTTTATCGTATCTGCACGCTCGCTGCGAACGACGGCGCAAATTGCCGCGTGTATTCCTCCGCATCGGCAATTATACCGGCATAATCGTATGAGAACGATCGCTCGTGACAGCTTGGAAATCGTCTCAATGGGGTTTAGTGTACCTCGGCTACAATGCTGCATCGCGTGCATGCGTGCGTGCGTGCGTATGTATGTGTGTATATGTCGTGTTCGCGGCGTACGTGACGATTACGCGATAATTTGCGTACACGCGATTTACCAGGAGCGTCGCGGTAATAACACTCAAGGGGGTGATTGTCGCCGAAGTGAATCAATGCAAATCACTGCGCGATGATCTATCGAATATCGAACTCTGCGCGACTTCATCCGATAATCGGACTTGGAAACGAAGAAAATTTGTTCCAACGAGTCTGGTCGAAAGGAGAGCCAGTGAGGGAGTTTTAAAAAAATCATTTGGAACGCATCGCAAACGAGTGGCTTGCCCGCGTCTTTTTAATGAGACTCAATTCGACTTATTCAATCTACGGGAATAAGACCTCTTAATGTAAAAGATTATTGGATGAAGGATATGTCTCAAAATTTAAGAAGAAATCAATAAAACAAAAATTAATAAAGAAATTAATAAATAAATCAATTCGCAAATGCTAATGCAAATATATAGTGTCTGACAAATTCATGACACACCTGTTTTATACAAGTAAAACTCATCAAAATGAACACAAAATTTCGGCAGCATTTTGCAAATAACTACGTAAAATTTTAAATTATTAATTAAAAAAGATTAGTATATTACCACACACAATTATCCAGTAATCTTCTTTAATTAATAACTAAAAATCTACGTGGTCATTTGCAAGATGGCGAAAGATTTATTCAATTTGATGAGTTGTACCTGCATACATGAGTGTGTCATAAATTGTCACATCCTGTATATATCACAAATCTGCAAAAATCGAAGGAATAAGAGTACGAATTAGGCTGCATTTAACCTTTAGGCTGCTGGCATTTTTTCATTAAAAAAATAGTTTCTTTTCTCAAAAATTTTTGTATATAAGTAACACACACACATTGCGCAGAATTTTGAGATTTGTGCAGAGCCACAAAAGTGACTTTCCCGGCAGGGAACGCACATGATCAAATATAAAAAATTTTTATTTTCTCAAAAATAATGTATTTGTGGGTTTTTAGTATCGCTGACTCCAATTCTGAGCATAGATTTATGAAATTTCGAGTCTTAAGTGCAACATTGACAATATAAATAAGTATAAATAGATTCATGCAGTCTCTTTTGTTTGGTTTTGTAATGTTTAATTTTGTATTTTTTTTACTTTTTTGCTTGTTTTATAATTTTTTTATTTTTTATACTTTTTATATTTTTATTTGGTTTTTTATATTTTTCAATATTTATATTTTTTATATATTTTATGATTTTTTTTATGTTGACTTTTTTTTATAATTATGATAAAAATTTTTTCAAATGATAATTTTCAAAGCAGAGTGTTATGCATAATGGAGCATTACAATTGCATATGTTTCGGCGACGTAAGTGCGAACAAGCGCGAAACGCGAACAAGCACAAAGTGGGCATCGGAGAAACACGCATTGCATAGGCTATATACACACATATATGTTTAATACATTTAGTATTTAAATACCACTAAAAATATTAGTATTTTAACCCAAACTCAAGAGCCATAAAAGTGGCTTTCTCGGCAGTCTAAAGGTTAAAAGTACTGAAGCAATCATCGAATTGATCAATAGAATTAGAGTAATTTTGTTGATTCGAATAATTCCGAAAGTAGTTATGAAGTTTTAAAAAAACTTCAATGTTCTATAAATAAAACCTAATTTATATGAAAAGTTTCTCAAGCAGTTTCTGTCACTTTTCCCTCGTTTCGAAAGTTCGTCCTCCGAGCCGATGCAAGTCGGTTTACGAAGTGAATCAGTGACAAATTATTACACGATAACCTATCGAACCTGTCGAAGTCCGCGCGGCTCCACCCGATAACCGAACTTGGAGACGAATAAAATTTAATCAATCGAGTCTAATCGGAAGGAGGGGATTGATGGGAAACTTAAAAAAGAATCATTCGGAACATAGCACAATCGAACGAGCGGTTTCCGACTAGAAGTTCTCGCTAAAGTATAATCAGTTTACTCTTCACTGCTATACTGGTAGTTCAGTTATAAGTATCCGAGTCGAAATTTTAACTCAACTTTCGACCTGAACTTTCTTATACCTGCATACTTTGAAGGATCATGTATGTTTAATATGGAAACTGAACTCAAACTTTGCGTCTGCTCATAATGGCACAAAATACCACTTGCAACTTTTAAGAAGGACTTCTTGACAAACTTAGTAGATTAATTAGCATCAAGAGAGGCGATATATAGGCTTCAAAGCAAGTATTAAATGAAATATTAAGGTCAAAAGTAGAATTTCAAAATTTCGACTCGAGTATAATACCGTACACTGAGAAAAGAAGTTTTGCTAATTTAACAAAATACCAACACAACAAATAATTTGTTGATATGGGACAACATATAACTCTTCGTAGTGGCAACAAATGATTTGTTATTTTCAATTTGCTGCTCTAAGAAATACTTCTGTAATGGAGACAGATGCTACTGTTCAGTTAATCCAACAAATCAGGAATTTGATCTGCTAGCAATACAGATTATATTAGCAAGTTGGAAATGATTTTTCAGCAAATCACAGTTAGTGAACAAGCTGAAAAGTTGTATTAACAAAGAAGCCTAACTGTTTGTGTAACTTTTCACTTAAGTCTCAACAACGCTTCAGACATTCGTATAATCTGCATCTGTTTTTCCCATTCTACTCATTTTCTTTTCTGCGCCGTAATATTCGTCTCAAAACCCTTATCGTCGCCTATGTCTCTTATTAACTCCCAAACTCTTTGACTGATCTGGACCAAATTTTGTTATAGTTGTTTCCCAGGATTCTGCGAAAAATATAGGCTACCTAAACCCTTAAACCCCCATCTCTTTTTCCTTTTAATTTCATATCCTTTTGTGACATTTCGTGATAATTTAAGTTTAGATATTCTAGATATACGAAGCTCGAGTAACGATGAGTGATTTAAGTTAGTCATTAATAAGGCTCTGATTGCCACGTTGCGTTACATCAGAACCCGATAACGTCACTTTATAGAAGACAGATTACTGATTGGGATCAACCTAGTCAGGACCATGGGATAAATTTCAAATCGGGGTTGCCGTATCTACGAAGAATTTCCCAGGCAGCTTCCACTACTTGCTCCTCGAGCCAGCGCGAATCGCGGGAGTCGGCTTACGGAAAAAGTTCGGCGAACGCTCACAGGAGAATTATACCGGCGCGTCACGAGGTGACGTCGGGAATCGATACGCCGTCGACGATCCCGGAAACAGCGTGGAAGTGCCACTTCCTCGTCGTCGACAGCGGCAGTGCCGGGTCCTCAAGCCCGTATATTATTGCATAATTGGACGGTTCCCTCCTGGACAGAACCGCCATTTATACGCTTGTATATGTCGTCCCTCGGACAAATAGATTTTGTAAGATCCTTGTCAGAGGAAAATCTATTATTTTCCTCCTCTCTGATCAAGTATTAACTAAGCAGTTGATATATGAATTTGAACGTGCAGATGACTTCAACAATAACTTTATCGCAATAGATGCACTGAGAGAAAAATATAGTACAAATAATCATGATCTCACTATAATTTATAATTAAGTACGGTAAACAAACATATATGTATATATTTATGTGCTAGTTTTATTTATATATACAGGGTGTCTCACACTCTCCTCCGGGCATTTTGTGGGGACGTAGAACAGGTTGAGGTAAACATAAAAGTCCTATACTGTTTTGCGATATTCGCAATAATTATCGAGATATTAATTGTAGAAAATTAGATGAGTGCATTAATCGTGCAATAATCTTCTTTAATTAATTATTAAAAATCTATGTGATTATTTGGAAAATAGTAGAGGATTTTTTTGTTCAATTTGACCTAAAATAAGTACACGATGGCAGTCGTCGCTACTATAACTCATTTACTATATTCTGCAAGATCATTTACAAGTTTTCTACAATTAATATCTCGATAATTATTGCGAATATCGCAAAACGGTATAGGACTTTTATGTTCTACGTTCCCACAAAATGTCCGGAGGAGAGTGTGAGACACCCTGCACACACACACACACACACACACACACACACACACACACACACACACACACACACACACACACACACACACACACACA
>NW_022639524.1:1168904-1177304 GCF_010583005.1 Odontomachus brunneus
ACACACACACACACACACACACACACACACACACACACACACACACACACACACACACACACACACGCGCGCGCGCGCGCGAGGTTTGATAAAAAAATACGCGGAATTTTTAAACGGACATAAACGATTGTGTGAAAGTGATGCGACCTCGGTACAATTAATTGCACAAGGTACCTTAAAAACTCTATTTTTTCGCCAATTTAACTATTAGGTTCATGAAATCGCACTGACTCTTCACTCTTTTCTTAACTCTTACGTTTTGATTCTATCCTTCCTCTTGCTCCCCTCTTTATTTTTTCTCGCTTTACCCAGTCCCCTAAAAGAAAATTCTCTTTCTTATTCTCTTCTCCTAACTTTTTCCTCTTCCTCTCCCTCTCTCTGCCTCTCTCTCTTCAAATATTCTTAACGCTCTCTCTCCACATTTTTGTCTCCATCCAGTATCGCGCCAATAACGCGGTAATGAGCTCTTTAAATCTCTAGCCAGTGCTACCACTGCTTAGTGCACTGTACATCTTACCTAATTAATGATCATATGAAAATGTCTTGCAATGTTTATTCATTCATCGCGTCTTCGAGCGGGTTTCGCTCGTCGGCGCGTTTCAGACCGCGAAACTCACTCAGGGGCGTCCATCAATACTGTCTACCAATGATACAGACACAAGTATACATACACATGTACACACGTACACGCGAAGGATGACGGGAGCTTATCGATACGCGCGCCCTACGATTACGACTGTCTGCGTACTGCCCATAAATATACCGCCGGCGACCTTTCCATCGATCCGGGCGCGACACGCGTACGATTCGCGTCGTTACATCACTCGCATCAAACAAAGAACGAATAAAAATCGCGACGGCGGGACGACGCGGGGGAAGAGTTTTCCGTCGCGCGAAGACGCGATACACCGGCTGCGGCATCGAGTCATCGCGTCGTAAAAATAGCGTGACATTTCATCGATCGTGTAACACACTTGTAAAAACGCCCGCGACTCCATCGGCAACACGCACGCAACGGCGAACTGGACGGGAGTCGGTTTCGCGAGATTCGACTTCGAGTTTCGATCCTGTCCGTCGGCTCGTCCTACGCGCGCTTGACTTGACGCGCTCGGAGAAATCGTCCCGTCAAACGGTTAAACGACCGACGCGCGAAGAGATTAATTAATTTGCGTCAGACGCCAACGCGTGCAACGTTTTTCACGTGGTGCGCTGGCCGCGACGACGTGCGCGCGTTGTTCTCCATGTGTCAATCAGCTGATAATCGCTCAAGCTCGGAAGAGAGTTCAGGCCAGATGGGACACGCGTTTCTCCCATGTACACAGATCGGTATAATGGTCATTAACATTTTATGACACTCACTTCTTAGAATTTTCTAATTGCACGCATCATTGACTTGTTATTTATTGATTATTCGAAGAAACGATGTATCAGAGCGCAATATGTATCTATCACAGTGACGAATTTAATATTACTTAAAAAATATTTTAAAAAACCACAAAATATATTTTAACAAAAAATATTTTAGAACACCACAATCTAAAATATAAAAATATGATAAAAATTGTATACACGGGGAGAATATTATAGTTTTTTTCATATAAATTTTTTTTTATTTTTTATGTTTTAGCCCGGAAATAGACTATTAGTAAGGTCCATTTTACTAAAAAACAGTAAATTTTATAATAGCATATTTCAGTTCCTGAAATATAACTAGCATATATAAAATGAAAGAATAGTGAATTACTGCGAAACATCGATCCGTTCCTCGGTTACAAAATTCTATAGTAATTTTTACTATAAAATTTTCCCAGTGTATGGGTAGAAAATAATAGTAACCTGATTGTACTGGATGTTAAAGCTATTATGCCGGTATGTGAACTTGTTGTGGAACAATCAGAAAAGAGTCGCAAAATGTTCCCTGTGGAACACTGGCTACGTTTACACGGCAATCTAAAACCGGTTCAGCAATGCCTGTGGTCTGCGTTTACATGAATGGCATAAAATCGATTTAATCATTTCCGCTGCTGTATAACTATTGACGTTACACGTCGTATAAACAATTATGGTATGCTACACGATAAGTAACACTGGTAGTTGCAATATCGGAAATTATCTAATCGGTTTTATACTGGTTCTGCATGGGTGTTACCAAATCGGTTTTAGGATACAGTAATGTGAACGTAATTATAAATATTTTTCCTGTTCTAAAAGAGAGATTTTACGATTTCTGTTTCATTGTTCTTCTCACAAATATACGGAAAAAAATCTCAGTTTGTAGAACTGGACAGTGGCCAAACGAAAATTCATGACTCAGGAATGACATCTGATCGAAAACATTCGTCTAAACATTCGACTTTAAATCTGTCAAAAGATAGCTGAAAACAACTGACTGCATGGCAACTTTTTATACAGGAATCTTTCTGCCCGTCAAACAAAACAATCAGATGGAATTCTAAATGTCACAGTTAAAATTTATCATTGTATCTGTTAGAAAATTGTCTGTGGTACGTAGAATTGTAGCAACATTCTAGTAATATCTGCAAGCAAATTTAGATGGATGCGAGGATTATATATTTGTTTGTTTCTCGTTGTTAACTTTTTTTTATCTACTACAGTCAATTTTTATAAGGAGTGTAAGGTAAATGTCCCAGTTAATGACAGTGTCCTAGTTAGTGATAATATATTTTATATTACAAAATCTCAGTTTGACTTCTTCATACTTCAATAATATTTTAAAATATTCTGCTGGTCATTTATTATTTTTTGTATAATAGTTTCATCGCAAAGTTTATCATCTTTCAAATATCTCGTAGTTATAATATGAAGTACATTGATTTGTAAGCTTTATCATGTGTTTCATGGCCGACTGCTTATAAGACATTGTGAATGACGAGTGTGATCAAATATTAATAATTTTGAGCATTCATGTTGGTTTGAAGTATTAGGATAACTTTAAACGAATTATTAAAGATTACTGTGAACTGATAAGTGAGTATGCTAGTAGATTAATATTTCGAATTAAAATCTGGCTGTCACTAATTAATACACAAGAATACGATAATGTCCTAATCACTGACAGGTCAGTATAAAATAATGTAAAGAATGTTAATTCTGTATTTTTTGGATGAATATGTAGAAATTCCTAGAGCCTATAATTTTTTCATCAATAAATACGTTTAAGTGCGTTTAACTTAATCTACAATGTAATATTTATGTCGACAAGAAAGGAAGGAAGGGTTAGAAATCGGGACAACCGTCATTCTTTTATACCAATTTGTGACATATTTTACTTACATTTCGAGAATGTTCGAAAATACTAATACCAACTTATGAATATCAAATATAATCTAATAAATTAGAGTAAAAACAGACTTATTTTATTCATAAAAATAAACTAAATAAATGAGAAAAATTGGAACCATTGTCACTATTTGGGACAAGTATATCACATAGTATCAGTCAATGATAGAGAACGTGTGTACACTATCCCAGTCAGTGACACGGTCTTTGACGTATTATTAATTGGGACAGCCTAAAATTGAAAGTGTCTAACTGGTACACATACATTGATTTCAATTTTCCAATTAAATTATTAAAAAAATGCGTTTGTATGTCGGAAATATATGATTATGGTACAAATAAAAGTTCTATTTTTCACTTACAAGTGACAAATTTTTCATTGAAAATGAAAATGGTCATTTAATTTCGTGTTCACTTTCATGAAAGGTTAAGTGTGTCACTAACTGGGACATTTACCTTAGTTGGCTTTAATCTGGATGGACGTCACAGAGAGATGTTCTTGTTAAATTTCACAAATGATTCAAACAGAAATTCTATCTCTGTCATCCATATTGATTAAATACAAAACATACACAATGGTTAAGATCTACTTGATGTTGTAAATGCTTTGAAGCGTCGTATAGACCAATTATAATTCTTTGCGCGCTTTAAAACGTTTGCAGCTTCAAGTAAATCCTATCAGATATCATAGAGTTTGCTAGTCACTTATCTATCTTGTCTTATCTCACGTTATCTAGAATTTTCATTATAATTGCATAACTGCTTTTTGAGTGCTACAACCGAGTTTACAATAAAAGATCACGGTTCATCAAATCAGAAAAGAGAGATCTCAATCCGCGCGAAAATTCGATGACAAGAAACGACGTCCATCCCTGTTATTGCGGCTGAAAACATTCGTCTGAACATTCAGCTGTGTCGAAACCCGGCCCAGATAACTGAGAACAATTGACCGACTGAAAACCCCCTGCAGGAATCTCTCTGCTCCACATAATCGAATTTTCCATTCGGTTCGTTTCTTCCCAAGCAACGTAAAATTCAGTTACATTAACGGAGTAAGTTCTCTTTCCCGTGCACATCAACGAGACGCATGACCAGCTCTTGAACCAACTTGACCCTCCTATGTTATGCCGAAATATAATTCCGCGGAGACGTCGAGTGAGTGATGAACGAATAGCAGATTCCGTCCGCAACGGTTCGGGTGTTTTCGCCGCGCGAGCGCCAGCGAATCAAGCGTAGACGACGTTATCGAAGGCACGATAACAGCACTTGGTGCGCGCTTTAATTATCTGGTAAACGAGGCGAGCATACATCCGACGTTATCAATCAGCGTATGATCGCGTCTTCACGAACGCGAACGAATAAATATCAGGCTCGTTCCTCCAAGAGTTTCTTCAAAGTGCCGCGCCATGTTTCACTGCACTGTGTCGGAGGTATCTCGCACTTGAGCGTAAGTGTACCCTCCCAACGGAGATTGTCGCGCAAAAATCGAAGTCCGTATCCGCGCTCGGACGACTTCTTGTCGCGTCGGAGCTCCTTCCGCAGAGCTCGAGCAAAAAAGAAAGAAAAAGACGGAGAGAAAGGGAGAAAGGTCAAAAATCACTCACCGATCGATCTTGTCCATCGTAGTAGGATGCTGCAAGATGGTTTGCTGTCCCGTCATCTCGACGACGCATTGTGTCCCGAGTTCCAACTCTGTAATACGAGAGAGAAAAAGGCTCTTTACTTAAGATATAATTAATTCTCCGACAACGTATTTTCACTATCTTTGAAGTGGCCACCGGGGTTATTAGTATCCTTCTCGACTTTTCTCCCATTTGGAGTGTTCGAAAAAATTCCCAAAAATTACCGAAACTTCTTTTAGCCCTCTAGTTGAAGATTACATGATTTTTTTAATGAAAAGTAGATCGCTAAATATTTTATTTTTGTGATTTTTTAGCAAAAATGCTCCATTAAAAGAGCACTTCTTGGAATCGCTTAGACAGAAATAATTTTGGTTGCCAGTTGAAGGCTTGATATTAAAGTTCAGATATACACAGAGTATGGAAAATGTACTTGAATATCTCGAAAACGGTATATTTTCGAAAAAAATGTTTCAACTTAAAGTTGTTTGCTAGTCATTTATCTAAAGATAATACATAAATTTAGATCACTAAAAAATATATTTGATATTAAATTAGGTTTATGCAATATATAAATACTTATATTGTATGCTGCAAATGTATCACTTTAATAAAGTTAGAGACATGTTGTTGAAGTTGTCATTAATCTTTAGGCTGCCGGCATTTTTTCATTAGAAAAGTGGTTTCTTTTCTCAAAAATTTTTCTATATAAATAACATACACATGGTGCAGAATTTTGAGATTTATGTAAAGCCACAAAAGTGGTTTTCCCGGCAGAGAACGCACGATCAAATATAAAAAATTTTTATTTTCTCATAAATAGTGTATTTAGGGTTTTTTGGTATCGCTAATTCCAATTCTAAGCATAGATTTATGAAATTTCGAGTCCTAAGCGCAATATTGACAATATAAATAAATATAAACATATAAATTAATGCAAAATCTTTTTTGTTTGGTTTTTAATGTTTAATTTTGTATTTTTTTTACTTTTTTGCTTGTAATTTTTTATTTTTTATATTTTTTATTTTTTTATATTTTCCAATATTTATATTTTTTATACATTTTATGATTTTTTATGTTGACTTTTTTCCATAATTATGATAAAATTTCTTTCAAATGATAATTTTCAAAGCAGTGTTATGCATGGAGTATTACAATTAGTGCATATGTTTCGGCGACGTAAGTGCAAACAAGGGCGAAGCGCGAATAAGCGCGGGCACCGCAGAAACACGCATTAGGTAGATTACATACACACAAATATATTTAATACATTTATTATTTTAAATACCACTAAAAATAGTAGTATTTTAACCAAAACTCAAGAGCCACAAAAGTGGCTTTCACAGCAGTCTAAAGGCTCTTGCAGAATGCCAGGCAACGCAATAGAGACAGGGAATAGGAATTCGGATTGGTCAATTATTTCTATTTCCTGTTTCTATTGGCTAATGCCTGTAGCCTGGCATTGGCAAGGGCCTTTAAGGTTAATATATACCATATGCATGCGTATCTTCGTGCATACTAACGCTAATGCTGGCGTGTCGATAATTTCGATTGCTTGTAATCTCATTTATTGTGGTTTGTTTATATAATTTTGAAAACGCCTCGAGTTTAGTGTTGATAAAATTGACGAGTAATAATTGATAATAAATAATAGTGAGAAATTAACGACACATAAGGAGCAAGCACGGATGTCTTAGTGCTTTAAATACTAATATTACTTTATTTAATATTAATATGATTGTGGGAGGATAAAATTGTCCAGTATGTTAAACGTACGTATCGAAATTTCTCTTCGATTATCGTACGCGGAGAATCACCTTCCATACTTAGACCGATCCTTGAGTCCCAATTTTTAAATATATATTTTTATTAAAATCCCAAAACCCTCTAATCATTAAACAAATGACTCAAATAGATTCCTTATATTATGCTGCGAAAAAGTCCTGTCTCCGCCAGGACTCGAAACCTGGAACCTCTCCACTTTCCGGGCGGGACGCCTTTTCCATTCGGCCATCGAGGCTTCGACAGTAATCTCGCAATGTTTATAAATTCTCTAAGATGTAAGTTGAGAGAGAACGAAAGAGTCGATCTCGTAAGAGATGTTATTATACGAGAGAGAGATAGCATATTCTTCCTGTCGACAATTTTATCCTCCTACAATCATATTAATATTAAATAAAGTAATATTAGTATTTAATAGCACTAAGACATCCGTGCTTGCTCCTTATGTGTCGTTATTTTCTATTAGTTTATCTATTTTCAAGGAGCTTTCTATTTCTGTTTATCTTGATAATAAATGATACTAAAATTGATAAATATTATTGTGTTCACGGCGCGATGCAACCGACTCTCGACGAAGAGATCGTGCGCGACGCGACTGATTCACTGTCAAAAAGTTGTCGCGCGTTCGTTGCTCGTGCTCGATCAAAGTTTCATTAAGCGCGACGACGCGGCAAGATCGGGACTTATCGCTTTTAATTATCCGTTCCGGCGGAACGTGTCGGCGCATAATAATGATCGCGACCGACGCAGCGAAGCGACGACGACGATCGCTTTACGTTACCGCGACTGCTAATGAAAGGGGCTCGAAGTTACGCGATTCTTCTTGACGGAGAAACCGCAGTATAACGAGACTCGCTTTCTTTTTTTTTTTCTTCTCTCTTTCTCTCTTTTTCACGTGGACTTCATTGCGCTGTCACTTCACTTCCTCGAGAGGAGATACTCCGAAAGCGCATGATGAATTCCACTATCCTGCGCGCTACTTCACGCAGAAATCCCGAAGGCATTTTTCTCGCGCGCATCGCGAAGGTAAACACTACACGCCGCTCCGACAACCCGTCAGGTTGTTCCGAACAGACAGGTGTTAGACTTGCAGTTGGCAACCGGAGACGGGCAGCCGGAGAGACGCGGCCAAAAGTCGAGGAACATCTACGAAGCACGGCGGAGCCCGAAAAAGAGCGGATCGAGTACTTGCGAGCTAGTCGAAATCTCCGTACAGTCATTTTACATAGCTCTCGAACTGCCGTCTATACGGGTGTTAAATAAAAAAATAGGTGAAGAGAGAGAGAGAGAGAGAGAGAGAGAGAGAGAGAGAGAGAGAAAGAAATACGATCGACTGAGAAGCGCTTTGATCTGTCTTGAGCAGTAGAATTCTATGCATGTTCGTTCAATAACAGCTAATTACGATAATGGAGACGTGCTCTTTGCTCTCTATCTGATTATTCAACGGCACGATTAACCGGACGTTCTTTAATATTCGCGTTTTGCGACGTGCAATTATTCCGTGTTGCGTTTACATAAAAGAAAAAGAAAAGGGACGAGCTGGGACGAAATGTATTAGCCGGACAGAAAATGAAAGCGCCTTGCTCCATTAGAGTTCGACTTTGCAGGCTACGGGTTATTTCTCGTCGAAATGCCTTAAACGGGGTCAGTTTGCGCTCGAGACCGTTTCTCTCTCCATCGTTCTCTCTCCCCCCCCCCC
>NW_022639524.1:1177318-1208272 GCF_010583005.1 Odontomachus brunneus
CCCCCCCCCCTCTCTCTCTCTAGACGTACACTTTCTCTGGTGAATTTCTTGCGATCGCCATTTCGTGTTTCGTTGTATCGTTATTCGTTTCATCATCGAGGGAGACGAGCGAACTTCACGAACGCCCGTAATATCGTCGCGATATTAAAAGGGCTGGAAAGAGCCATAGGGCTTCCGGAGAATTACATCGACGCGATTCTCACGCTCTGTTTACAAACCCGCAGATCTTGAGCCTTAACATAGCTGCTCGTAAACTTACTCCACACAGAAAATTATCAGGCATGATTTTGAATAGTCTAAAACTATTGAGCACTAATTGGGTGGTAAGAAAGTGATATTTGAAATAATAAATTTTTCAAAGAATTAGTATACTTTTGTTATTTTTATAGTTTCCTGACTATATACAAGGTGTCTGACGATAACATGTAAAATTCTTGTGTATATCAGGTTAGACTGAACGAAAGATTCCTGTACAATTTGCAAATAATCATATAGATTTTTGAATCATCAACTAAAGCAAATTGACGAAGTACGCGATTATTTTACTCGCCAATCTTCTTTAATTAATATCTTAAGTATTAACGATGATGGTTACTTGTAAAATGGTAGATGACTTTTTTGTTCAATACATCAGATATAAAAAATACGAAAAAAAAACTCTTTTGAACAACAAACAATAATTAAATAAAGAGTATGTAAGAATTCAAGCACAGCTATTTTAGTGCAATAATACTAATATATATTAGTGACACTTCTCTCTCATGAGAAGATATTTTATTAACAAAGGAACCAAACGCGTTTCGGTCTAAATTTACAGACCTTCCTCAGTGGACAAAATTGATTACAATGAAATACAAAAGATATTTGTCAAAAAAGTCGTAATACAAAAGGATGTCAATACATATAAAAAAAAAATCGCAAACGGGAAACGGAGGTTACGCAATAAAATTAAAACTAAAAAAAAAATATGATCTTAAGATCCGTCGAGACAAAAAAAACATGTGATAATCGTTTAGGTAAATTCATTTTGTTAATTAGTCTCAATATTCTTCTGTCAATGTCCCATTGATTTTATTTTTAGAATCATTGACAGAAGAGTATAATTAACAAAATAACCTAAAGTGATTGACAGTTCTTCGTTTTCATCAACTCCAAAATCTTTTAACGCCATTTCTTATTTGGGAAGGATCTCTGATAGACTTGGCAGTATTTTTAATAGTAATAAAAAATGTGTTTTTCTGTTATTAATAAATTATCATAATTCGCGCGCGCATAAAGATAGGCTACTGCATGATTTTCAAAACAGTGTTGTGTACGAGTTGAAGACTGTAGCTCTACATATGTTGGCCAAACAAGCAGAAGGCTCTCGACACGGATTTCTGAGCATAAAAGATTGCCGAGGGATTTGACTTTTAATCTTTTAATTGTTCAGGAGCATCATGTCAATTGCAATCACGAATTTTGCTAGAATGATGTTAAAATTTTACATAAAGAACGGTTTTATTTTAAAAGGATAATTGCTGAAATGATTTTTATTAAATCTCGAAAACACGGTCCTAACTCGTAAATCGACATGAAAAACCTTGGTAACGGTTATAATTTGTTTTAATTTGTGTAACATTATTTATTCCTTTGATGATTAGTGTTTGTGCTATTTGCGATTCAAAATATAAACACACGTATTGTTCCGCATTCGGAGGTATGCGCCATTTGATATCAGACTAACATCGTTCTATATTTTTGACAATCATTACATTTTCGAGACATTTAGGTAATTGTTTGCTTTTTAAGTTTTTACTCGAATTGTTTTTTCTAGTTCTATTACTTTTATTCATATTAATTTTTATTAGACTTCCATCACGGCACTCTAAGTGCTTTTGTAAGTAACGGATCTTTTAACTGGACACTAATAAGGACGATTACCACCACATGTTCTTTTTGTCTCGACGGATTTTAAGGTCATATTTTTTTTAGTTTTAATTTTATTGCGTAATCTCCGTTTCCCGTTTGCGATTTTTTTTTTATATGTATTGACATCCTTTTGTATTGCGACTTTTTTGACAAACATCTTTTGTATTTCATTGTAATATTCAATTTTGTCCACTGAGGAGGGTCTGTAAATTTAGACCGAGACGCGTTTGGTTCCTTTGTTAATAAAATATCTTCTCATGAGAGAGAGGTGTCACTAATGTATATTAGTATTATTGCACTAATACAACTGTGCTTAAACTCTTACATCAGATACACCCTTCAATTTCGAGTAAAAGTAATCACTCGACGATTCAGAGTGGAGAATTCACTTTACATGAATGAAAAATCACTCAAACTCGGCAGTCACGTGTTTTTATACTCAAATTCGTTAGACTCTGTATTTTAATCATTTCAAATCTTCTGATTCCCGACTATCCAGAAATAACATTTCGACATCTACTAAAAGACAAAATCTCCCCATCTGTCTTTTCCTACACTGAGAAAAAGATGTTTGGTATTCGTGGTTATAATTACACGAAAAATAATTACTTTAAATTATGGTCAAGAAAATCATTTTTTTAACGAAATTCTACTATAATGTTAGTGATAATAAACTTATGTGCATGTTATTGTACTTTCGTGTTTGGAATAACCAAAAAATACGGTTGAAGCCAAAAAGTAACTACGATTTAGTTAGATGAGCCGCTTTTTTCTCTCAGTGTACCTCTCTCTCTCTCTCTCTTTATTCCTCTAGGTGTGATATAATGTCGTTAAAACGTCGCTGAACATCATCGCGAGCGAGCTGACGGGTTCGTCGAGAGGGAGGTAGCCGAGGGGTAACGATAGAGGTAGTAACTTCGCGATAGATTGAGAAAGGGATGACTCATAAGATCGGATAGAAAGCAAGTAGCAACAGCTCCTTAGTATGCCGAGGCGGGACGACACGTACGCCGCCGTGCCGTAACAGATACATCTCGAACGTCTCAGGAAAGTCGAGAATGTGGTAATAAAGAAGCGCCGTTCGAACAGTTGGCGATTAGATTTACAGTTAACGTAACACGTAACACCGGCTGACTCACCGGCTGGCACTTTGTATTCGTACGGCATCGCTCGAGCGCGAATTAAAGAAAGGTCGACAATCGATCAATCGCACAGCGACGATCCGTGACAATTGGGCCGCGTTGTACGCAGGCTGTGACGCGTGTAATATTCTCACAAATGGACAACACACATCGCGTGTATTATTGCGTGTCGTTTGTTGTTCATTCGCGCTTGTATTTATTCTTCGTTCGTGATTCGTACGAAATCGCGCCCGGGAGCGCGGGGCGAGTAAAAACAAATAATTAATTAATCGTTCGATTATCGTTACGAGGATATCATTAACGACGGGACCATGGGTGGATGTAACACCGCGCGCGCGCGCGCTTAAAATTTCATATCCTATTTTGTCCCGCTGTTTCCAATCGATTCGCCTCAGCCGGGCAGACAGATTGAACTTTATTGCACGTAAATGTGGACGCATGTAAATATCGTGTGGCACGATTAAATGTTTAATCCATCGCCGCGGACAGTCGCAACTGTCGCCCTGTGTGAAAACCACGGCGCACTAAGATTAATAACTACTGTATTGCACGTGACCATAAACCGTTCATTATCAGCGGAAAAAAAGAACGATTGCAAACATAAGGCGTAGCCGACTTTCTAGAAATACCTTAGCATATTCTTTCGCGTATTGCGGTAACGGTTCTCGATATCGCTATCATTTTCCAAGCGGAATCATACCAAATGATAAGGTTAATTCAGTCTCTCGTGTGAAACGGCGATTTCGAGGAAACGTCGGGCAGCAGAGGTCTCGATAAAAAGGTTGAACAAGTGATTCGTGGCTCGCGAAACGAAAGAGGAAAGTCTCGCGTAACGAGCTGTTAAATAACGAGAACCGCACAGGTTACGACGCGTCGTGTGAATTAAATCTTACAAGCGCGAAAGCTTGATGATTAATACGCGAGCGAGCAAGCGAGAGAGACAGGCGGAGAGAAAAAGAGAAGGGAAATTACACAATCTTATCGCACAATAGTTATCCTCATCGCCAGCTGCACCTCCGTCACGAGTGTCGACGTCAGCGCTGAAAAACTCGGCGTACGCGTGCACGCAGGTGACTCGCACGCGTAAAGTAACGCCGGAAAGTGCTTCGCGATGAAGCCAGTCGGCCAGTGTGTTGATTCTCATCGAATCATCACATGCAATCGAATGTATCGCGACGCAAACAGTACACTGAGAGAAAAAAATAGTTGGAATAACTATAATCTCGCTATATTTTATAGTTCGTTTTGGCCTCAAACATATATAGTTCATTTAAACATGAAGATATAGTAGAATGAACACAGATTTATAGTCACCATCTTATTACTCTATATATATGGTAAAGCTTTTGGGAATATAGTCACCTATATTTGCCAAATATTCCAATTGTATTGACTATATAAAATAGTTAATTTCTCTTACCATTCAATATTTGCTACCTTACTATATTTTTTATTTCAAATAATTATAATTCTTGGTAAAAATTTTACACAGGTCAGTTATACTATTGCTTATATTGTAAATATTACAAATATTATGGTAACATTTACTATAAAAATTATATTCCTAACTATAATCTTTTTACTATGCCATTATAGTTCCAAATATCATACATTCTTCTCTCAGGGTATGTTATTTTAAATCCGTACTAAAGGGACTGGAGGGTCAGATTGCCTGAAAACCGTACTTGTTTTCTCACAATTTTTTATGACAAACTGAATGAATATGCGAAGGTGTTATTTTAATATGTATTTATACAACGTATAAAGAGAAGAAAAATATAATTTTAAATAATAGGAAAAAGAGTTAATTCGAGTTCAAGCACAGGATTAATAATGCTATGTACCATATGGGTAAAACCTTCCTTATGTTAGGAAATAGAGCAATATTTATTGAACATGAATACTCAATATAAATAATCAAACGTTTCGGCTCAATCATGAACCCTCTTCAGTGATATAAAAAAACTCAAGGTTTACAAAACGAACGCATTACAAGTAAAAGAATTAATTAAAGACCTTAATAAAATGACATGAATGTTATTCGCAGTATTATAGCTGACAAGACCGTTACCCGACTAATATTAAGAAGTTCAAATTAATACTAGGAAGTAGCCATAACTTTGTTGAGCTCAGCTAAAAGCTTGAGTTTTTTTATATCACTGAAGAAGGTTCATAATTGAGCCGAAACGTTTGATTATTTATATTGAGTATTCATGTTCAATAAATATTGCTCTATTTCCTAACACAAGGAAGGTTTTACCCATATGGTACATAGCACTATTAATCCTGTGCTTGAACTCGAATTAGCCCTTTTTCCTATTATTTAATTGATATCATTGTTATTGAGTTTTTATTTTCTTACTCTTAAATATAATTTTGATGATCAAATACTCAATATAAATGTATATGGTATATGCAGTTAAAATATATTTCGTTTTTCTTTTCAAGGTCATCATTTTGCAATAATATCTTAACTCTCGGTGGCTCAATTAAGCTGAATTTATGTAGGAAATTTCCGTAAGCTTGTCGTTATCGCGTGAACCACTATAATCGAAATTGAATAAAAGTTAACAAAATTGCAAATATCTTAATAGAATATTGTTAAATTTTCAGTTCTTTTATAGTAAAAAAATTAATATTTCAAAATTAAATATTTTAACAAGTTTGTCAGTGATTCACACGATAACGACAAGCTTACGGAAATTTTTTATCTAAAATTCAACTTAATTGAATCACCGAGAGTCAAGATATTACTGCAAAATGACGACTTTGAAAAGAAAAACGAAATATATTTTAACTGCATATTACTATACACTTATATTGAATTTTTATCATCAAAATTACATTTTTCTTCTCTTTATATGCTGTATAAATACACGTCAAAATAATACTTTCGTATATTCATTCAGTTTGTCATAAAAAATTGTGAAAAAACAAGCATGATTTTCAGGCAATCTGACCTTCCTGTCCTCTTAATAATCGTTTCTTGAAACCTGTCTGAAGTGAGATTCAGATACACACTTTGAATTCAGAGTTAGATGAAAGTTTTTCAGTTGAATGGCGGTTACAGATATGTATTATAAGTCAACTGAAAAACTTGGATGTAACCCGAATTGAAATTTTTGCTCCATTTTGGAACTGAACTTTCTAACATCTGTATATTCTGAAGGATCAGAATGTACGTGTAACACACATGAAAACTAAAATACTTTAGTGTCTCTAAATGAAAGAAAACGCACAAAATGCCACTTGTAGATTCTAAAGGAGATCCCTTGGCAAAGCTAAATAGCGTCATCAGAGATTGATATAAACTTCAAAGTATCAAAGTAGCGTTAAATGGAATATCGAGGTCGAAAATAGAATGAAACAAGTTTCGACTTGGAGAACTCTGAATAAAAATCTGAGAATCTCATGTGAGAGAAGTTTGAAATGACAACTATTAACCTCTTAGGTACGTCACTGTGTGACTTTCGCGTATGTCATCTTTTTGAACGGTACTATAGTGGCTCATTCTTATTTCTAATAAATTATAATTTATTCACCTAAAACTGTATTCTAATGTACTTGCGTAATGAAAAGCATTACCAGACATAAATCGCAATGCTGCATTGTTTACGTGCAGTCCGCGTCGAACTTTGCTGTATAGAGATACAGCTCCACGGAAAATCCAGCCGTACCTAAGAGGTTTACGGCAGAGCCGTAAACTCTGCACGTACAATCGGCTGATTAATGTCCGCTTCAATGTCGACTAAACCTTAATCTGAATCTAAATTATGTTTTTAGAGAAAGACTTAAATAAACGTAGATTAAGGTTTAAATGACGTTAGTGAAAATAACATAAGCGTAGAGACACTTTTCCTGGATGAGTTTTGCAACGTATTCCGTACCCAATAGGAAAACGTATCTTCTGGGAATTGTTAAGAAAGAAATTTTCCTATTAGATACGGGATGCCATTACGAAAGTTATCGAGAGAAAGTGTTGCAATCTTTAATCAGCCGAGTGTATACTCGAGTCGAAATTTAGATCTTACTTTCGATATCCCTAATATTTAATGCTTACTTCGATTCTGAAGTTTATATTTACTTCTCTTGATTTTGTTTAAGGGGTTACGCCAGGTTGAAAAACTCAAAAAATCGAAATTTTTTTTATAAAATGATAGTATAAAGTGTTAAAAATAATATAGAATTGGTCTCATAAAAAAATTCGATTGGCAAGTGCGTTAATCCCTTTAGAGTCAAAGCGCGCACGCGGTCGTTTAGACTCGTTTCAACGCGTTCAAGTTCAAAGGAAATAACGCGTGAAAAAGGCAAAAATGAAAAAACGAGGGAAAAAATTGGAGAAGGACAACGCTACTTCATTAGAAGACTTATATTACGATACGGAAATGGCTGATTAACAGTATAATGCATAATTATGAAGTTATCAATAAAATAACTCTATCGAAAACTTTAAACGCGTTTTTCTCGAAACTGTCTTCGGTACTGGTGTCAATGATAATTCGGATAATTTTCAACCGATTTTAATTTACCTTCGCATAAATATTTTTAAAAGAAATATCTATCGCGCATCGTAGTCGTTTTTTTAATGTTATTATTTTTCGAAATAATTTATGCATTAAAATACTGATACTTTTTCAAATATTTGTCATTTGTTTAATTTTGAGTTTTTTCCAAAATCCCTATGTAGCGCCCTAAACACTTTTCTATTGGAAATTCTTTGAAATTTTGAATTTCATGTATCTGGTCGGAAGATATAAACACCGTTTCATAAGACACGGGTCGACGTCAGTTCGTTACCGCCATTTTATTTATCAACACAAAAAATCAATACATTAATAATATTTTTTATTATTCCAATCTATATACAATAACATAGTAGTAAGACTGATTTTTCCTTGTTTGTAGTTTTTCCGCAAAATATTATTTAAAAAAACCGTTTATTTTCAGCTTTCCAATCTGGCGTAACCCTTTAAACTACAGCTTCGCCGAGAGATGCTCTTTAGAATTTACAAACGATATTTTGTGCGTTTTCTGCCATTTCATTAAAGTCGCTATGTAAGGGGTTTCAGTTTTCATACATTGAAAAAAAAAGTAGTTGAGTTAATGATACTTTGCTTGAACGAAGAAAATTCGATCGAGCAAACGTTTAATCGATTGAACGAATTATGTAGTTGCTGTGATGAGAGGAGAGAGAGCGTTATCAATTGATTCAACGATCGCGATTTGGTCAGTAACTGTATCAACGCGCGCAACTTATTGTTGCACTAACGTGTAATTTGTTCAATAGATGTAATATTTCATTGAAGGCGAATGACCGCCGATCCAACTGCTCTTTTCGCTCAATATAAACACACACTAATTTTTCAGAATGTACAAATGTTAGAGAGTTCAGATACAAAAGTAACACTAAAATATCGACTCGGGGAATAATATTTCTTGGGACTTATAGTACAATCAATCAATTTGGTACAATCTGGCTGTCCGACTTTGAAATAACATTGTTCAAAAAACCAATATTTTTGAATTTATTTCCTTTCAGAGATACAGAAGAGTCTCAGCTGAGACAACAACGCGTTAAAATAAAAGTTTGTAAACGAATTTGTCTTGAAATTTTCCCGGGCCTTTTACGGAAGTTGGTGAGCGATCGAATATACGTGTTCGCGTACTACAGATCCAATATTGTACGCGGGGGAGTTAATGCAATTCGTAGGAAAGTGCAAACGCGAATTTAAATGGCTCTGCATCGCGCATCGGAGCACTCTGCGTCGCTTCCGCGATGTCGTAATAATACGATAGACGGGTAATTGTAGCGGGACAGCGATTTTTATTCACCTTTCAGGTATAGTCGCGTCGAAGTTGACACACACGTGCCGCCTCGACCTTGCCGCGAGATCAGAGAGGAGCGGCAGCATCCTCCAATCGAAGAGGACACCTCTCCTCAGCCGTCAATTACAAGCTGGGGAAACACGTCGCGCGGCACGCTTCCGCTCGATCGGACCGATGGAAATTCGATATCCCAAGGTCGTCGGACCTAATGTCACCGTCGCCGTGTCAGCGGAGCGTGGCGTTTCACTCGGTTACGCTCTCGCGCTCTGTCACGCACCCGGCACTCGCGCACGCGAATCCGATTTCTGCCGTGGGGGAGGCACAAACGAAGAGAAAAGAAAAAGAGAAATCGCTCGTCCCGATCGAGTCATATCCTCCTCCTCCTTTCTCTTCTTCCTTCTCTTCCTCTTTCTCCTCCCAGGGGAGACTAACGAGAGGAGTCAAGCCTCCTCTTTGCACGCTAAACGCGCTTCGATGATCGCGTCGTTGCACGCGTCGCGGGACGACAGGTAGGATCCGTAAATATTGACGACACGATTCCCGAGTAACTTCTGTTGTTCTTCCTGTTTCCCTTTTCTTGCCGTATGCCGCGCTTCAGTCTATCCGCTGACGTCGTTGTCATTGTCAACACGGATAATGAAGTTGATTCCCGTGGAAAGAAAGCGGCTTCGCGCGTAAGTCGGCAAACGTGATTTGCGGCTCGTTAGGTAGACCGAGGGAGTTATTGCGCGCAGGATCATTAAGTAACGAGGAGCGCTCGACGACGTGTATTCGCGTGTCAGGCCCGCGGATTCCGGCTTCATTAGACGAGGGGGTCGTCGAATTCGCCGTTGCGCGTCGCTCCTCGGGACCGAGAGAACGGCGGTTGCTCCGACGCAAAAGTGACGTCGCAGTTATCGCGGTCCGAAGAGGGAGAGAGGGGGAGAGAAAGAAAGAGAGAGAATCATATGGTCGCGTTCGACAATGGGAGCGAACACGGGCGCCGTGTTTTTACAATGTATATACACACGTAGATGCGAGACGATAAACGCGCGCGAGGGACGTTTCTACGTTTGTTTTTTTTACAGCTCGTTTTCCGAGCAGCTGATGGAAACCTCTCGGAAGCTGGAGGATTCCCCCGACGGAACTATGTGAGTCGTTCAAAAAGTACGCGGCCTGACGCAAAAACAGCGCGAATTTGATGAAATCTTTATTAGCGTATCTCAAAGCCATCTTTTGTTATTCCTAGTTAGGCTAGGTTAAATCTAAAATCCAAGTGATCTGTCGATCAGTTTTCGTTCGATAGTACGCCAAAGTGAACGCTTCCAGTATCTCTGTGCGTTCATTGTTGTGCCTGTCTCTTTGTTTTTGAAGCGAGATGGTAGACTCTAGGTTTCATCGATGGCCGTAAATCGATGCTAAGTCTTTCAAATTGCGACGGAATTATGCCAAAAGGTGCGAGAAACAATGAAACTGTTCAGTTGAGTCTTTGCTGATGCGACCAAGCGCAGGATCCATCGCTCTCGCAGAGTTCACTTTGGCCGCGCTGTCAAAGACTAATCGACAATCGCTCTGTACTGTCATACTTACAAAGGATGGAATACGGTAATAAAGATTTGTTTAAATTCACGCTATATCTGTATTAAGCTACATACTCTTTGAATGACCCACGTATAACCGATGCGCGCGATCAGGGGATCACTGTCAAAGGGACAAAGGCTCACGATGAGCCACAAGCGTGAATCTCGCAACAAACACACGCACAGCCCGTCGACTTTTTGTCAAGGATGGAGATCGCTTTCGATGTCGCTGGCGTTACCGCGGAGTCGCCGTCATCGTCGAGTTCGTGGAGCGTGCGTCATCGTAATCGCGCGGCTGTTTGCTCGAGGCGATTTGCACGACTCGATAAAACGATAAGGGGATCGGTCGCGATGACGGCGTCGATCGGGCGAGCGAGTGAGTAGGCAGGCGGCCAGGGCGATGATCACAGGCCAAGGCAGGCAGGCGAGCAGGTGGATGAAAACACCGTGTCACACGAGGAGCGTTATCGCGCTCGCTCGCTCACGATACGGTGTCGAAGGTCGATCGCATTTTTCCGTAGAGAACCTCTTCGATCCGGGGTGTTCGCGCGTGGCGCGCGACGAGGAGACGAGACGAGAGGAAAGGAAAGGATAGAGAGAAAGAAAGAGGTGAGGTGAGGTGAGAGACGCGTTGTACGACGCGTCGTAGCGCACGACGTCGCGAGGGAAACGGTTCTTTACGTACCTCTGCGATTGAACGGCCGTACCCGTACGGCGACCTTTATTTTATCCGTAGCCATGACTTCTGCACACCGGCGACGGCGAAGGCGCGCACACTTTCGTATCCCCTATCACCGTAACCGAAGAGAACACCACCGCTCGACGACGCAGTTTACGTGCACGATTACGTCGGACTCTCGCACGATACGCACGTCACCGCTACATTATTCTCAACCCATACCGCGAACTTGTCATTCTCTCAAACGACACTACGTCTCACCGTGCCCCCCGTGACACACTTCGCCATATTGCTAAAAGCCCGTGCGCCAGACAAAACGACGGCCGTCCGTCCGTTCTATCGAGGCTATCGAGTGAGACTGTGCTTCCGGGGATCGCCGCTGGGGTCGCTCGCGCGGTTCGATAGCAGTGCTGGCAATTCGCGAGATTTTTCTCGCGACGGAAACCTTCTACGCATGCGTAGTGTGACGTAGCAGTCTACTATTGGATATCGTATCGTCCACGCATGCGTAGAAGGCCTTCTGTCGCGGAGAAAATCTCATAAACTGCCAGTACTATTCGATAGGCGCGCGCGACGTCACGCGCGAGGCATCGCCGGCCTCGCAGTGGCGACATGTCGCGATGGTGAGCGGAAACGAGTCGATCGAGTGTGCAGTCGATCTTTTATCGACCGCGAAGTGATATGGCGGTAATATTGATATCTACTTTATCATCTTTGTATGATGGCGAATGGATGCTTTCTTCCTTGCTTCAATATTTTGATATGTATTGGGAATATAGTATGCGTGCAATATCTTCGAACGTCGATTCTTCGCTCACATATTGACTTTTTCCTGAATTCTTTTAGAGTAACTTGGTTTAGAGTAACTTTCTCTGAATGCGGAGATTATTCAGTCCGTACGTTATTCCTTATAGAAATTTAATACTGATAAGTGATAATTTGGCCAATGATAATTACTGTTGTTCAATAATTTTATTATTCGTACGAGTAATAAAATTACTATTTATTACTGGCCAATTTATTACTCCCAGTGATACTTTTCTATAAGAGATGACAAGGCGCTACTCCGTGCGCAGAATTATTTTACTTTATAAACGATGAGATGATTCTTTTTATTCGGAGTCACGAAAACGTCTTGAAATATTGAGAGTGCTGCATTCAGAAGGACTGCAATGAGAAAAAAATTAATGATATTTAAATCATGTGATAATTACATACTTTGTTTCAATTTCCTTGAAACCTATAATTTCCAGAGAGAAGAAGGAGAAGAACTATGGGGCGCTGTAGCCGAGCTGTATGCGAAGCACTTTCTGTACAACCGTGGGTCTGTTTTCTATTATTGAACTGGCATTAGGTCTCTCTCATCTTTCTTTCACTAAATTTTATCTGTATATCTGCCTCTTCTTAAGTTCCGAAAGTGTTCAGCAATAGAAAACAGATCCTGTGCACATACCCTTATAGAAATGTAATATTACTGGTACGAGTAATAAAATTATTGAACGACAGTAATTATCACTGGCCAAATTATTACTTATCAGTATTACATTTCTATAAGGGTAGACTATCCAATGTCCATAATTTTTTAATTTTGTTCTGTTAAGTACATGAGTGACATGAATTAGATAAAAACGGACAATCATAACTCCTTTTCTTCTTTTCTCTAATTTTATCATATATTCCCTCTATTTAATTTTAATTTTATAAGGCTACGTTCCTTTTGAACGCTTAGTCTCGATCTACAATAGGTGTAGTAAGCTTTAAACCTTAAGAAATTGACCAATCACAATGGAATTATAGAAGAATAATTAATTGTGATTAGTTAATTTCTTACGGCTTAAAGTTTGCTACACCTATTGTAGATTGAAACTAATGCCCGTATTTATAGTCAGACCTTATATTTAAGATTTCCTCGAGTTTATCTTCAGATACTCTGTAGTCTATAAAATGATCCGTAGAGCATCTGAAGATGAACTTGAGGAAGCCTTAAATATAAGACCTGACTATGAATACGGGCATTAGTCTCGATCTACAATAGGTGTAGTAAGCTTTAAACCGAAAGAAATTAACCAATCACAATTGATTATTCTTCTATAATTCCACTATGATTGGTCAATTTCTTAAAGTTTAAAACTTACTATACCTATTATAAATCGGGACTTAGGGCCGTGACACACAGAAAAACTTAAGCAGTAAGGGCTATTGCACCAAATTGACATAACTGCATATGCATAGCATAAAATCGTATGGACCAATGAGCATCGAATATTAAGCATCGAACACCAATATGGCGACTTAATACTCGATGCTCATTGGTACATACGGTCTTATGCTATGCATATGCAGTTATGTCAATTTGTGTGCGATAGCCCTTACTCTGCATGTAATTTCACCCTAAATATTGTGTCCTTATAGGTAATGTTAGGTTAGTACACATATGACATATTTGGCGGCAACTTGTCCATCTTAAACTCGTAAGAAATTAAAAATATTAGATCTTTATCGTGATTGTACATAAGCAGAAGATAAACAAAACATTAATATGACAATGTTTACAGACAATTGAAGAGAGGTTGAAAATATTTGAGAGATTCGTTAAAAATGATTGTTAAATTAGACAAGATAATAAGCTATTCCTCAGAGCATCCATCGTATCCTGCTGCTAATCTTCTTGAACGTAATTCAGAAAAATGGAAAGCGTGGCGATGCGCCAAACCAGGGGAAATGCTCGCCCATGTCATCTTCCAACTCACGGAATCGTCTTATATTACTGGAGTTGATATCGGTAATTTCCAGAGTTGTATAGTGATTGTTACTGGATCCACAGCATCTGAACCTGATAACTGGATGGTTATTGTGAACCATAAATTCATGACAAATGACGAAGCCGCAAATAATAAATTTAAAGATCAGGTACAAATATTCACAAAGAGAGAGTTGAATCCTGATACACTGAAAATTAAATTTGATCGAATTAAGGTTACCTGCATGCAGTCAGCAAATTTGAAAATATTATTTGGGCTATCATATATCATTCTACGATCAGATGCTATAGTTGATTTAGGTTTAGATATGTTTGGCAAATTTAAATTGAAGCAACCACATGTCATGAAGACCCCCATGGAGATGATGAAGGAAAAGCTCACTAAAGTAGAAGATAAAAAAATAGATTACAAAGAAGAGTTACGTGAGCAAATAAAAAAGAATTCAATAGAAAGTTTCTCTAGGTCTCAACAGGAGAAAAAGCCTATGAAAAGACCATTGTTGGAAAAGCTAGAAGCTGGAAAATCTGATGAAATTTTTGGAAAGAAGGATAAAGAGACTTCAAACTGCCAACTGCAAAAAAATAAAAATGGAACATCTGATAGCGAACCTAAAAGTACTGAAGTTACATTGAATAAAAAAGCAGTTGTCAGAACTCCCTTTGGAGATATAGTACCTTCAAAAAATACTGTTAAAAATGGTATAACAGACGCTGCTAAGAGTCCTTCAAATTCTAAAAAACGACCCTTGAGTGAGTTAGATACTTCATCAAATGTAAAATTCAATGAGAAGAGACAGCGGTGCACGGAATGTTGCAAAGAATCACAGGACCAATTGTGTAAGACTTGTCAACGATTGTCGCAGCCTGCAACTGCTGAAAATACTACTTCAGAAACAAAACACAATACTCCTGCAAGATGTAAAAAGCTGTTTAAAGAACTGTTCAGTGGCACTACCTTTTCACTCAGTGGATACGTTAATCCACAGAGAGATGAAATTAGAAGGAAAGCATTGAATATGGGTGCAAAGTACATACCTGAACCAAATACAACTAATAAAAAATGTACCTATTTGATTTGTGCTTTCAAAAATACACCAAAATATCAACAGTTCAAAAATCATACAAAGATTGTTTCTCATACTTTTATTGAGGAATGTTTTGATAAGAAAACAAGGTACATTTATATTCTATGTATCATTTTCATCGTAACTTATGAAATTATAAGATTTCACCGATTATATGCTTTTTGCAGATTCCCTTGGAGACGATATGCTTTAGATCAGAAGGACAGATCTCAGTCTGAAAGCGAAGAAGAAATTGACAGTAATCAACCACAATCTGCATATGATATGGACACTGATGCTGATTCTGATTATTGATATTTCAGTTTAAAATGTTTCCATGCATCTTTAAAAAATTCATTATTATACTTTGATAATTATGCATGTACTGTCAGATCAAATAGTTGTCACTTACTAAAATTCTATCTTAAATTTATATACTTTTTATTATTTCAATATTTATTCGAATATATACATTTAGTGCAGTAATTAAAAAATTTTAGTGAAAGCTGAATATTTGTATAAACTTATGTACATACATAGGTAAGTTTGTATTTTGGACAGACTAACTGGAATTATAACAAAAAAATAATTATAATTTGTGGAAAAAATAAAGTAGATTATTTTATTATATATTCTTGTTTTATATAGCTGTACTTTTTGTACTAGTGTAAAAAGTTGCCTTATAAATGTAAATATTTGCCTTGTAAATATTTGGAATGTCAACTATTAAAGTGTTTGAAATGTGCAGCTTATATATTAGTGATATATCAATGATATATTTACAAATATAGAATTTCAAACAAAATTTACAGTCTAATGAATTTTATTTATTTTTTTATAGTCGCGTCGTGCCCACGCGCGAGACTAGTAATGCTTTAATTTTAATAAATGTAATATACAGTAAAACATAGTAAAAAATTATATTTTCATTTATAACATAGAAAATTGTACCCCCGTGAAAATTTCTGTTTTGTGTATTCTCTTTTGATGCAGTTCTAATGTAGCTAAAAAGAACAAATATTATTATATATATTATATATATTATATATATTATATATATTTCTATAAACAATGTTGAAAATTCTTGCGATCATGTTTACGGAAAAGAATTGTGTGAAATCTGGAACTAGTTGAACATACACAATAATGGCGTACGCTCGGAAAACTTATACACTAATCTTTCAGTGAATGTCAGGATGGCAAACAGCAGTAATACGTTTGGCTTTGAGCTTTTTTCCAAATTGTATCATAGTGAAATCCAAAAAAAAGAAGACGTAATAATTTTATTTGTGCACTGGTATTTGGTGAAATGTGGACTTCAATATATCGGCATTGGAGATAATGTGAGTTTCGATCATTATATCATACGAGATTCGTTATATCATATCCTGCAATAATATTGATAATTATAGAGTTTACATTCCTCACCTCCAATTTTGACAAAAAAAATACTCAATCGACGCGTTTTTTAAACGCAAAAAACTTTTCTATTTGGAAAAATCATCGTTCTCTACTACAAAACGAGATATTAATTGACAAAGTTGATCACTATTAACCTTCCCAGCAGAGGTATCCAAAATATATCATAGGGATATCCTAAAGATATATGTGATATCTTCAAGATATCCCTATGATGTATTTGGGACATTTTTGGGTTGGTAAAAATAACGGACAGAAACAGATAGAAACAGACAGAATTTCTATCCGTTTCTAACTTAAGCTGTCCGTTCTATCTGCAACCCTTATAGAAATTTAATATTGATAAATGATTATTTGGCCAGTGATAATTACTATCGTTTAATAATTTTATTACTTGTACGAATAATAAAATTACTATTTATTACAGTCAGTGATACTTTTCTACAAGGGAAATACAACATGCGGATAGAAAATCCGCATTTGCAGCAGTACAATCTATCCGTTTCTGTCCGTATCCTGTACGTAATCAAATTTCAACTGCATCTGTCCGCAATTACGTATAAAAATTTCTGTTTTTGTCTACATCCTGTACGTCGCGATTCCTATCTGCATTCCCATACAACACAGCAACGTTGCAGCAATATTGCAGCATCATTGTTTTGCAATATTGTGACATTGCAACAACCATTATAATACACCATTTTTTCGATCGATATAAACGTCTTACATTTTGTCTATATGTGTTGTAATTAACACAGTAATATAATTTTTTGATATAATTTAATAAAATGATTTAATTTTAATAAAAATTATATTTTTCATACTTTTATTGTTAATTTAATTGTTAGTTAATGAGATAAGGTCTATAAAATCTCGCACATTTGTTATCCATTTCGTTATCTTTCATTTTTTATAGTAAACGTTTTTTTATTGTTAACTGTTATTAAATAGATAAAGTCATAAAATACTATAAACTGAGTAATTATAAAAAAGTACAATGAAAAAAGAAAAAATCCACTTATCTCTATATAAGATTTAATTAGATTAGAGTAAAAGCACCAAAAGCGACATATCACTTTGTTTTTGGACGTTATGTCTTAATATAAAGCTCAAAATATAAATGTAAATATATCTACATGTAGTTGGAAGTACCTCCTATCAGATAATATCACATTTTTACTGAAATTATTTCTAATTAATTATATTAATTATTTCTAAATCTAAATCAAAAAATGTTTTCGTACAACGCACGAAAATTAAGTTCAAAGAAAATAAGTGTCAACAGCGACATACCTACTGAAATTTATATAACATGTCGCATATATAATAATATTTGATAATAAATAGTGCATTAATGCATTTAATGGTTAAATAATATTCATTTATTCAAAATATAATGTTACAAAAAGAAAATATAATTAAATAAATATATATCTTTTTCCATCTTTTTCATTTTCTCACATATTTTACATATGTTATATTTTTAAATAAAATAAAATTGAACTTTAAAATAAACAAATGTCATTCCAGTCAGCACAAATTCGTTCCTGGAATATCTTCCGACCTTCCAGTAGGAAGATTTAAATATTCGTAGAAAGTTCTTTTAAGAAGATAAATATTCTGGGAATATTCTTACGTTTTCAAAAGAATACTATCTTAAATATTCTAATAATATTCTTTGGGAATATTTCTACATATTTCTACATATACTCATAGAATATTCTATGCATGATTTAATTTTCGATCGAGAAATATTCTACACCGGAAAAAAAGTTTGTTAGAAAAGTTATTAAATAAAAAGGAAGATCTTTAATCCTAGAATATTTGTTATATAGAATATTGCTAATGTGACTCTAGTTATTGCAATCTTTTTATAATGGTGTGCCATTTAATTAATTCCATTTATAATTTGCTTGGAAAAAATCGCTGATTCCAGTCGAATCTGAAACCTTTTTATAATTCTTGAGGAACTCGCCTTACCTACTGAGCCACTGCTATTAACTAATGAGAACGACTATTATAATGATACATGTGCCGTTCGCTTTGAGCGCTTATGAAGTATTTGAAGTATTCTTTATTAATGTACTTAATTTAGTACAGAGTAAAAATTTTCAATTAGCTGCTTCAAACTTTTCAATATATGAAAATGGGTGTATTCCGCATATAAATATAACGGGTGTATACCACATATGCTTACAAGATTATTTTCCGAATATTTGAATATACAAGGTTTCTTGAATATTTGAAAAATCATTTTCGTCGAATATTCCATAAAACGCACATATTATTCAATTATAAATATTCCAATTATAAATGTACCGACAGTTAAATTACAGAGAAGATTCATATAATGATATTGGAATATTCATTTCATAATATTCGTATAAGAAGATTTATAGGTTTTTCCATGAATATTATGTGCTGGCTGGGTGTGTACTAAAGCAGGAAATTCGTGCTCTTATATAAAGAAGTAATGTAATGTGCAATAAAATTAATCAATCGAAATTTTCATATTCATTCTATATATTCATATTCATATTCATTCTCATGCTATATATATTTTTCTATTTATATTTTCTTAGAAAACTATTTTAAACTATTTTTGGAAATCTTCCTCATTAATGTACCGACAGTTCAATACAGAGCAGAATTTTTCATTTAGATCCCAGGTAGCAAGGTGACGTCTTTAGACGTCACCTTGCTACTTGGGATCCTTATAAATTTATAGTACATAAAAATGAATCTAGGACCACAATTGTATATAAGATTATTTTTCGAATATTCCAATATACAACCCACACAGAACAAAACTTCCATTAGACGTCTATAGATCATCCATAGCTCCATCAAATATCCATCTCCACGGTGGACGACAAGTGGATCTCTAATGGACGTCCATAATTCATCGATGATGGATATCCATATAACATCCATCGTGGACGTCCACTGTACATCTATTATGGATGTGCAATAGATTTTTACATTTAATTTTGTATTGAATTTCAGTACGACTTCTATTGTATTATAGCTTTTCAAGTAGAACATAAGAATCATAATGATATCAATATGACGTCATTTTGACCAAACAATGAACAAATTTATGTCAATTATCAGCAAAAAAAATATTAAATTAATATAATTTTGATTATGTATTACTTGGGCTATTCCTAACAATATAAAAGATGATTGTAATTAAAATATATATTAAATAGTGTGAAAACTTTTTTATTTTTATTACAACATTGACATAAAATAGATCTTTCACAATACCGATTCATTTTAACATCAATGTCATAAAATTGTTATGAAAATGGTATTGCTTGACGTCAAAATGACCCCATATAGTAGAGATGTTCAAAATATATCATAGAGACATCCTAAAGATATATTTGGGATATGTGATATCTTCAAGATATCTCTATGATGTATTTGGGATATTCCTGCTGTGTGGAACATTACTTTTATATCATTTGACGTCATTTTGATTTTTATATGATTTTGTGTTCTACCTGCTCTACTGAAAAATCCAGCTGAGATCTCAATTGAAAACTCAATTACAGAGTAATTACTCTGTCAAAATATTGCAAAAGAGAAGGAAAGAATATTCTTTCTCTTTTGCGAGCACGTTGTATGTTAAAATTTGATTACTTATACAACATTATATCAATATTAATCGCATTGTGATTGTTATTACGTCCTTTGAAACATTTATTGACAAATATGTCATTATATTATATTATATTTTTGAACGCTATAAGAGTATATTGTAAATGCAATCCACCAAGATATTGTTACAGCGCAGTAGTATCACTAGTTCCCGACGATCGTTGAAGTTAAGTATTGAAGAGCATAGGCCGGTATTCATAATCGGATCTTATATTTAAGATCGTCTTAAGTTCATCTTGAGATGATGTATGGATTATTTCATTGGCTATTGAATATCTGGAGATAAATTTAAGCAGCTTAAATATAAGATCCGACTATGAATACCGGCCATAGTCATCTAAAGATGGGTGCCGTCTGACACGAGATCGAATCCACGTGAATCTCACGAATAAATGAAACGACACAAAATATAAAATGCCAGTTTTTTTTGTTATTTAGATAAAATAATATTTCATTTTTCACTGAGTGAAATTATGTAATATTACTGAGATATTGCAATATTACTGTGATATTGTGTAATATTATTGGGAGTACAAATTAGTTTGGTCCGTTTTTATGGTCAAAAATGCATTTATTTCAGAACAAAATGAATGAACAGATTAATCAAAGTATTGTCCATCACTGGCTACTACTTTTTCCCGGGAGCGGTGCACTTGGACACAGTGCATTTGGACACAGCCAATCACAGCACCGTGTGATTAGAGACATTTGTAGGGTCCCTTGGAACAGCGACTTGTGATTGGACTGTGTCCAATTGCTCCGTGTCCAACTGATATACACCCCTTTTTCCCACCTCTCAGGCAATTTTCGAATTCCATCTTGAAAAAATGTCTCGTCTTTTGAGGCAATCCAAGTTAGGAGCCAATTTTCGATTTCTGCGAAAGAAGTGAACCGGTTACTTGCCAAATCGTGCTGCATACGTCGGAACAACCAGTAATCAGAAAGAGCAATGTCCGGCGAATACGGCGGATGCGGTAAAATATCCCACTTGAGCGTTTCCAAATAATTTTTTACGACTTTTGCGACATGAGGCCGAGAGTTATCATGCAGAAGAATAACTTTGTCATGTCTTTGCTTGTATTCCGGCCGTTTTTCTCGTAATGCACGGCTTAAACGAATCAATTGTAGCCTATACCGATGGCCCGTAATGAAATCGCCAGGTTGTAGCACAACACTCATAGTATACAACACCCTTTTGGTCCCACCAGATACACAGCATGACTTTCGAGGGTGTATATCAGTTGGACACGGGGCAATTGGACACAGTCCAATCACAAGTCGCTGTTCCAAGGGACCCTACAAATGTCTCTAATCACACGGTGCTGTGATTGGCTGTGTCCAAATGCACCGTGTCCAAGTGCACCGCTCCCGACTTTCGAACTATGAATATTCGGCTTTGGTGTTGATGTTGAGATCGATGGCAACGATTGACCGGGCATAGCGTAGTATTTTTTCTTCTTGGGGTTATCGTAGAATATCCATTTCTCATCCCCAGTCACAATCCGATGTAAAAAACCCTTTCTTTGTTGCCTTTAAATCAGCTTTCAACGTCTCTCATAGCGAATTCGGTTGCTTGCACTAGTGTGCACTGAGTGCGCACTAAGGCTTGTTCATAGTATGTTATTATATTTAAAGATTGTCTTAAATAATTCTCAAATAAATTCTCAAATATTTTTAACCATAATATGATATGTATAACATCCGTACGAATCATTTTATTAGTTAAAATGTTTTTAAATATGTATTTAAGACACGATCTTAAATATAAGAATGTACTGTAAACAAGCCTTAATGCGAACTCAGTGCGCACTAGTGCAAGCTACCGAATTCGCTATCAGTTTCAGTTCATAAGACACTCATAGCGAATTCGGTAGTTTGCACTAGTGCGCACTGAGTGCGCATTAAGACTTGTTTACAGTACATTCTTATATTTAAGATCGTGTCTTAAATACATATTTAAAAACATTTTAACTAATAAAATGATTCGTACGGATGTTATACATATCATATTATGGTTAAAAATATTTGAGAATTTATTTGAGAATTATTTAAGACAATCTTTAAATATAATAACATACTATGAATAAGCCTTAGTGCGCACTCAGTGCACACTAGTGCAAGCAACCGAATTCGCTATCAGTTGCCTTGCTTATGAATCATTCTCATGGATTTCAATCGTACGGAAACTGCTTGTTGCGTAACTCCAATGATTCTGCAAGCTCCTTTTGCGTTTGACTCGGATTTTCATCGAGTAATGCCTCCAATTCTTTGTCTTCGAATTCTTTGGCTGTCCAGAGCGAGACTTGTCTTCAACGCTGAAATCACCATTCTTGAAACGTCGAAACCATTCCCTACATGATTTATCAGTTGGAGCATTGTCACTATAAACTTCTACAAGCATTCGATGCGCTTCAGCTGCACTTTTCTTCCAATTAAAGCAGAAAACTAAAACTTCCCGCAAATGCTGCTTAGTTAACACAAAATTTGACATATTCAACACAGTAAAAAACAGGTGTTTTGTATGAAACTCAAAGCGATATAAACTGAATATAATTGACAGATGTCTAACCTCTTTGAAACCACCGAAATCAGCTGTCACTATGAAACATTCATAACAACCAAAGCCATCTTTTGAAAACGGACCGAACTAATTTGTACTCCCAATATTAGAACGTCCACTGGAAGTTCAATAGAGGTCCAAGATGCGGACATTTGGATGTTGAGTGGAGGCTTTATGGATTTTCTATGGACGTCTATTAAAGGTTCTGAATCTCCATGATGGAAGTCTAATGAACATCCGATGGAAGTTTTGTTCTGTGTGGAAAGATTTCTGAATATTTCAAAAATCACATTCGGATAATATTCCATACAGAAAACATAATATTATTCAATTACGAATATTCCAAGTACCATTACACAGAAGATTCATATTCCTATAACAATATTAGAATATTTATTTCAGAATATTCCTCTAAGACGATTTATAGCATTTTCCGGAATATTCTGAGATAATCTGTGTTGCCTGGAACGTCACAATAAGTTATTAATCAAGTTAAGTTAGTCACAGAGTATCGCACCTATCGCACTGTAGGTATGTCACTTTAAGACACATTCTCATAAAATTTTTCAAGTTATACAGTAAAAAAGTGATAAAGGTAAAAATATTCAAAAAATATTTTTACAAAAGTCAAATATAGAAGAACTTAATATTGAACAAAATGATAATTATCGCTATTTAATCTACATAATTCATCAATAAAAATCATAGAAGTAAAACTTGTGAATTTCTAAAACTTGATATTTGCTAATTTAGCATATAAAGGAACAAGAAATATACCAGTATGAATTTTTTATAACTTAACTGATGAAACGGATTACGTTTATATTAGTTTCGATAAAATACAACATTTAATATATGAGATATATGCCGGTATTTATAGTCGGGTCTTATTTTTAAGACTGTCTTAAGTTCATCTTCAGATACTCCGTAGCCAATGAAATAATCCGTTCATCATCTGAAGATAAACTTAAGACGGTCTTAAATATAAGATCTGACTATAGGCCTGTTCTTTGTAGCTGCACTACTGAACTAGTGCAATAAGTTAGAGTGAGAAAACGTATATTTGTTTCACTTCAATATATTGCACCAGTTCAGCAGTGCAACTACAAAGAACAGGCCTTATGAATACCGGCCATAGAGGTATGTCGCTTTAAGCCCTATTAGACTACCGACTGCACAGGCCGACCCGACTACCGACTACGACTGCTGACTCTCAATGGACCAATCACAGTGAGGCGCCGATTTGGCCTCCATACCATTGAGAGTCGGCAGTCGTAGTCGGCAATCGGGTTGGCCTGTGCAGTCGGTAGTCTGATACGGGCTTTAGGCAGAACAATACTGTGACAAATACACGAGATAATTTTGTAAAATTGTATTATTGATTATAAAATCATCTGGTGTTGTTGTTCTAATAAAATTTTATTTATTCTTAATTAAAGTTATATAACCATTAAAATATATATTATATTTTTCAAATATTATCCTAAAGTAAAAAGTCACACTATTTTAACCTATTTGCACGTATTAGGTTTGTTCGAATTACTTGTACTATTCATATTTTTACACCTAATGCCCGTTGCACACTAGTGCACCCCATACAACACAAATTTTCCAAAATACGTTCTGAAGATGCTTTTTTGAGGACGGAAGGATGTCATCAGAATATTTTTAGGACGTCCTTTGAAGATGTGAGTTGTCTGAAAATAGCTAATATCCAATAAGTTTATTCGCATTAATTGAACTTTTTACACTTTCACACTTAGTGCACATTAATTTTTTAGAAGTTCTAAAAATGACGTCTTGATTTCCGTTCGTGTTACGAGTGTAAATGCAATTCTAATACACTTTTTACACTTGATCTACGTGCACTAAGTGTGAAAATGTAAAAAGTTTAATTAATACAAATAAACTTATTGGATATTAGCTATTTTTAGACAATTCACACCTTCAAAGAACGTCCTAAGAATACTCTGATGACGTCCTTCCGTCCTAAAAATGTCTTCAGAATGTATTTTTGAAAATTTGTGTTGCACTAGTTTGAGGTGCACTAGTGTGCAACGAATATTAGGTGTAAAAGTGTGAAAAATACAAGCAACTTGAACAAATCTATTGTTTTTACATGACGTGCAGGTCTACAATAAATTATGCCATTAGGGTATATTGATGACAAAACAAGATAAATTTAACATCTATTTTAATAATGTTAATATAGTTTATTGTAATTAAAACATATAATGCAAGAACATTTATATAAACTTAAAACAATAAATTATTATTGTACAGCAAAATTTCAAATTCTTTTACCTCTCAATGAATATGCTACAACAATATTAAAAAAAAATGTGGAATCTTTATATGATGTTCCCATGGAGGTTGGAAGTTATCCTCATCTTCATCAGATCAAAAAATATTTCTCACATTTCTAGTACATCCATTTTTTATCTAAAAATGTTTAATTGTAATGAGTATTAAAATATAAAAGAAATAACTCAAATAATATTAAAAAATAGTAACACTAAGAAAAGTTTGTAGAATTATATACAATTTAAAACAAACTGTGCAAACAAATCTATATTGTTTTGTCATCAATGGCATAATTTATTGTGGACTTGCTCATGCACAAGTCATGTAAAAAACAATACTTGCAAATATATTAAAACAGTGTGATTTTTTACTTTAAGATAATATTTGAAAAATATAATATATATATATATATATATATATATATATATATATATATATAATATAAATATAATATATATTTAATATAATATAAATAAATATTTAATATAAATATAATATATATTTTAATGGTTATATAACTCTTTAATTAAGAATAAATAAAATTTTATTAGAAACCAGATGATTTTATAATCAATAATACAATTTTACAAAATTATTATCTCGTGTATTTGTTACGGTATTGTTCTGCCTAACCCACTGCTTACAGTTGTGAAACAGCATTAGATAGCTTTGGGTTGTCATGAATCACATAATAATAGTAGATGGTGATGTCTGTAACTTATTTCTGCTCTAGGAAAATGACTCGGAGAGGTATTATCGGAAACACCTATTGAGTTATGGCTCCTGTACACAGGACGCTGTAATGCTTGCTGCGCGGCGGAAGTCCGCGCGACAGTTAATCAATATGTTGTTTTTCCGTAAGAGTTAGAAGGTTATTACGGAAAGCAGCATATTGATTAGCTATCGCGCGAACTTCGGCCGCGCGGCAAGCATTACCGCGTCCTGTGTGCAAAAGCCATAAGTTGTCACAAACTATAAAAGTACTAGATGGTCGTGCCTATCATAATTTCCAGCCCTAGTGGAACTAACTCTTAATGGCTCCTGCACGCAGGACGCGGTAATGCTTGTTGCGCGGTTAGGCGATAGTTTCCCGAAAAGTGGAGGGGATAATTTTGGTATCAAGGAAAATCTCTACACGATATAATTTAAAGATTTGTTCTTTGTAACTGCACTGCTGAACTGGTGCAATAAATTGATATGAGACAAGTATACGTTTTCTCACTTTGACCTTTTGCATTAGTTCAGAAATGTGCAAAGAACAGATCTTTAAATTATATCGTGTAGAGATTTTCCTTGGTACTAACATTATCCCCTTCATTTTTCAGGAAACTGTCGCCTAATCTTGCCGCGCGGCGGAAGTTCGTGCGACAGCCAATCAATATACTGCTTTCCGTAATAACCTTCTAGGTCTTACGGAAAGCAGCATATTGATTGGCTGTCGCGCGGACTTCCGCCGCGCGGCAAGTATTACCGCGTCCTCTGTATAGAAGCCATAACTCTAATCCAGTCCCCAGTGATCCCAGATGGGCACGCTTTTCCGCGCATACGCGTCATCTGTGTGATATATCCAGTAACATATATATGTTCAGGTTAGAATGGAGCGGAACATGTTTTGGCGGGTTTCATTCAGGAAGGCTAATTCCGGTAGGATAAGTAAGTAGATAAATAGATATATTAAAATAAACTATTAATTTTATTCTATATATTATTTTTTTTTGGTGATGCATATTAGCGATTAACAAGCGTATTTGTATTGTACTTATTCTGGATATATATAAGGTGTTCGAAGAATTTTAGAATAGCCACAGTGTGCAAGTAGATTAGGTCAAACTGAACAAAAAATTCCTTTACCATTCATTTACCACCGAAAAATTTTGAGTTATTACTTAAAGAAGTATATAATTTTATCCATTAAATTATATATATAATTTTATAAATTAAATTCAATATATGTTATTCTTTTTTTATGAGCAAACATAATTTGGCCCAACGGCACTCTCTTTTTACAATATTATGTACTTCATTGAAGCTGTTTTCGTCGCGCATGCGCGGAAAAGCGGGACTATCTGAGATCACTGGGACGATCACACTTTCATTAGGGACTCCGCACACAAATTTCCGTAGCAGTAACGTAAAGGCCAAATCACACTAGCGATTGACGATTGACGATTGACAATTAAAGATTAGATTTTAACGAATCAACAAGCTTCAGCCTTGGTTTTCTTTGTTCCAATTGGTCAAGTTCCAATCTTCAATCGTCAATCATCAATCGCCAATTGCTAGTGTGATTTGGCCTTAAAGGCAAATACGTTACTACTATGGCTGCGTTTCGAAATTCACTGCCAGTACTGAAATTCTATAATATACGTAACATAAACTATAGATTTTCAGTACTATCGCAGTGCATTTCGGAACGCAGCCTATGTCAAGTTGTGTGTAGAGACGTTTAAGCCCGTATCAGATTACCGACTGCACAGGCCGACCTGACTGCCGACTACGACTGTCGACTCTCAATGGACCAATTACAGTGAGGCGTAGTCGGCAGTCGTAGTTGGCAGTAGGGTCGGCCTGTGTAGTCGGTAGTCTGATACAGGCTTTACGCCTTTGTGCGTGACGGAGTGCGCCACGACTTCGGTACAAAAATTCGTGTTTTTTCCTATTCCGTGTCGGTGAGTTGGTTTGCCTCGGTTTTGTGTGAAAAATAATGATGAGAAAACGAAGCTTATTGAAAGAGAGGATAGAAAACTTGATGAAGATTAGGATACTGCAGTATCCTCAGATATTAGAAGAAGGTAATTAGTGATACTTCTCATAATGCTCATGATTACGCGATTGCCTTGCCTAAGCTCAATTTAGAGATGGCAAATTTCGCTGGCAACGGAGGCAAGCCCTCACGCGTTGTCTCGTCTACAGCTGCGTTCCGAAATTCACTGCCGGTACTGAAAATCTATAGTTTATGTTACGTATACTATAGATTTTCAGTATTGGCAGTAAATTTCGGAACGCAGCTACGTATGGGCTTTATTAACGTTACCTTAATTCAGCGGCGGCGAGATCAAAGAGAGAGTTGAGACAGGCCCGCACGCACGTCTCTCATAGTAGAGAACGCTTTGAGGCCGGACGTCTAGAACGATGTTGCGAGATGAGCTCAGAACGTAAGTCAGCCATACGCCTAACCTAACATAACCTAGCTTCTTTTAACCCAAGTTAGTTTTATGTTCTACAGAACAATATAGGCTGTGTTCGCTTTGGGCGCTTACGCGCTGTAAGCGTTATTGTATCTTTATCGCTCATTACATGCGGGAAAAAGATAGAATAACGCTTACAGCACATAAGCGTCCAAAGCGAACGCAGCCATAGTGTTAAGATTTTGTGAGAGCCTCAGTAGAATGAAGCTCGTGTTTCTTTTTTTCTGCAGATGTAGATGCCTTCGTATATATATTTTCTAGCCAAAAAATAGATAACGGGCAACAGAAAGAGTCGCCCGGTATCGAACAGCCTCAGGTACTTACGTCACAAATTTCTACAGCACGATTATTAGACGATCAAATCCTACAGACAATAAGAGTGAACAAAGCTCTATCCTACTGAAAAATTTCTGTTGAGATAACGATAGAATTCCCAATTCAATTCTCAGTTGAATTCTCAATTGCGGTTTCCGCAAAAATTCGCATGTAAGATCTCAATTGAGATATTTGTATCTGATGGAAATAATTTATTGAAAATATAATGAACTTTTGCTGAAATGCTTTTGAAAAACTTTCACAATTTTGACCCAATTTCATTAAAATTTCTTATAATTTCATTAATATTTCGATAATATTTCATTAAAAATATAGAAAAATTCAGTGAAAAATTATTATTAATTAAAATAGATTGAGAAAAGTATAATGAAGTATTATTTTGTCTAAATAATAAAAAAAAAACTGGCATTTCATATTTTGTGTCGTTTTATTTATTCCCACGCGAATCTCACGAATAAATGAAACGATACAAAATATGAAATGCCAGTTTTTTTAATTATTTAGACAAAATAATACTTCATTATACTTTTCTCAATCTATTTTAATTAATAATGATTTTTCACTGAATTTTTCTACATTTTTAATAAAATATTATTGAAATATTAATGAAATTATAATGAAATTTTAATGAAATTGGGTCAAAATTGTGAATGCTTTTCAAAAGCATTTCAGCAAGAGTTCATTATATTTTCAATAAATTATTTCCATCAGATACAAATATCTGAATTGAGAACTTACATGCGAGTTTTTGCGGAAACGGCATTTGAGAATTTAATTGAAAATTCAATTGAGAATTGAATTGGGAATTCTATTATTATCTCAACAGAAATTTTTCAGTAGAGTAGGCTCTGAACATCTACATGTGTTTTCGATTTCCGTAATCTCAAGAAGGAGACTCGAATTATAATGAAACGATCAATCAGGATTATAAAGAGAGTTTTGTTCGAGAGATTAATGGAGGATTCACACCACGTCCGGTGTCCGACATACGACGTCCAATATTCAATAACAGAATAGATATTCTAGAGACTCTAACTAGAAATATTTTGTCGTAACTTAAAGACGTTTCAAAGACGTCTTATGTCCCACTTTTAGATATTGTGCTGTTTGAGACGTTATTTTCATGTTATATAGCAGTTATATTCTGTGTTTATTAGAATATAAAGTGAAATAAGTATAATATTAAACAAATACCTTAACGTTATTAGCAGGCGAATATTAGGCAGAATTGGTTGTCGGAAATTTGTTTTTTGTCTCTGTATGATTGGTTCTACTAATTGTAGTAATTCCATAAAACATTCAGGTAGCATTCGTGTATAATTATAATACCACGTCAAATCTTGAAGACCCATTTCTTTTACTAATGTCGAAGCTTCACCTTTATGTTCTCGTTCAACAATACATGCTCCAATCCATATTCTTTTCCTTTTATTATAGTTTTTCTTCATTTGTATTGTCTTGTAATGATTAATAATTAATAATAATTTTAGCAATGTTTTTTTCTATGAAATAATATTAAACTGTCCATTTTTTAATATTTGGATTTAAATATTTTTACTTTCTACTTGGATACTTCTTATATTATTAAAATGTTTATTTACTTGATATACTATATATTTTCAGCATTGAACACAGATTAATTGGAATTTATCAAATTTTCGATTATATATCGTTTCCTCTAGAAAATTAAGGCAGCTATTATAGTTAGGTCCTATATTTAAAACCATTTTAAAATTTACCTTCAGATACTTTGTAACCAAAAAAATGATCTGTGTGGCATCAGAAGATGAGCTTAAGGGCCGTGGCACACAGAAAAACTTAAGCAGTAAGACGTAAGCAGTAAGCAAATTGACCAATCACAGTCGTTAATTCTTCTTACGGTCCAACAATCAACGACTGTGATTGGCTGATTCGCTTACTGCTTACGTCTTACTGCTTAAGTTTTTCTATGTGCCACCAGCTTAAGATCTTTGACTATATAACCATGGGACCGCTAGCCGCTATCTTATGTCTGCAGCAAAATGTCTGTCAACATCTGCAGCGCCGCCAGGACCAAACAACAGCTATTACGTAAACTATCACATATTTGTGATTTCTATTTTAATATGTGAAAGATATTTTGTGTATGTGTCCGTAATCATAAATTTATCATTAAAATTTTGCATTTATCATTAAAATATATGAAAAATTATTATATTTCTTTAATCGTCAACAATAGACTTTTTCATTTTTTCTTCAAATAAATTATTTGAAGAAAAATATAAACATTAAAAAAAAGTTACACAACTTTGCTATAATATAAAAATCAACAGTTTTTAAAGTAACAAGAAAAAAAATCTGATTTGTAAGGAAAATATAAAAACACAAAATAAGATACTTATATAATTTCATACCAAATTTGTATTTATTATATTACATAAGAATATATAATATTTATATAATATATTTTTATAATAAGAGATATATAATATATAAATTATATATATATATATATATATATATATATATATATATATATATATATATATATATATATATA
>NW_022639524.1:1209590-1209843 GCF_010583005.1 Odontomachus brunneus
GTAAGACCAGTTTTTATTTATTTCAAAAAATATTTATTTATTCTTCCAAATCTATTTCGTCGTCTTCAAAGTAATCCCCTCCCGACATAATATACTTATGCCAACGTATTTTCCAGTCCTCGAAACAAGAATTAAAGTGGCCTTCCGGGATGGCTTTCAGAGCGCATAGCGATTCATGTTGTATCTCTTCTATCGTCTCAAAACGATTTCCCCGCAGTGGTCTTTTGAGTTTTGGGAATAGCCAGAAGTCACA
>NW_022639524.1:1210075-1210317 GCF_010583005.1 Odontomachus brunneus
GGGTGGAAGGAATTCTGAATGGACAACACCACGATAATCGATGAAAACTGTCAACATGACCTTGATTTTCGATCGACTTTGGCGCGATCTTTTCGGTTTGGCTTCACCTTTTGCACGATATTCACTGAATTGGTCGGTAGTTTCTGGGTCGTAAGCATAGATCCAAGTCTCATCTCCAGTAATAATCCGTTTCATGACCGATTGATAGTCAGAAAGCATCTCTTCACAGATCTTAATGCGAC
>NW_022639524.1:1210440-1210750 GCF_010583005.1 Odontomachus brunneus
TTGGCAGATCCTTTCGAAATACCAACAGCATCAGCAAGGTCTCTAACAGTCATTCGACGATTAGCAAGCACAAGTTCTTCGATTTTCTTGACGTGTTGTTCATCGGTAGAGGTTGATGGTCGTCCGGAACGCTCTTCATCTTCAAGACTTTCACGACCTTCTTTGAATTATTTATGTAAACATTCCTTTCCGACAAAGCATGGTCCCCGAAGGTTTTCTGCAACATCCTGAACGTTTCTGCACCCGAAATTTCATTCCGCAAACAAAATTTAATGCAACTTCTTTGCTCAATATAATTAGACATTGTAAA
>NW_022639524.1:1211044-1213007 GCF_010583005.1 Odontomachus brunneus
TATATATATATATATATATATATATATATATATATATATATATGTATATATATATATATATACATATATATAATTACACGTATATTTTAATCTTCAAAAAACAATGAACAAAAGAACGGAACAAAAATGCGCAATTGATTAGCTCAATTTATAATAAATGTTCAAAAATTCCTCCATTTGCTTCAACACAAAGATGACATTGTCGAAACATTCACAAGGGTATTTTGTATTTACTTTCGCAACTCTTATCGATGAGGCATTGAAACAGAAACAAAATTGTTAACCCGAATTTCGACGATGTCATTTTTGTGTTGAAGCAAATGAAAGAATTTTTGAACATTTATTATAAATTGAGCTAATCAATTGCGCATTTTTGTTCCTTGATTGCGTTCTTTTGTTTATTGATTTTTGAAGATTAAAATATATATGCGTAATTGAAATAAATTTAATTTTTCCATTTATATGTTTGTTTTTTTATTAAAATCATAAAATTCTTATTTTGTATCCTGTAGTATTAAAACGAAGCATCGTAGAGAAAAACATTACTAACAAAATATGTTTATTTTTATGTCCTTTATTTCCCCTCAAAGTTTGTCGGTCTAATTTTTTTTACATCCTGTATATATATATATTAAGAATGTTTATACTGTATATATGTAATATTATAAAAAGAACGTTCAATATTTTTTAAAACATTATTTAAAATATCGTCATTTGAGGTAACTTGGAACACCGGGGTAAGTTTGAACAATTTGCAATGGCTTACAAAAACATGTGGCATCATTAAATGGATAGAGGTAGAACTTTCATATTAGCGATATAAAAGTTACCCCAAATGACGATATATTATTGTTCTTGAAATAAAATAATTTTTGTCAATTTATGTCTGATATATTGACATTTTTGGCTCATTAATTTTCCCTCATAATTCATAACAATTTTAACATAATTTTCTATAATTAATTTTGTTATAAAATATTTGTGGTTTTCAAGAAAGTCTAATTCTTTTTATTACTTCTACTATACTATTACATCTTTCCAATATGTATCACCATGTGATACGTGGATATTAGAAGCGTTTACGTTGCTAACTCTGTTTTGCTCTACTGAATTCCTTCTTTTGTCGTTGTTTGGTCCTGGCGGCGCTACAAATGTTGACAGATGCTCAGAATCGCCGCTAGCAGTCCATGATTATATAGTCAAAGCTTAAGATGGTTTTAAGAACAGACTATGAATACCAGCCTATAATATTAAATCCGATATCTCATAGTGTTTTATCGTACACAGTTTGAACAGAAGTCCCATATCTATCGCAAGATAACTCTAAACTTTTTATTGAAGGCGTGATCGGCTGTTGGGGTCAGGCTAGCCAGCGCCTAATGGAGAGTGAACGCGAATCTCCCTAGACTTAGAAGTTTGTGGCCATTCCGCGCGTCGCTAGCGTTACTACATTCCCGGGGTGCTTACGATAACGAGAGTAGAGTGAGTGAGATCTGCACTGAGATTCTATAACTCGTTATTGGAGTTAACGTCGTTAACTCCAATAACGAGTTACAGAATCCCAGCACTGGATACCTATTATGGACTTCTTCGGAATCAATTCCGATCAGAATAATTCCGTTTCCCTTAGAAAAGACAATAAAAATCTAGGAAATAACTAAATGTTTCCGATCGGAATTGATTCCGAAGAAGTCCATAACAGGTACCCTGGGTCCGAGAGAATAATAGTATCTATCTCCTATCTATAACTATAATATTCTATGGTTTGCTTTTGCTTTAGTTGGTCGATCATGAATCTTTTCCTCTAGCGTGAATTCATGAAAATTTTCTAATGTAAAAGCATATAGAAATGTTCACTTTTCACGAGTTCACGTTAGAGGAAAAGACTCATGACTGATCCCCTCTTGTAGTCTCATGAACACAGGAGCAAATCAGGAGTTCGTCTCACGAACAACAAAGGGTA
>NW_022639524.1:1213017-1213099 GCF_010583005.1 Odontomachus brunneus
ATAAAACATGGATAAAACAAATATATTTTGTAAATAATGTTTTTCTCTACGACACTTCGTTTTAATACTACAGGATACAAAA
>NW_022639524.1:1213109-1218363 GCF_010583005.1 Odontomachus brunneus
CTCATGACTGATCCCCTCTTGTAGTCTCATGAACACAGGAGCAAATCAGGAGTTCGTCTCACGAACAACAAAGGGTAATGTATCATACTTAAAATGTATTAATATTTTATCTTAAGTTTATACTTATGGCTCCTGCACACAGGATGCGGTAATGCTTGCCGTGCGGCGGAAGTTCGCACGACAGCCAATCAATATACTGCTTTCCGTAATAATCTTCTAGCTCTTACGGAAAAACAACATATTGATTGGCTGTCGCGCGGACTTCCGCCGCGCGGCAAGCATTATCGCGTCCTGTGTGAAGGAGCCATTAGATGTGAGTTTTTCAGCTGAATCAAGATTATATATAATATATCACATATTTCATTAGGTTCAATTAAAATAAATTATTCAAGCTCTTTGCAATCTTTGATAATTGCAATCTGATCATCTGACGTGGACAAGTTTCAAGTAATAACTATTAATACAGACTCAGTACTTGTTTAAGGAGAGTTTGAGAATCTCAAATAATTAATAAACTGAAATGGGTATATATCAGTTGGACACGGTGCAATTGGACACAGTCCAATCACAAGTCGTTGTTCCAAGGGACCCTACAAATATCTCTAATCATACGGTGCTGTGATTGGCTGTGTCCAAATGCACCGTGTCCAAGTGCACCGCTCCCAACTGAAATAATATGTTACATAATTCTTTAAATAAAGAAGATAAAATATTAATACATTTTAAGTATGATACATTACCCTTTGTTGTTCGCGAGACGAACTCCTAGGACTCGATATTTGACGATGTACATATGAGATACGCATGCGAAAATCTACAATATACGTAAACATACGTATACATTTTTGCATGCGTATCTCATTCGCATACCGTCAAGAATCGAGCCCTTAATCTGCTCCTGTGTGCATGAGGGTGCGATTAGATGTAGCGCGGTATGCGGTATGCAGTATGCGGAACGCGGTAAAGTAACTAGAAACCGCGCGCGGTGAGCCGCGCCTGTTTTCTTCCTCCTATTACATGGAGCAGAAACTTGCGCGGAAAAGCGGCACAGGCTAGTGACAAATTCTTATTTGTTTTCATTTTCTAAAATGTATTAACTTATTTCTATGCACATTTTACGAATATTCTTATTTTTTTCAACAAATTTACTTATTAATTGCATTTAAATCAATTCCATTTAAAAGTGCATAGAAATGGAAATTTATCACTAGCCCGTGCCACTTTTCCGCGCAGTTTCTGCTCCATGTAATAGGAGGAAGAAAACAGGCGCGGCTCGCCGCGCGCGGTTTCTAGTTACTTTACCGCGTTCCGCGTACCGCGTACCGCATACCGCGCTACATCTAATCGCACCTTGATGGCTCCTGCACACAGGACGCGTTAATGCTTGCCGCGCGGCGGAAGTTCGCGCGACAGGCAATTAATATGCTGCTTTCCATAATAACTTTTTAGCTCTTACGGAAAAACAACATATTGATTGGCTGTCGCGCGGCAAGCATTACCGCGTCCTGTGTGCAGGAGCCATAAGACTGTAAGAGCAAGAGCAAGAGCAGACCATAGAATATTATAGTTATAGATGGGAGATTATACTATTCTCTCGGATCCAGATCTCACTCACTCGTTATCGTAAGCACCCTCGATTTCCGTAATCTCTCGAACGAGATTCTTTTTATAATCTTGTGCTGGAATTCTGTAACTCGTTATTGGAGTTAACGACAGTTTCGTTATCGTTACGTAGCTTTTCTACGGTATACAAAAGCTGCGCAACGATAACGAAACTATCGTTAACTCCAATAACAAGTTACAGATTAGGGCTACTGTAGTGCGATTCTGTAACTCGTTATTGGAGTTAACGACAGTTTCGTTATCGTTACGTAGCTTTTCTACGGTATACAAAAGCTGCGCAACGATAACGAAACTATCGTTAACTCCAATAACAAGTTACAGATTAGGGCTACTGTAGTGCGATTCTGTAACTCGTTATTGGAGTTAACGACAGTTTCGTTATCGTTACGTAGCTTTTCTACGGTATACAAAAGCTGCGCAACGATAACGAAACTATCGTTAACTCCAATAACAAGTTACAGATTAGGGCTACTGTAGTGCGATTCTGTAACTCGTTATTGGAGTTAACGACAGTTTCGTTATCGTTACGTAGCTTTTCTACGGTATACAAAAGCTGCGCAACGATAACGAAACTATCGTTAACTCCAATAACAAGTTACAGATTAGGGCTACTGTAGTGCGATTCTGTAACTCGTTATTGCAGTTAACGACAGTCTCGTTATCGTTGCGCAGCCTTTCTACAGTACGAAAAAGCTGCGCAATGATAACGAAATTGTCGTTAACTGCAATAACGAATTACAGAATCACACTACTAGGCCGCTATTCCGTTACCCACGTATCGACAGTTGTCGAATCGATAGGCGCAGTTTTTCTACGGTATAAAAAAGCTGCGCAACGATGCCTATCGATTCGACAACTGTCGATACGTGGGTAACAGAATAGCGGCCCTGGGACTCGATTCTCTAACTAGTTGCGTATACGTAAGTTTTACTGCGCAGCTATTTTATAGTATGATTAAACCTGCGCAATAAAACTTACGTATACGCAGTTAGTTAGAGAATCGAGCCCCTGATCGAACTTCACCCGCTTCGCGGGCTCGCTCGATTATTTCATAATGGTGTACGCTCAGGAAATTTGCACACTAATCCTTCAGTGAGTTTCAGGATGGCAAATAGCGATAATACGTTTGGCTTTGAGCTCTTCTCCAAATTGCATCATTGTGAAATCCAGAAAAAAGAAGACATAATAATTATATTTGTGCACTGGTATTTGGTAAAATATGGATTTCGATGTATCGGCATTGGGGATAGTGTAAGTTTTGATCATTATATCATTCGCTATATCATATCCTGCAATAATATTAAAATGTTATGACTTTTTTAAAATTTTATGTGAGATCATTATCAATATTTTTTATTAGTATCTTCTATTGTGGAAGATTCTAACCTATAATGTCTTATCAGAATGTCATTTTCTAAGGGTTAATTGTTCCAACTTCTTGATAAGCTACTTGACAGTTATATCTGTCTTCGTTTTTTTTCAAATTGGATAGAGATAGACACATGGTTTAACTCAAGTCATGTTGCTTACCAAGAAGTTGAAACAATCGGCCCTAAAGCAACGTTTCGTTTCACGCATATTCGCGTATTTATCTATAATTCATGTCGTGTATACTGTACAAAATGCGCGCATATGCGTGAAACGGAAAGTAGCCTAAAAGTAATGTATGAATTTGAATTCTACAGAATGTTTTCAACGCATCGCAGAAAGGATCAGAATTACTTCCAAAAGACTGGAATACTGGACCTAGTTATGCATTACGTTATGTAAAAAATGATACATTGTACTTATTCAGTGGAATCAAATCAGATAATGAGATACTTATAAACCTTGTGGTAATTTACAGAAGTATATGATAAAATGAAAAATAATGCATCATTAAATTGATAACAATTATGTGTATATATATATGATATTATATTACTTGATATCACTTTTGCAGAAACTTGATAATGATACTATTTCTAATATTGCATTTCCAATTGAAGAAACTGTATCTGCATTACATGGATCTCTAAAAACTGTGATACCATCCTATGAGACCATTTTACATCAATTACAAAATGAACTTTTAAAACCATTTATGCTGACAGAAAATACTATGGAAGCAGGGACTCAAACAAATACAGGCAGTACTTTTTCACTTCCAACAAATTCTAGAAATCCACGGACATATGAATCTATCTGGAATCCTTTACAGCGGTAAATTAAGTTTTAATTAATATGTACAAATAACTCAAGTTTTGATCTTTTAACTGTACATTTCAAACAAAATTAAGATTTCTATATGGGAATTTTTCTCTTGATAAGGTTCCTAATTTCAATAGTACAAAACATTTATGTTATTGTACAACATTTTTCTCTATAATATACTGTAAAAACATTGCACAGCATTGACGATACAAATCACAATAATATTTAACCTTAAGACTCTGGTGTTGTGCTTTGACTTGAAATAGAACTTTAATGCAAAAAATTCTGCTTTAAACTCTCACTGTATTATGTATACTTTTGATAGGGAGAGATCGTTATCCAATCAGTGAATCAGTTGTTACAAAAATTTTAGTCTTTTCTCCTTTATTTTTTTTATATCTTCCTTTGATATTATAATCTCTTATTATGACTTAAAGTAGCGTAATCCATATTTATGTAGCCCACCTAACGTTGATCCTGGAAGAGTAGGTTCAGCAGATCTTTATCCGCCACATGGTGGACATATCGGTGGTATGATATTCGATCCTTTCAGCAATCGTCCACGTGTTCTAGATGAAGGTCCAGGAATACCCGGAAGATTGCCGCCGTATGTAAACGTGATTAAATAAATTTCTTTAATTAATTTTGACTATAAATGTAGTTTATATATATATATATATATATATATATATATATATATATACACATACATATATACAGGGTGTTGAAAAAAAGGGTCACATATTTTGATAGCAGGTAGTATTGATCAAACAAAGACGAAAAGTTCTAATTAATATGGGTCCTAAGACTAATATCTTCTAAGATACAAGCTATTTTGTTATTTGAGCTCTTTGTCATTTTCTTATTAGTCGTGTCATCTTTAGAATGTAATGATCAAAGGAGTAGGGGAGAGTAGGGTACAATGGGGATATCTTTTTTCTAGGTGCCTTAAAAAATAAAAAAATTAACAAAGAGAGATAAAGAAACAATTTTTATTTTAATATGAAATGTAATCATTTATCTTCCATAAAAAAACTGAAGTAAAGAAACTAAATGTATGTAAGAAACAAAATAAACTCTTTTTTTACAAAAAAAATTTTAATGCTGAAACATACGCGAGTGAATGGCAATCACATAGAGCACCTCCTCTAATGCTGAGTCAGCATTAAAATTTTTTGTTTTTTGTAAAAAAAGTTTTTATTTTGTTATCATACATTCAGTTTCTTTACTTCAGTTTTTTTATGGAAGATAAATGATTACATTTCATATTAAAATAAAAATTGTTTTTTATCTCTCTTTGTTAATTTTTTATTTTTTACCCTCCCCCCTACTCCTTTGTTCATTACATTCTAAAGATGACACGACTAATAAGAAAATAACAAAGAGCTCAAATAACAAAATAGCTTGTATCTTAGAAGATATTAGTCTTAGGACCCAT
>NW_022639524.1:1218639-1230378 GCF_010583005.1 Odontomachus brunneus
TATATATATATATATATATATATATATATATATATATATATATATATGCAGGGTGTTGAAAAAAAGGGTTACATATATGGTTATATATATATTTTATTCTTTTCATAGAAGTCTATGTATATATTCTTTTCGTAGAGGTGCGGTGCCACCTGGTGCGAGATTCGATCCGTTTGGTCCACCCGATTTAAACGTACCAAGGTCAGATCGTCGTAGACCCGATAATGACGACTTCCTTCCTCCGAGATTTATGGGTGATGATATGTTCATGTAATAAAAATAAATTGTACGTGCAACGTGAAGTAGGCCGTAAATATGCTTTTTATATATATATATATATATATATATATATATATATATATACTAATACGGCATATCTAATTACTTTGTAGCGATGATATACGTATTTCTTAATATACCGGTTATAAGAGAATGAGATGCGTGTACTATAAATATTCCGCTAGAATAAAATTAGAAACTTTATTTTTACAGTACACATCAGATTATAAGAATCATTATAAAACATCATTCTTTATTTTTTCACAAAACAACATCATTTCTGTTTTATTTCATCACTGACGTTTACAATGTAACAAAACGAGCGTTTGTTAAATTTAATTAAAGATAATCGTAATAGAGAGAGAGAGTAATGGGTAGGAGAAATTGCATTATGAAATTAAACAGTAAAGCAATCTTCGTTTAAATTGCGCTAACTCGTTACTTTTATTTTTTTTTTGTATAATCAATTTGTAGGGGAGTGATTGTTCTTATTTTATTACGTCGGTTCAAAATAGAGGATTTCTTTGCTATCTAAATTGTTCTTGCTTCGAATATTCACATTAGACACGTAATTAAACGTAAGTGATTTTTCTCATCGACGTGTGGAAAATTATCGTATTATTTATATCATCAAATAGCTATTGGAAAAAGAAAGATTTATCTTGATCGTAATTGCGATTACATTTCTTCTTTGAACGGTATTAATTTTTGCAGCGACTCGATTCATTTCTTCGAGGAACACAACATCCCACGCTCTTGTGTGTATTGTTTATAAATAGAGTTATTGCACAGCAGTATGATTTCAACATGTTAAATTGTAATTTAACATTTAACTTTTCAAATAAAACGTGCATAATTTTCTACACAGAACCGTTAGCATTTACATTTAGCATCACAGTTTGAACACCGCAATTATCGCTCTATACTATTTCTCAGTCTGTGCTTTTTTTATACACAAAAGGATAAACGTATCACAGATATAAAAAAAAGGCGAAAATATTTCATATTTATAGTTATTTATCAAATTAACTATACGACTTGAAGAAGTGAATCGGTGTGCAAAAGCAATAGCTAAATGATGAAAACAATTGCATGGTAACTTTTTTTTTGAGGTCACGCCTACTCTCTCGTACGATGCTGGCGTGCCTGTTTAAAAGGGGGGTACCATTTAAAAAGAAAACTCGTCCAATTGCTTTAACTATCATAATTAAACTAGAGGTGAACAATAAAAAGTATGTACTTTTGTATCTAAGGTTGGATCATCTTTTTTCTTTTTTACGAATATCCCTCGTCCCATCCTCTGGTAAAAAATATTGCAGTTTTTTAATATTACAAAAAAGGAGATGTACCAGATTTAGATTTCAATCCGAGTATCTGCGATCGTAGTGAATGTACTCCGTTGTGTGTTGTCACTCGTTATAAAACATATACGCGAGAACTGAGAGTCGCTTAGAAAAAGAAACTGTTCGCCGTTCATCTAGTAGTTAAACGTCAATCGATCGTGTCGTTTGTGTCTTGTGGAATAAGAGGTGAATTGCCGAGGCGATTAAACAAACGCATAATATATAACGATTCATTGTCGCGCGCTCTGGAAATACAATGATCGCGCATGCCAGTAGTGCTGTAGCAATTAAACTCTGTTGGTGAAACATAGTGTATACACCGACCAAGCTTGATCACCGCGTAACCGTCGTGCGATAGTACCATTTCCGGCACGCATCTATTGTTGAGCAGGGGACAACCGGAAGCGAAAACGGCGTATCTGTTTATTACAAAGAACGTACATTCACGTAAAATCAGCAGACGCGCGAAATGTTCTAAGTTATTATATTTAGTTTACGAGTGAATTTCTTTTTCTATCCTTTGAACACAGTTTAGTGTGGCGTACAGCGTCACTGACAATTTTACCAAAATAGAAGACGACGATGGCTTTACATAAAATGCTCGTGTCAGATTGAAAAATCTATTCCTTTCGTTTCCGACTAAAGTTCAGAGATATGCAAAGATTTTGGTGAAATTGTCGTTGAGCTACGATAAACGTGATATACAACTCTGGAGTGTGATTTTTTTATCTCGCGTTAGTTTCTCGTTATTCTCGAGTTATTCATTCTCGTCGTTCAAGTTAACGCAGATTCCAAGTCCAATAAGAGTTAAGAACATCCATCAGCGGTTCGGCATGCCATTGGAAATGCAACGCAATACATATACATGTTGTTCTCTTGGTTCTTTAAACTTGGACAAATTTTTAAAGAACGCGCGAGTTATATTTCCAAACTCTAACGCTTCATACAATTCGTGTCTCGAATATTAAAAAGTAAAAATACATTTTTTTTACAGATATATATGTAAAAGATACGCAAACCAAGTATTAAACAGTGTTCCTCCAACAATATTATGTTAAATACAAATTAACATTAGCCGTGTACTCAATAATTGACATAACAGAAAAGAGAACATTCTCGGCAAAACTGCAATGTTACGTTTCGCAAACTATAGTACTTGGCATTTTTCCATCGATCATCTTTCACTGTGGTATTCTGATTCATTGTATAATTAATTGTTACACCATATTCATTCGTTCTCATACCTTACAAAGCTGCGACTGATACATTGTATCAAAACCATACACGTTAGACATTTGAACAAAGATGCGCATCCCTCCCTTTTTTTACTCTAATTATATATTGTGAAGAATATATTTAAGATGCTTCCAAAGAGTGATATATTAAGTAGTCAAGACATACTTTTTTTTTTTAAATGGAATTACATGTAATCAGATTTTAATGTTTTGTTTTGAATATCTTTGTATGTGTCATTTACATGCCTTATAAACGCCTTGTTCATCTCTTGACTATACTTATTTGGAAATGTAATGTACAATCACTCAATGTAAACTTAACAATGATTCTCAAATTATACTTGTTAAAATTCCTATAAATAAAAAATATCCTATGTTTTCTACTTATTTTGCAAACGCAATATAATTTTCAATGATAATAAGAAGAATGATATAACGAAAAGCCGATACATACCACATGTGTTAGCTGATTACAGTTACAGTTGAAAATTTTTTTTCCTATATAAACCAATTCATAATGATTTATAATGAACTTCCGTTTCTCTCCCCTTCTCCCATATTAGGGAAAAATATTATAATGAATAATATGCGTGCGAGTAAAAATCTTACGTGTCATGATCCATATTTTAGCATGAATGAGTAGCAACAATAATCGTTCACGAATATTTTAAAAATAGTTATTACAGTTTTAAGGCTTAACTTCTGTCTTATCAATATTGATTAAGTATCAAAAATAAATACAGGATTTTCATAAAAGGAAACACAGCAACAATTTGAAGCAATTCATGTGTTAATGGCTTGTCTCAAAGTACATAATTGGACAGACAGAATGTGCCTCAAAATTGCGACTGGTTGATTGCAATTAGTAAGATGCAATTCTTCATCACGGTTGCATTTCCATTGATAGGCCATTCAAAACAGATTCGCTACAATATACCATTTGTTGCCAGGCGTAAAAACCTATACATTTATATCGATCGTGAATTAGTGACTTTTCCGTTTTTTTTTTCGTTTTTCGAAAAAAATCCTCCCATCTATTGGATGCAGCAGGAATTCTTCTGTCCGTTCTTGATCTTCAATCGAGACTTGGGACGATACTTTTCGAGGAAAGTCAACTGCTTCGCGTTTATGGCGCCTCGTCTTTTCCTGGAAACAGAAGGGTATCAATTTGCGTTCGTTAACGCCGACACAGTGCAATATGCGAGAAACAAGATGTGAAACTATTTACTCCCTGATAAGGGCAACGGCGTCTTCGAACTTAAGTCCAAGTTCAATGAGAGCTACCGCTACCAGAACTGGCGCTCTACCGAGACCTGCGACGCAGTGTACCGCTACGCATGCATCAGGCGATTCTCGGAATCGATTCTTCAACAATTCGAACCACTCATCCACCACCTTGAATTGTGGTAACAACAACAGTAAATTGAATATAATGACTGCTAACCTCCGTGACTCTTTTGACTTTATACGCGGGCATCTTACCTCGTTCGGTGGGAATGTACCGTCATCGAACACCAAATCTATCACATTGATCCCTTCTGACTTAAGTTCTTCGACTTTGTACGTTGGTTCGCAGACTCTCACCACTTCCTTTACATTGTGCTTTTTCAGTTCCTGTTGAGAGGAAGCGTTATGATGATATTTGTGTTTTAAAAGAAGAATAGAGAATAATATTTTGGGAGAATTATAACTACTAAGTAGAACGAATAAATACGAGCGACATGTTGCGAGCGCTGCGCGTCCGGCTTTTACTCACTTGAATAAAAGTATGGATGGTTTGATCATTGGGCCGATCGGTGATGAGGAACTTCATGTTTTTGTATTCAATTTCGGCGGGCGCCGGCCTGATATCCTTCACCCTCATGTTGCTCATTTCCTTCTTAACGGCAGATGGTTGTATAATATATCTATCTCCCCTTATTGTTTTTAACTCTTAAAAGATCTTAGAACTTGTCTCTTCGCGAGTCTCGTACGTGTGCCACACTATACGAAGCGACAAAGGCTGGATTTGACAACTTAGCCCATTAAATGTCAGTCTTATAAAGTTGCTTCTCATTTAACTAATAAGAATATCCCTTATTTTTTTACAGAGGACAGAACCGTGGGTTTACATGTAGACTTCGAGAGAGGTTGTCGGGGTGCGAATCTCGCCGAAAGGGTAAGGGCTACGTTACATTAGGCGGTGTTGATATGCGCTTTACTCTTCCCCACTTGAGAGACTTTCGACTATGACTCGGAAGATTATCTGAAAGCGGAAATACGAATAAGTTACGTAAGTGTGTTCGCGCGCTCAGATATTTTTACTTTCTCAATGACCGCGGTAATTGTATCTTCGTTTCTAAAACGGAACTTAGTCTCTATAAACGGAGGCACACTCACCTATTTGGCACTGGGTGCTCCCGTGTGACAGGTGCGCTCAGTAACTACGATGTTTGCATCTACTAATGTAAATTAATAATTGTTTCTATTAAAATTCTCCTACGCCTTGCGTGATGACTAGTTGATGATTTCTTTTTTCCGGCTCTCCCCGTACGTGATATTTCTCTACTTCAATGTTCGCCTTTCTTCTCTCTCCGAGATGTGTCTAACCCTCCCTCTCTCTCCTCGCTTCAACAATACCTAATAGTCCTCAGCGAGTACGGGCGTATCTCTCTATTTGTGTTGAGCCTGGCAGTATTCTGCGCTATCCAACTGAAACTCCATGTATGTGAGGATGCACTCACCAGGAAACTGCAACAGAGAATGATATATACCAATGGTGATATGAATGATACGTTCGAGTCGTCGTAAAATCTTCTCGCTTGCGCAATAACACGACGTTCTGTTTTTTTTCTTAGAAGCGCGACACGAGAGGAGAGCTGTATCCTCCGTTGTGTTTGGGCTTAACAATAGCGAGCCCTCGACGGTCGCAACGATCACGACAGATAGCCGAAAGTTGCATCCGATGCCAATTTTCGTGCGTGACGTTCCGCTTCTAAGAGCGTCCAACATTTATTTACCGTTCTTTCTGCGTCAACGTACACGATATGTTAGTCCACGATATGCTGAGAAAGCTCTACGATACGTGCCTTCCGACGAATCAACGCGATTTGGTTGCTCTCACGTGCGACCAGCGTGTTCTGAAATAATTTTTCAGCGGAAGCTTCGTGTGTACATCGTGAAGACGCCACTGTTATATCATAGGTCGCGGTATTTCCTAGCTATCATCCTATGCCAAGCTCGCGAGAACTACGTTCGACGGTGTTTGCGACGTAGTAGTTGCAGCGTCTCTAACGACGACCTCTCTCTCTCTCTCTCTCTCTCTCTCTCTCTCTCTCTCTCTTCTCCTGATCTCTTGTCAAGACCGATTTGCGAAAGATCCCTTTTGCGCAACGTCGCCGTCAATATGCAACGCGCGCGCGTGCTTGATTGATGGGAAAAAGTACGACCGGCCGACATTCGGTCGTACGTACCGGAATAACCGAAATAATTGGCAGGCGACGTGAAGGCACGAGAGGAGCGGACTTTACGCTCCGTGAAACACCGCCAAGGTCGAATCCATCGTGACGACACGCTACGAAGACCACGACGTCGACGTAGTCGTTGTCGTCGTTGTGTCGGGTGTACGCGTTTCGCCTGTATTTTATTTTTTCGCGTGTCAAAACTTCGCGATACAATTTTTGTAAACTTCCGCCTCTTCTCGCTCCTACGGAGTTAATTGCACATTTCAAGAGCGTCATGCTCGCGAATAACGAGGAGAATCGGTGACACGTGCGCGTCACGAGTCCTCCTTGTCAGAAGGCGTTCCATGCGTGGCAATTCACACACAACACACACATACAGCATTCAATGATAATGTCATGATAAATTCTGTCTATGCCAGGCAACAAAGTAACAGCTCGATCGCTCGGACGACACGCGATCTTCTCGGCGGACATTGAAGTGTCGGCCGATTCTCCCCGGCGAGAAAACGCCGGTGGGTGCGAATCGTGCAAGGACTACCGTTAGATTCGCAAAGGAGATCCCGGGGCGAAAAGTCAACTCGAGCCAGCCTACAAACCTACTTAGGCCGCGGCGCGTAAAGCAAACGCACGATCTCGCCGGGACTTGTCGTTGTATGGACTTACACGGGAACCCCCGCGCGCTCACGAATGTGCTGATTTGAACTTTGCACCGCGTCGACGAGCCTTCGAGAGCTCGCGCGCGCGGTATGTAGTGCGGCAGTACATATATTCGCGCGGACGTTTCCTTGGCGATGTTATTCGTATCTGTCGGAAATAAAACAAGAGCTAGACACGCGTGTTGGGACCGATAGTAGCAAAACAAAAATTCGCGAACGCGTGATATGCTTCTAACTTCGCCGAGGAGAAGGCGCAGACGTGATGAACGCGAATACGATAGTAGGAAAAAGACACACACACATACATACTTTCAACAGCTTTTTTCCAAGCATTTCAAAACGCAGCGGATGATCCAGTAAGAGAATTTGTTTTTTATCAATTCGCACAAGTTCTCTCATTGAATCATCTGCTACGTTTTGAAATGCATCGAAGTGTTTAGTCGACTGATTGAAGGTAGCGACACTTGTAGATGGAGTTTTGTATACAATAGAATTTGGTTTTTCAGTAATTCTCGGAAGATACATTTCCTATTGGATGCGATGCAAAACTCATCCGTGAGAAAGTGTTGCCACAGTTAATCAGCCGCCAACTATTCGAAAGTGTAGTTTCAGTACGAACACTTCTTTTTCCAATATATTTTAGAACGCAGCGCCGATGGCCCCGTAAGAGAATTTGTTTTTTTATCAATTCCCAGAAGTTTTCTCATTGGACACATCTGCTACGTTCTGAAATGCATCGAAAATAAAGCGTTCAAACCGCGTCGAGCGAAGCGTGCGCTGAGGAAAAAAATATCTAACAAATAACAAATATTTATTCGGTGGATACTAATAAGATGTTTACTTATACCAATACAAAATATTGTTCAGATAAGAAAATATACATTCTGTTGAAACTTTAGCCTCCTATCATGACAGCAATTGTTTATTGTATTTATAAATCAAAGAACCTAGATTCAAATGAATATATTATTAATATTTAAATGCAACGTCGTGACATTCAAAGTGGATCTGCGAGGAAACGTCAATTTCGTTAATTGAAATCGTATATGAGGACAATTAAGAATCATGTCAGCTTGAACGTTGATGTTCGTGCCAAATAACATTTATTAGATAAATGAAGTGCATCTCGGAATCTATTAACCCTTCGAGAGAGTACGAGTCAGCGTAGAGCTAAACGTCGAACAAATATTCTTTATTCTACAGACCTTCTTTTCTCTCAGAGCGTGCATCGCGCGAATGGAATTCTTTCGATTCACGCGGAAGATCACCGCGTGTGTGTTTTACAAACAGTCCAACACCATTGTCACGGATACACACACAGCCACAGATGCATAAACACAACCGTGTATGGTATGGTGATGTGCCATGTACACACGATGTGCCGCTGCGTACATACATTTACGTTGTAGAAACAAACGAACCGGCTAAGTTGTTTCGTATGCGACGACGATGTGTTCCCTCCGCTCGTTCGCCTCGTTCGCTCGCTCGCTCGCGACTAGACAGAGAGAAGGAGAGATTCGTGACTTCGAAAGCGATCGCGACTGATACGAATATTTCGAGAGCTCATGTGTCCATCATCGGCGGGAAGGCATCATCGCGACTTGTCACAAGACCGCGATGCGTCGGCTGTCCTTGCGGTAAACAAAATTCTATTTGCAGAGTTGCGTCGCGAGCGCCTTCGGACGGCCGGAGCGAGGCGCGAAAAGTGAGTCGGCGGAGAGAATCGTTCGTACGTGGCGATTCTATCGATAGAACGTGAGATATATAGGTGACGGGATGCTAAGGCGCGAGACAACAGAGCGGAATGGTGGAGCGCGAGATAATGGAGCGGAAGATTCCGTTTCGGAGAGAATAAGAATTTATCTCCGAATAAGAATTGAGAGGATGATCACGCGAGTTTGGACGCCGACACTGGAGTGAAATAACATTTATCATACAAAATGGAACTTTAATTTTAGTTTAACCCTTTATAGGGCAAGACTCCTTGGATATGACAAAGGAGTTTTTTCTGTTGAACATCATTAAAATAGTCCTTAGAGATATTTTAATATCATTTTTGAGGCCGAAAAAATGTTTTGATAAGAGATATCAACCGGTATAACTGTTGTACCAGTGACCATTCAGGAAAAGCGTTTAGAATCACTCCCGATTCTCTCGGTCAATTCTGTGCTGCTGCACGGAAAAAAAGGTTTGGTTGAATTAACCAAATATCTGGTCGAATATGAACGATCCAGAAATTCCGATTAAAGTAACCCAAATTCTGTTTAAGTTAGCAAGATTTTTGGTTGACTTAAACAGAATTCGGGTTACTTCAATCGGAATTTCTGGATCGTTTATATTCGACCAGATATTTGGTTAATTCAACCAAACTTTTTTTTCCGTGTGGTAAAACTTATGTACCAGTGCCCTATAAAGGGTAAATTAATTATTAATGTGTGGAGAGTGTAATTTGTTCCATAACATTTTTATCTGACAAATATTATTTAAAACATATAAGACAGAAAATAAGGCATGTAAAATAGGAACGAGCAAAATAAACATTGGCCATGCAAAGCGTTTAGCTCCACGCTGACTCGTACTCTCGAAGGGTTAATAGATTCCGATGCACTTCATTTATGTAATAAATGTTATTTGCTACAAACATCAACGTTCAGGCTGACATGAATCTTAATTGTCCTCATATACGATTTCAATTAACGAAATTGACGTTTCCTCGCAGATCCGCTTTGAATGTCATATCGTTGCGTTAAAATATTAAATTGAATGAGTGTCCGCGCAAAAAGAACACTCGCGAGTGGCTCACCTAATTCGTCGGTGTGCAATTAGCGAGAAGCACACGCCACATACCGTGCGCGGACGAGACGGGACGAGACGGGAAGAGTAATCGTGGGTCAGGAGTCAGGACGGTTATATACAGTTGCGAGCGACGTAAGAATGTCTCTATTCGCCACGAGAAAAAACGCGACCGTCGAAGGAAGATTCTCTTTTTTCTCATATTTGACGTCTCTCTTCTCGCGACTCGGCAAGATGAAATACGTTGAGAGACGGCTGACACGGAATGCAGATTCTCGGAAGACGTATCGGTAGCGAGCTGCGATTTACGTCTCGCGAGCGTGGAGCGCAGGCATTGCATAATTCGCGGACGACATCGACGAATTTACGAGTCGCGTGTGCGTGCGTGCGCGCGCGCAATACGCGCCTCCGTCGTTGAGAAAAACGAAAGTCGTAAATCGCTCCGACGAAAGTAAAATACAAGGCTAATCGCCGTTCCTACCGGTTTTACCGGGAAAGCGTCGCGCGCAAAACAGATAACTTTGTCAAGCGGAAAAACGGGGCCGCGCGAGGGATTTTTAATATCCTGCTGTGCACGCGGAGTGATCTAACAAAAAATAAATAAAAAGAGGAAAGACACAGCGGAAAAAACCTCTAGCAGAGGGAAACGAGATACGCGAAATTCCTCTGAAGCGGACAGCGTACGGAAAAACGTGAGCATAAGAAAATTGGCCAATCATAATCGATTATTCTTGGATCGTGTGAGGAATCAACGACTGTGGTTGGTCGATTTGCTTATTGCTCAAGATTTTTGGCTACTCGCCGCGGCCATATTAGATTGTGACAATAGATGCGAGAAATGACACGCTGAAACTTCTTGCGTGTCATTTGAAATAAGGAAATATTTGTACGAAAAAAACACTTCAGATCGCTTGAACATACTTCAGTAAAATATTCCGGAAACTATTTCTTGGTAGTCAATAAATAGTTATGGAATGAACATGACAAAATTATGAAGAAATGCAGGTCAAAGAAAAGGTTGCTAACGTTAATTTCACGGTTATTTATTGATTGTCGAAGGAAAATTATAGTTTCTGTAGCATTTTATAAGTATACTTAAGCGATCAGAAGGGTTCTTTTATACAAATATCTTTCTATTTGAAACTAAAGAATTACATAACGCAATGATACCACGCCGCGCATAATATATGACGAGTATTTCATAGTAAGAATTACTATATAGGATATTGTAATCGAGAGAAAAAAGAGGGAGAAAAAAATAGGTAGATATTCCACAGTAATTCACTATCTTTTCATTTCATATGTGCTAACTTATATATCTCAGGAACTGAAATATACACAATATTATACAATATACAATATTAAAACACTTGTATTTCTAACAAAATCTGTCATATTTCTAGCAAAATTACTGTGTTCTTTAGCAAGACAGACATTTTACTCACTTATTCTTGGACTACTAAAAACACAATAAAATTGGAAAAAAATTAATATGAAAAAAAACTATAATATACTAAGGACTAAAAGATTTCTGAAGAAATAGAGAAAAGATTTAGACATAACGTCATATATAACGCAAGAATTTTGAACATATGTTTTCTTTCGATGTTATCAACCAAGAATTCCATGGCTTAAAGTTTTGCGTGTTTACGTTTTTCTATGCATTTTTCTATGTCTAAATCTTTTCTCTATTTCTTCAGAAATCTTTTAGTCCTTAGTATATTATAGTTTTTTTTCATATTAATTTTTTTCCAATTTTATTGTGTTTTTAGTAGTCCAAGAATAAGTGAGTAAAATGTCTGTCTTGCTAAAGAACACAGTAATTTTGCTAGAAATATGACAGATTTTGTTAGAAATACAAGTGTTTTAATATTGTATATTGTATAATATTGTGTATATTTCAGTTCCTGAGATATATAAGTTAGCACATATGAAATGAAAAGATAGTGAATTACTGTGGAATATCTACCTATTTTTTTCTCCCTCTTTTTTC
>NW_022639524.1:1230388-1253405 GCF_010583005.1 Odontomachus brunneus
CGTAATATTGTATAATATTGTGTATATTTCAGTTCCTGAGATATATAAGTTAGCACATATGAAATGAAAAGATAGTGAATTACTGTGGAATATCTACCTATTTTTTTCTCCCTCTTTTTTCTCTCGATTACAATATCCTATATAGTAATTCTTACTATGAAATACTCGTCATATATTATGCGCGGCGTGGTATCGCGAGTAATTTGCTTAATTCACGTGCACGTCACGATTTTGTCGAGCATACGTTACATTGGCTGACGATGAGATGGTCAGATCGAGGGTCGAACATAGCGGAGGAGAAATACAACGCGTTTGAGGCGATATTTATTTTGAGATTCAAAGTTCCGTTTATACGAGAGCCAGCTGGTGTATCCAACACGTCTATACGTTTTCACAGCGCGAGATGCTCGAAGGCAAAACTCGATTCTACTTTATCTCACGGTCATTTGACGAGAGAGAGAACGAGAGAGATAGAAAGAAATCCGCGGGCAGTCCGAGGTCATGGGGAGTTTTAAGTAATTAAAAGGCAATTACTCTCTTCCTACATATATACACACACACACACACATTATATATACATATTTTATATATATATATATATATATATATATATATTACACACACACACACCCTCTCTTTCTCCCTTTTTTATGCCTTTAGTTTCAGTTTCAGCAATGTCGCGTGCTGTCACGCAGTCGGAATCGCTAGCAATGTGCCGAGATTACCGTACCGTGTGTAGTCAGAAAGTCACATCTTAATTTCGCGCGCACTCCCGCGAGACAGCTCGACCGGAAGTTCGGCGCACTTTCAGCGCGCGAAGAGCTCGCTGCACATCCCTCTTGCTCGCGTCGACCTTCGTCGAACTCGCGCGCTTCCTGAAGTTCTCCGCGTTTTCTCCGCGCTTCCTCCGCGCACTTTACGACTTCACTGAGCGGATAACACGGCCGTACCGTCGGCGCGATCGTCTACGGAGCACAGGTCGGTCTATCAGTCTCGAGATTTGACACACGAGGATGGCGCGCACGGTCTCCCAGGTTGACGTGGGGCGTGCTTCATGAGCGACTCACATCCTCCGTGACTCTCGCCGGAAATACCAGACAGAAGCCGACCGCGGCTCGTCGCGTCTTATTGTCGCAGCTGTTCGGGGCCAAGTCGAGTCGCGAATCGGAGCACCCGTGGGGGCTCCGTGGGGGCCCAGCAGCGAGCGCAAGGCTATGCGATATCGCGAACCACTCGGCGTGGCGGTCGTGTCGAATCTGGGCCAGCCACGGCGTGCTGATCAAAATAGCACGGCGTCGAGATAGCTTCCCTCCTGTCCTCTCTTCTCCTCTCCCCGCGTCCTTTGCCACCCCCCGGCCCATCGCTTCGCACTCCACCGTCGAGAGCTCGTTCGTCATCTGATCCCCCCACACGCACGCACGCCACACGCAATGTCCACTCCATTCCCCCGTCCTCCGGCCCGACTCTCTTCTATGTAGAGTCTTCGCGACAGCAGCAATGACGTTCCCCGCCTTCGCGATTTGTACGTGTGGTTCGTCCAATGAGAAATTCTGTGCGCGTTCTATACAATACCCGTTCACTGAGCACTTAGTGGACTTTTATTCGATTGGTATATTCTAGATCTAAAAAGAATAAATCGATCATATGCAAAGACGCATCTAAATGCACACTGCGTCGTTGAGTGAGCAATGCCGACCGGTCGAAGGGAGACGCACGCAGGAAAATTGATTCTGTCAAGTCTCCTCTTACTCGCAGGTGAATTTCTGTAGCTGGGCGGAAGGAGGGTCATTGCCCGTCTTCTCTTTCGTCTTCAGTTAGGGAGGTCGCGTGTGCCTCGAGAGGGTACACGAGCGGCGGCGTTGACGCAGTATGTGGCACGCGTTTCAATCGTAGTCGCTCTTGTGTTAGTGGTGTATCGTTGAAAGTCTATCAAAATGCTCGCTCCCGAGCACGATTCCGAGGACTGGCAACGCTTGATCAACTTCAAACTTCGATTTCGCCGATCATTGTCAGCCAAGCGACACATAAATAAGCGCGCCATAAATTTTCGCGATAGGATGAATCGAGAAAAAAAAATATCTGAAAATTTACTTCTAGGATATAAAGTTTATTTCCACAAAATAATATGGGATATTCCGCTATTTATTGATACTTGTACTTTTACTCTGAGTAAACACTTGTATAGTTTTATACAACCAAATGGCAGGAAAACAATTCAAAAATGCGAAAAATGCATGGAAGAAAAAAGAAAATATGGTGCACATAACCGGAAATATTTAGTTGTGAACAGCATAGTTGCATTTTAGTTTATTTTTATATGATGATAATATTTGATAATTTAGTTATTTTGGTAGTTGATATTACTCAGTTATTTTGGCACATCAACCAGACCAATATAGTTGGGCGCGATCTGATTGTGGCAATAAAAAATCGATTGGATTGATACTTATTATAGATAGACTTTGATTGCAGCAACCAAATATTATCACTGTCACTTAGTAATTGCTCTGCGGTTACATAATTAGCTGTTCCATATTTTACTACTCTGTAAGAATTGATGTGTTAAATTTAACACATTTCATGTGTCCCAATGTGTCAAATCATCCACTCTCATTTATGTGTAAATTTAACACAAAACAAATGTGTTAAAAAGTAACACGCATAATATGGAAAAAATTAACACAATTTAACACTTGAATACATATTGACATATGTATAATGTTAAATTAACTAAAATAAAACGTTACTTTAATATTTGAGAGAGGTAATTAATCTATGGTTTTAATGAAATGAAAATGTTAAATTGACATAATCTATGTCTGACATATTAAATATGCCAATTTAACACAAACTGTGATTCCTGACCCATGAAATGTTAAATTTAACACATCAGTTTTTATAGTGTATTGAATCTGACATAAGCAGATTTATGTATGGCTCAACCATACATGTTTTCCGCGTGTGCATTATGTCGGTATCTGACTAATACTTCTTTAAGTGATAATTAACTGATTCATTGAGGCATACGCGACGCCGGTCTGTCGGCTAAGTCGCGTTCCGCTAAGTGTCGCTCGACTTAAATCACATGTTACTCGTTGTCGCAATGTCTACAGTCGCTCTTGCAGAAACGGGCAAGACGGATTAGTAATCTCCTTTCGGGATCACACGCTATTGCATGGGATTGCATAAGGTTGCATGGGTTCTATTCCGCATTGGGCTGTGCGCAAGCCCGATAAGTCGCTGCCGATGTGCGTCTGCGACGCGTCTTGCAAAGCCGTAGTCCGATTGTCGTCTGTTAACACGTGGCCGCATGTTTTAAAATCCATCCACTAATGAAATTGGCAGTAAAATCCTAAGCAAATTGAATAATTCTTGCAACAATCGACTATGGTTAGTCAATTTGCTTGCTGCTTACGTCTAGAGATCCTTGAATCAGAGCCTGGCCATAACTGCAAAATCCTACGAGAGAGAGGGACATATTTTCAGTCTCTTTCTTTGTCTTCTTAACCCAATCTAACCGATAGGAATATTGTATGGGATTTGATAAAACACAACGAACCAAACAAAACTGGCTGTCTTATGGCCAGACTCTGATTCCGGATCTTTGTTTACGTCTTATTGTTTACTGCCAATCTCACTATAAATGACTCTTTATTCACCCTTTACATCGTGATCGTCGTCAGTGCAGGAACAACGTAGAAAACGCCGATCGCTGGGATGCGCGACTTTCACGGTCATTCTCGCCGCACGACGGAGAGAAAACGTTTTAATGACGTCAAAAGCCGCCCGACCGGATAAATTTACTGGGTCACTTACGCAGTGGCGTGCGCATTTGCGCGATCCGCCTGCGTCGTCATCGCCGTCGCTCGGCTCGCGGAAATTTCGACGCAACCCGCTTTCGGAGAATCGACGGCGGATCGACGCGAGGGAAAAGTTGGCCGCCAGTGATCCCGCGACCCCGCGCGTCGGCGCCGTCTACGTCGGTCGCGGTCGCGTCGTCCTCCACGTGCATCGGCGGGATAACGTCCTGGTACCGTTCGAGACCGATGTGTCCTTCGAGCACGAAACCCTTTCCGCGAAGCATAACGGAAATGATTAAGTGCACGACAAGCACCGAGAGCCCGCGACTCGCGTCGCGAGCGTTACTTTTCGCGGACATTATCGCTCGGCACGTGGACAATAAAGTTCAACGAGGATACTTCGCGTGAGCTTTAGAATGTATATCCTGTCCGTCTAATGGAAGAATTTTCTCACTATGGACAAATGTTCGAATATTCGAAAAGTGCGGGGCTAGCAAAAAATTTTTTTTTATTTTCTGGAATACGCTTTGAATTACTGAATTGCGGTTTTCGGCACAATACAGCACAAACGTAGCACAATGCGATACAATTAATAAAAATACAAAAATCGAAAAGTGCGGGACTCTAACTTCACACGCGTTGAATATCCTCAAGAATGGTTTCGAGAAGAAAGAAATACGAACATTTTTCCATCTTTGGTGGTATGAGATTTCCTGACCTCCGGTCATTTTTCGATCCTCCAAAAAGACCTGCTCGGATCTTGGAAACATAAAATGGACCGGGCAACACCATTATGAACGTTGCCTAATGTGCGGACAAATGGGATCCTTCGTCAATCTTTTCTTGTCCACGAGCCAATACACACGCATACACACATACAGCGTTATATTCTACCTCATTCTTTGGCTGAAAATCGCGGAAGAAAAAGGAAGAAAAGAAGAACTATAAGACATGGTACGTTTGCATACGCGGAAGCACGCGGCCGAGAGCCTGGTATTTCACAAATGAACCAGTTAAGTTACCGGAAATCAATAACGAGCGAGCGCGGCCCGGAGGAGTAGGAGGCGTTATGACGTCGTCGCAACGTGATGTCACACCGGCGTCCACGTGTGGGTGATGCACATAGGTGCATATATGCGAACAAAAAGCGGGAGAGGGAGGAGAGATCGCACACGCTGCGGTGCGTATGATAGATGGTGTGCACGACTTCTTCACTATCAAAATTGTGAATTTTTTCCACGAAGTATAGTGGGAGGGAGAAAGATATATGTATATATATATATATATATATATATATATATATGCCGATATGTGTCGAGCGGCAAAGCACATAGAGATATGACGTCTCACGTATTAAGTGTCGAAGTACAATATCTCGCACACGCTCGCGCGTGTGCCTTTGTCGACACGTTAAGCGTTTTTATTTACGTATTATCTACGCTACCTTCGTCTCTCTCTCTCTTTCTCTCTCCTCACGTCCCCTTGTCGGCAACTTTTCCAGACGACAACGGGGCGGGGTTGAACGAGCCTTGGGGGGCCGACGAACCGTGCGCACATTAGGCAACGTTCATAATGGTGTTGCCCGGTCCATTTTACGTTTCCAAGATCCGAGCACGTCTTTTTGGAGGAACGAACGAAGCCGTTTCAATGACTTTTCAGACTTTCAGAATGCACAATGACCGGAGGTCAGGAAATCTCATACCACCAAAGATGGAAAAATGTTCGTATTACTTTCTTCTCGAAACCATTATTGAGGATATTCGACGCGTGTGAAGTTAGAGTTCCGCACTTTTCGATTTTTGTATTCTTATTGTATCGCATTGTGCTACGTTTGTGCTGTATCGTGCCGAAAACCGCAATTCAGTAATTCAAAGCGTATTCCAGAAAACTAAAAAAAAAAAAAATTTTTGCTAGCCCCGCACTTTTTGAATATTCGAACATTGACGCATAATGTCGACGAGATACCGTCGGCCTTTCAAAGAGAAAGTGGCCATTGCAATCACAAAGATTGCTGAAGAGGCAGTCTAAAGCGATGCTGGGGATTAGTAGCCCTAACCTTCGAGGTGATTTTTAGATGTCGCGCCTACGCGACAGTCACGCGCTATTCTTGGGCGGAAGAGCGTTTATAAATAATTCCCTTTAACATGCACTCCTGCTCGTCCGCGAAAAGCGCGGCGTGGACAACGAAAGCGGCCGCGGCACGAGCGGTCTCAGGTGCCCGTTAAAATCGATATTTCAAGTAGGTCAGTGGGTTACCAGACGAAGGATGATAAGAGAGACCTCCTCCTTCCTCCTCGGACGCAGGATCGCCGGCGTGAAAACGCGACGCGAAGTAAAACGCCCCTGTCGGGCGCGCGCGATGCAGCCGGAAACGTGTTCGGCGTTCATTTGTAATCGTCTTAGCAGCGCGTCAGATTCCAAGTACAATTCTGCGCGGTCTCTTTGGCGCCCGGAAAAGTCGGCTAGGCTGCGAGAGCGGGTGTATTTTTACACGCGCATGTGGTGTGTGCGAATCGCGCGTTTCCTCGCAGTAAAGAGTAACACAACACCGAGCGCAGAGCTCGAGAAAGCAGGGGTTGAGAAACGAAGGGGGACGAGAGAGCCGCACTCTCCTCCTCTCGTTTCTAAATTCGGAACGCCGCGGACTGGATTTGCGTGGCTCCCCTTCGAAAATCCCAGCTGGCCCTACGCGCCGATGGCCCCGCAGACATTGGCGATCGTTAAGCAAGGTCAGTGACACCGGTCGTCCACCCTAGGCGCGTCTGGGCGTCGAATCTCTCTCTCTCTCTCTCTCTCTCTCTCTCTCTCTCTCTCTCTCTCTCCCCTTACTCTTTTTTGTCTCCTTCGCCGAGCAATGCTCCTGCGGCTGAGAGGGGGGGATGTAACATTCATCGTCCTTTGGAGACGACCAGCACGGACGAGACATTCGATCCACTTGAAAACTCCGCCGACATCCCCCTCGCGAAATACCACACCCGATGCTCTATTTTTAAGCGACGACAAGCTAGGACGGACGTCATTCGTGCGACGCGGCTTCGTTTGATGCGTACGTGTGTATGCATATTTATTTATTGTTGAGCAAGAGCCATCTCCAACTTCTTACGTTACGAAATAAGAACGAGATATAAAACTCAACTGGATTTCGCAGAAACGAGCACGGCGAGTTCATAGATCAACACTTGTGGGAACCGAGTCCCATAGATTGATGTATGTAAACTTTGCTGCGAATTTAAATATAAGTCACAGAATTTAGCAACATTGAATGTCTTATGATTGATCAGTTTGCACTAATATTTATCACATAGTATGACGAAATAAAAATACAAAAAAAAAATGATCAGAATTCGCCCCAAACAATACGTTACGATAAATAACATGAAAATCTGAGTGGGACTTTCAGTAAATTTATTGTTGCGTCAATATAACAAGAAGTTTACATTATTGTACGATGTAAATCTAACAATTCAATGCAATATATTTACTTCATAAGTGTGACGAAAAGAATTGTTAAGTTTTCGTCATCAATTGTCTCACGTCGTGATAATCATGAAAATCTACCTAGATACGCGGCCGAGGGCCAAACTGTGGGAATTTCGCGCGATCGCAATCATCTCGAGACGAAAGCGTGGCGGAAAGACTTGCGAGAGTGCGCATTGCCTAGAGAGGAGCACGTGCCTAGAAACGTGCGCTCCTCTCGGGCGTGCGTGTGTGTTCACGTACGTGTGACTCATACCTCGCGTATTTACAGAACGAGACGAAGATCGGCTAGGGTTAGGTTGGCGCCAGTGTGTAATTACGCCCCGCTAAGCGCGCCAATCAATTACCCCGCGCAGGGGCTGGCAGTTTTCCCAATTCACCGGCGTTAATTGTTTCGGAAACGAGTCTCGCGCGCGCATGTCGGCTAAATTTAAGAGCGCCGGAAATCCACCACTCGTGCGCGCGTACGGGAGAGGGTGTGTTGAGCGAAAAGCCGGGAGCACGCAGAAAAACGTAAGCAGCAAGCAAATTGAGCAACCACAGTCGACGATTCTCCTTACGGCTCAAGAATGATCGATTGTGGGTGGTCAATTCGCTTCAGTTTTTCTGTGTGTCCCCGGCCTAAAGCGCGCCGAGAAAGTTCGATCACGAATGAGGAGGGTCACGCGACGACGGTGGTCTATTCACGATGCTCTTTGTTTTTCATCCGAGAGTGTTTTGTCTCGTGTTGCGCGACCACGACCAACAGCAGAGCAGAAGTACGAGGTGTAAGAGGGTCATTCGCGCGCGCGCGCGCGCGCGAGTGCTCGTGTGCCGCCGAGGAGGCAACTTAATCCGAGCCCGGCGAGGAGCCTTCTTATCGCACGGCCGAGTGTTGAGGCAATAACACAATGTTACATAAATTGATTCCGCGTCGTCATAGGTGACTCGGCCGCATCGACGCCTGTGTATCGGCTTACGAGTTGCCGGCGCGCCGTGATCGCGTTCGGTTCAGCACGAGTGCGTCGAACCTTACAACCGGGTTTGAATCTCGCGGAAGGACGTATCGCGTGTCTGTCGCGCTTGAGTCGACAATGAGAACCTCGTTGTCTCCTTTGTTCTCGCTCGGATTTGTGTGCGGAAAACAAAGAAATTTGGTTGGATTAATCAAATGTCTGTCGAAGTAGGAACGAACTGCAATCGACCAGAATTCTGTTTCCTAGATAGACAGATGTGCGTAAATTTGATAGTAACTTTTACTAGTCGATTTGTAAAATTCGCATCCCTTATGAGTGGTTCACACACGGCACTTATATTTATTATATAATAGAAATACGAAAAAGAAATGATCAAAATTTGCTCAGAATAATATGCCATGCAAAATTTAATGTAATGTAAGATCTGGGAGTAACTTCGTGTATTTTTTGTTGCGTCGATATAACATTGAATTTGTATCATTGTACAATGTAAATTTAATAATTAATTCAATACAGTATTATTATTACTAATTATTACTTTATTATTATTACTAATTCAATACAGTATATTTGTCTCATAAATGTGATTAAAATTATTGTACAGTTTCCATCACCGAATGTTTTACGTCGTGAGACGATCGATGTCGAAAGTCTGGATCAACTTAACGAGATTCTGGTTATTCAGAACTTTCAACTGTTTCAAGTTGCGAAGTACTGATTAACCAGAATCTTGTTAAGCTGAACACAGAATTCCCAGGAATTCGTTCATATTTTATCAGATATTTAACCAAATATTTTTTCCATCAACTTAAGTCGTATGTCTCTCTATATCCTGAAGACTCCGATATTTAACTCTTATCCGAAATTAAGGCTATTGTTGTGCAAAAGATCCGACCAAGGTTCATCTTTCCGGTGAATTCTCTAATGAATTGCCTGAGACCCCGTGAGAAAGCGGCCGAAGGTCGCAGAGACTGAAGCGGAGGGTCAGTAGAATGCGATAGTGAGTTTATAGAAAGAGTAGAAAACGATAATATACTAGATAATAAATAAACTAGATCGAGTTTGATCTGTCTGTTGTTATTCCCATACATTAATTTTCCCTCGGTACACGAGTCTTACAATGTTTATTTTTCGGGCCTCGGCAGCCTTACTTCAATGGAACAACGAGGGACTACTTAGATAAACTCTCACGATTATCACGATGTGAGATAATCGATGATGGAAACTTTACAATTCTTTCAAGTACATTTATGAAGTAAATATACTTGAAATATACCTGAAATATACTGTATTGAATTAAATATTAAATTTATACTATACATTAATGTAAGTTTTTTGTATCAATGCTGCAACGAATTTACTAAAAGAGTCGCAAAATTACCGAATTTTGTCATTTAATATGCTTCAAGTTGCTGTTTCGTTTACGTACATCAGTCTATCGGGGCAAACCCGCATTCTTTTTCTTTGAAGATAAAATACAACTTTCTGAATATCCAAGAGCTGTTTGTGTTTGACTCGCTATCGGAAGACAAAGATTTCTGGCTGAAACTAGCACGAACCATGAATAACGCCAAGATAAATTCCCGGCATTTTTTCTTCATATCTTTTTCGTGAGAAATTCATTTCTTTTGAAACTAACTCCCTTTGGATGGAAATATAGTGGATTAAACGGGACTCCACAACTAGTTTTCTCATTTCCTCTTTCTTTTTTCTCAAACCCAACATATTTTCTTAAAAGAGAAGTATTGTTAGGGTCAACGAGATCCCATTTTTCCCTTTATGTTTCACCAGTCTACCTTTTCTTCCAAGGGTTAAGACAGACGTAACGATCTGTTCGTCTAGCCCATTCGTGCTTTCGCATTTATGTGTACGGCCCTGCACAGCCGTCGTGCTGAATCGTCCTTTGCCTCGAGCTACACATATCGCTCGCAACCGGTCTAGTCGAGATAGTAACTCTATCCAACACGTGGCGCGGCGGGAAGAAAGAGGAGTCTCGGAATAATCTTGCGGGAAAAGCCTTGGCCGCGGCCACCGGGGGCTGATCGGAGGCCTCTGAAAAGACGACACCGACAGAAAAAGAGAGGCGGTACTTACTAATGCCGCCGCTCTTCTTCTTCGTCGAATTACTCGTAGCACACACTCGACGTAGCGCGTGCTCCCAGTGTCCAATTCGTTTGGACAAAACAGAAACACACCCACTAAATCCTAGCGACTCGAATTCGACACCGTAATTATCATGAACGACTTCTCAACGACCCGCGAATTTCGTTCGTTTTCGCATTAATCTTTGGTAGTCCAGATTGTCCGCGACGTTCCAATCCGTACAAAATTTTGTTATTTCCTCGCAGTATCTCGTGTAATTTGTGTTTACTTCAATATTTCAGTATCTAATTGATGTATTTTTATAGCAATAAATTCTCTTATTGAGTATATATTATTTACGGTAATATGTACTATTTAACAGCAATAAATATATATATATCATATTAAACTATATTATTAATATATAAAAATTTTGCTATAGAATTGGCTGAGGAGAGAAACACGATGCCAAGATAGATTTGATATAGAACCACAGAAGGTTTAACCCATTAACGCCCAAATGTGCTGCAATTTTACGTTGATTTGAGCCATTTATTTTACTACGGAAATGAGGTCTGTTGTTTATAAAAAATACCATTCCTATCAATTTCGATGACGCTCTATCGAATAGCGTTGAGAAAATTTTAAAAAATCGCAATTTATGCAAAATTTTTGCAAAACAAAATAAAAAAACGTATGTTTTTAGGGCTAATTTTTTCTTCTTCCGCTATTTTCTCTATAAAAACGTGTTAGTATCACTCGGGAAAGTGAACTTAAAAAATATGCCATGGGTATTTTTTTCAACAAACATGGCGGTACCAAAATGACGGTTAATTTGAATTTTCGTTTATATCTGGTTATCGAAATTGTTTTACTATGTAATTATTATGTAAATTACTATGTAATTTTGTAGTAATATTGATCCTAAAACAATTTCGATAACCAAATATAAAACGAAAGTATATAACGAAAATTCGAGTTAAACGTTTCAAATCGACCACCATTTTGGTACCGCCATGTTTGTTGAAAAAAATACCCATGACATATTTTTTAAGTTAGTGTCGGGAATACGTTTTAGACACTTTCTCGAGCGATATTAACACGTTTTTATGGAGAAAATAGCGGAAGAAAAAAAAATTAGCCCTAAAAACATGCGTTGTTTAATTTTATTTTGCAAAAATTTTGCATAAATTGTAATTTTTGTAAATTTTCTCAATGTTATTCGATAGAGCGACATCGAAATTGGTACTCTTTATAAGCAGACCTCATTTCCGAAAGATAAATGGCTCAAATCAACGTACAATTTCAGTATATTTGGGCGTTAATGAGTTAAATGCGTCAAGATTTTGAAGAATCAAGATACTTAAGTTGTTATTTCTATCGCATTTATCACGTTTGTATAGACTCGAAATAATTATATTTTCTCGTGCATGACTGGCGTATTCATGTTTCATTTTCCGCGAATGATAAACTGTGTACATATGAATAAAAAAAATATATATACGCGTTTATAGTACACGCGAGATGTAAGATTGCGTAGTTAATTACATTACTTAATATTCTTGCAATTATGCTACGCGCAGCATGGCCACTCCTAGTTTCCTGCCCCAGACTATTCACCGTTATGTAATGTAATCCAATTTACATAACAGGAAACAGAACGCTAGATCTTTACGAATTGCGGGTGCAGTCGTCGCCGATATTCCATGCACGACTTTAGAACGAAAAAATTTTATTTGCGCGATAATCGCGTAAACGTCGCGGTGAGTTAGAAAACATTTGCAACATTTAGCTTCGTATTAATAGTCATTACTTGAAACTTATTCCACGTGAGATACTTAGATCTGAATTTAGAATTAGATTTGAGTTTTTTTATTTAAATCATATATGTTTGATATTACATTTGCAATCACGATTTAGCTGAAAAACTCGCAATTCTAAATACAAATCTGCGTATCTCACCTGAGCCAAGTTTCAAGTAACGACTATATTGAGAAAAAATGCTTGAAAATGTATTTGTGTATGTGGGTGTGTATGGGCTAAAAGTTTATTTCGCAAAAATAAATTTTAGATTTCATAAAGAAGTTCAGATATTTTTTTAGTGTATTAATATAGGTTTTGATTTTGTCTAACCGCGAAGTGATAGTTGAATTCTCCGATTGGTGAAAGAAAAAACGCGACAGAGAGTGAAAGGCCGCGTGCGAGTTTTTGACATTTTCATTTCGAACAACACGGGAAATCCCACGGCGATCGATTCACCCGAGTCGATCGACACAGACACGGTCGTTGCACTCGGCAGAAATATAATTACGACTATACGAACGCACATTGGTGTTATCAGTGACGGCAAGTGGGATAAAGCTCAAAAACTTACGCAATTTCCGTCGCGCGAAAATGTGGCTGACATCGCAGAGGTGCTGATTAGATTCGTGACGACAACGACATCAACGACGACGAGCATTCGCGAATTCGATGAGACATTGTAAAACGTAGAACAAGAAGTCAACGACACATGCGATTTAATAAAAACAGGCCAAGACAGATTGGACTTGGCTGCACTGTGAGAAAAATGTCTGGTATTTTTAACTATGATCACATAGAGAAATAATTACTAAAAATTATAACCAACAAAGTTACTTTTTTATTAAATTCTACCATAATGTTGGCGATGATAATCTTATATGCATGTTATTACACACAGAAAAATACATACTGCATTCAAGTAAATGTTACTCGTTTCAAATATTTCATAAATTTATACATCTGTAAATCTGTTATAAGCTCATCACAAGCATCAAATTTGTTCAAAATTCGTTCTGATTGCTAGTAGATTTAACATTACAACCAAGAATATCAAATTAAAATATAAATTTCGTCTGTTGTACTACTACATAAAACTAACTTTTTCTTTGATAGAGTTTTATAATATTTCTACAAAAAAAAATAAAAAATTTTCCTTTTAAGTGAATGATAAAAGTTTTCCTAGATTTTTCTTAGAAATTTGTGATGAGTACATTTGTAGACTATTATCAAGGAAATATTCTTTATTGAAGATAATCATTACTTAAAAGGAGGAAATTGTAACTTTTTTTTAGCAATAGAATGATATTTTTCTTTGTATTTCACCATTTTCGTATTAAAACAACCAGAAAATATATGGTTGGGATCAGAAATAACTCTATAATTTTAGTTAGATCAACTATTTTTTTCTCTCATTGTGCAGAATATAAAGTACATGTGTGTCTAATATGCATGTATCTGGTATATACAACATAATTACGAACAATGGGGTATCGGCGATGAACTTGGTACGAGAAGGAGGCGTTTAGAAAACACTTGACCGCAAATCGGCGCGATCAATTCCGCGATCGATCGGCCTTTCCGAGATTCACGCTCGAGAGCGACGACGACGATATCGCGCAGATTAAATCATTATCGGATACGAACACGCGAAAAACTTACACCGCCATCTCGATTGCTGGACGTCCGGATTGGCGACGTAGTAGATCGGAATGAGGAAATATGTGAACATCGAGTCAAAAATTTTTCAATTTTAGTTTACCAATTTTATCCATTCAAATATGTTGTAGAGTGCTCTCAATGCATAACCCGAAAGCAGGAAATATAGATAAATGAATAATATAGATGTGTGCGTTGTAAGCATATCAGTTTTCCCACACACATTTCTACGATAAATCAAATTCGTGAGGTAGAAGTAGTATTTTTTGTATTATGTATTAAGCTTAACCTACAATGTGGTTTTTGCTTCCTGTTTCTTTCTCTTTATCTTTTTATGTGGCTCAAATCTTAAGAGCCGATTGTATCAACCTCTTGGTCAGCTACCTGACAGTTAAATCATATGTCTGTCTTTGTCCAATTTGAAGAAAAAACGAAGACAGACGTATGATTTAACTATAAGGTAGCTTATCAAGAGATTGGAACAATCAGCTTTTAAGCTAGAAAAAAGACAGGGAATAAGAAACAGGAAACAAACAGTATATTGTAGATTGAGCTTTAAGTACTCTGTTCCCTGTATAAAGAACTATACTTCTATATTAAGAATTTATCTATTGAATTAACCTTATCTATTGAATTATCTTCAATTCTATGATTCTCCTCATGTTTTTAATTGCTGTTAATTGACAGATGTTTTTAATTGCTGTTAATTAACAGATGTCATTACGTCTGTTACGTATTATTTTTTACGTATTCTACTTTATAATCGGACAAAAAGAAATTTTAAACCAATTAGCTGTTTACTGAGTAATTAAGATAAAAAATGTTCGTATTTGTCCAAAATCCGGTGGGCTTTCGAAGAACTATTTTTATATAGTATACATTCACGTAGGTTACACCTACGATCTCGTAAATAATCTTTTCTGCTGCACATTGTTTTCTCCCGTAAGATTCCACAATGTCCCTTTTATTAAATTAATTAGGTTGTTGGTGTGCGCAAGTGCGTTGTATTTTTCCTCGTATCTCCTTTCCATCGTTTCACTGAGTGAGATAGAAGAGTGGAAAAAGACAAGAACTGAAGCGTGCAGCCCATTGATCGTTAAATATATTTCACTTTAATAATAATAATTATAAATAATAACTATTATAATTATTTATTTAGTAATAATTATTATAATTATATCAATAATAATAATTATAAATAATAATTATTATTATGAATTCATTCTACTAAACATACGCGCCGGGGCACTATATGCCGCTACTGGTGGAGGTAAATTTGCAGAATTTTACGAAAAAGATATGTTTGCATGCACATGTACAATTCAACAAAAGCGATGCAATTGCGACGTGCGAGCGCGCACCGTCATATATAGAGGAAAAAAAGCGCGCATATATGCACGCTCCGACGCGCATGTATTAAAGATGATTTCTGAACAAAATTTTGTTTTTGACCAGAATTTTGGTTGATGTCTACGGAATGGCTGATTTTGATCTACTGTGCGACAGTGTGCTTCGGGATGTACGCGCGCGGCGCGAGCCAATTTCGCGAGTTATGATGATCGTACTTGATATGTTCTACATAGGTGAAATGCGATCGCGGCGTAATTCGACGACCCACGCGAATCAGACCGCGCACGTGGTCGCGTAAGGCGAGATGACGAGCGGATAATGAGACTTTATTCGGAAAAGCCGAGCCCGAGTCGTTCTCCGAATTCGCGACAGCACAATATTTCTGTGTATATGTGTATGGAGAAATATATTAATACACCATATATATTAATACACACAAATGGCATCTTATAATAAAAATTACTGTAGAATCTTGTAATTGAGAAATAAGTCGATACAATTATGCAGTTGACTATCTTTTCATTTTATGCATGCTATTCATTAAATGAAATTTACTACGTTCCTTAAGGCAAGAGCCTTATCGGTAGCTTATTTCTGCATTACTAGAAACAGTGAAATTTAAAAGAATTTATATGAAAAATTAAAAAATCTCCCCGTGTAATATATGCGACTTCACCACGTATAAAATTATACACAAAGAAAAAAAAATATAAGAAATGAAAAATATTTAATCGGTGAGAGCTATAATCTGCTATATATATATATTTATTTATTTTTTATTACGGAATTGTATTCTACGTAAAGGAACTAACAACTTTTGTTTGAAAATATTTTTTATACGACATATATTTTCTAAGATATTTACGGAAATATTTACAAAATTATTGGTTTCAATGATTTTTACTCGAATTCTATCAACTTTACCGAAAAATAGCAAGAGATAAAAATTGTTTATTTTCTTCTCTGAGCTCTTCTTTAGAGCTCTGAGAATTTTTTCAAAATTTTTTAATTAACTTCTTAGTACTACATTTTCTTGCATTTTCTTGAAATATTAAAAAGTTTATAAAAAATTCTGAAAAAATTGTCAGAACTCTATGAGAAGAAAATAAATAATTTTTATCTCTTGCTATTTTTCGGTAAAGTTGATAGAATTTGAGTAAAAAATTATTGAAATCAATAATTTTGTAAATATTTCCGTAAATATCTTAGAAAATAGAGGTCGTATAAAAAATGTTTTCAAACAAAAGTTGTTAGTTTCTTTATGTAGAATAAAATTTCGTAATAAAAAATAAATGTTTTTATTTAAAAAGCAAAGTTGATCTTCGAATAACCTTCAAAATGACCTCCAAAGTCAAAATCAAGGTTACCTTCAGATGTCCTTCTCTAAACCCGACAACTTTTGTCTGAAACATTTTTGCTGAATATGCTTGGCTGAACAATTATCAGAATGGATCATTTAAAATGGGACACCCTATATATGCATGGTTGGAAAGTAACTCGTTACTTGTAACGAACAGTTACAATTACATTTTTTCGGTAACTTAATTACTTATTTTAGTAACTTGTAACAGTTTTTGTTTGTTTTTTAACAGTTACTTTAATAGTTACTTGGGGAACATAAAATAAAATTAAAATTATATAATAATCGTATATTAATTTAATAAATTTATCAACGTATTTATGGAGTATGTGATTAAATTCTTTTACTTCTCTACAAGACTATCATTAAATTTTTATTATATTAAGTACATATTTGAAATTTATTAAGTGGATAGACTAATTAATGTGATAGTTATAAAAGATATTAGTTATAAAATTCAATTCTTACATTTTAATAAAACTTAAAATGTAAGATTTTTATATTTACAATACTAATTTACAATCATTTTAAAAAAGTAACTTAAAAGTAACGATTCATTACTTTTTGAGCAACTGTAACTGTAACGAGTTATTTTTCATAGCCAGTAACTTGTAACTGTAACATGTAGTTACATTTTCAGCAAAGAGAACTGTAACTGTAATTAGTTACTTTTAAAAAATAACTTTCCCAACTCTGTATATACGTGTACTTATACTAAAATATTTTTCAAATAAGGAAATATACATTTTCTTAAATTCTCAGTTTTTTATCAAAGCAATTGTTTATTCTATTCAGATAAAATAATTTAGATTTAAGAGTAAAGATATGTTATTATTACTCACCGAATAAATATTTTTTTATCTTTTAGATAAACGAGTCTTCACCTAGTCGGAATTTCGATCCTACTTTCGACCTCAACATTCCATTTGATACTCTGAAGCCTATATTCTCTTTTGAACCTATTTAAACTGCTAGCTTTACCAAGGAATTCAGTTTGGAATCTACAAGTGGCATTTTGTGCATTCCCTGCCATTTAGTAATACTAAGTAGAACTTCAGTTTTCCGGTGTATTAAACGCACATTGCTCCTTCAGAATATACAAATGTTAGGAACTTTAAGCCGAAATTAGGAGTAAAATTTCGATTGGGGCCCGTTCGTGAGATTCAGCTGTATTCAGCTGTCGCGAGTCAGCGAGTTCGAATCTCGCGAAAATTAAGCGCGAGCCGTATCGCGATTACGAAACCGATAACGCGTTGTCGATCACTCGTCTCTGCTTCATGGCCGTAAACGCCCACACCGGCCACAATAAATCACACATTCGCGGAAAAAGAGGCACTTACTAACGATTCGCAATCGTTCTTGTCGAACGCGAGCGGTATTTGTCATTGGCCATGATTCTGCATCGTGGTAGCGAGAACGAGGCGATCAAAGACACTCCACGCTCGCGTGGTCGATAAGCCAAAGTCACGATAATAACTGCGAGATTTCACACCTATCGAACCAGTTGACGTAAAACGCAAGTAAAACATGGCCGAAGTTCGCGAACGCGATAATCGGCTCCCGGTTGCCTACCATCACGCACATACACGACGTGCACACATACACAAGCGCGCGTGCTCGTTCGTTGTGTAGTTGGACGCCTCTTGGTCGCGTCGTGTCACGTCGCGTCGTACCGCCGAATGACGTCAACTCGTTTTTCCGTTTTTCCGAGAAATCGAGTCACCACGGGGTGGTAATCGGGCGAAAATGTGTGGGAGATCAGATCTATCGAGCGAACAGGGACGTTCCTGAATAAACTAGCCGCCGTCGGCTCTTTTTTATTCGCGTCATAATTATTTATAATTAACAACGGCGGGGATTAGCGATTAGCCGCGAGGGAGAGGGAGAGAGGAGGAGAGAGATAGAGAGAGAAGTTAAAATTTCGCGACGCTAATGAGTCGCCTGAATGAGCTCGTTGCTGGATTCCTTCCATATGCCCGTTTCTTCCGACTGAAATCTCAGTGTAAAATCCGGATAAACATTCTAAGTTTACACACATTGCAAGACATTGTCATTAATAAACAGGTACTCCGGCGCATATGTCAACAAAGTCGCCCAGCGATTTCTTTCGACTGCAAAGACGCCTCGACGTTCCTCGAAGCGGGAATAAACCGCGGCACACACCCGGTTGCGAGATATCCGCTAACATTGTTACGCGTTGAGTCATGATCGCTATATATATATATATATGTGTGTATGTATATATATATATATATATATTCATATTCGAATGAACTTGGCGATCCCGCGCGCACGACGGTGTGCGTCCACGCACCGAGATGAAGATCATGAGATTACATGGACGTTCGACGAAGGAAACCACGCCGTCGTCGGTTTCGCGTACGATTTCGTTGCACTGCAAGCTCAACACGCGGTTGCGTTCGCGTTGTAAACTTCGCGCGGCCACATGTATCCGACACCCTCCGTATAAATGCGCGCGCTACTAGTCCGAGCACAGTTTTTTCTCCATCTATGTACGTAAACGTATCGCTCAAGTGGGGGAAGTGTTACATCCATCGATCACGGCCGAAAGTATCTCAGATCCGCTGATCAAGAGCGTGAGATTTCGCGCGAACACGAAGCCCGCCGGGCGAAGCGAGAAGCGTGTGCTGTCCCAACGGCATGTTTGACGTTTCGATGCGTCGTCGAGGTGGAGATCTACTTAAATCGAGGCTGCCTAACGTGTCGCTCTCGCGTTCCACGTCTATATATCTCTTTCTCTCTTTTTCTCTCACGCATAAAGAGATAACAGAAGAGGACGCGTGGTACGCTCCGCTGTAAACGCTTGAGCGCGCAAAGTGCCGTCCTTCCTGCGCGCGAACTATGTATATAACACAGCCTTCGCGTCGCGTTCTTGTTCGCAAAGCTGGGAAAGGAGGCGTCACGCCTCGAGACGAGGCGATCCGACGCGTCCCGACTGGGTGTATAGCCTGCCTCAGCTATATACAGGGACATATCGCGAGACTGGTCGTCGGAAGAGAGGCCGTCACCCACTGGCGCGCGACTCGCGTGCCGAGGGACTCGCATTTCGACGGCACGGCGAGCGTATCCGATGAAAAAAAGATCGTCGTCTCGATGGAGTTGGCGGCAGTGGAGAGACGAGACGAGACGCCAGAGTTCGTCGCCCGCGCCGCGCCACGCCGCGCACATCCACGAAACGCGGCACACACAGGGAGAGAGACAGGCAGACAGACGCACGCACGCACGCATGCATGCATGCACGCATACATACACGTACATATATATGCACGATGTACGCGTATATACTCGGTAAATTCGCAAACGCGACGAGCGATCGACATTTCGTCCATTCGTTGCTACGTACGTATGTCGTACGCACGCACATCACGCCGTGCACGTCGCGATTTTGCGCGTTCTTTCCCCGTCGGCCCTGCGAGAGCGTGTCGCGAGCACTCACCTGAATCGCCATACACATTGAATATGGAAGCTACGGTGGGGCGTTCGTTAGCGAAAACGCGACTCCGTAGGTGACAGGAAACACGCCGAAGGTATTCGCACCACTCGCGCACTCGTCCACTCGCCTGAGAAGCCCGTGAACAACTGGAACGGCCGACCGCACTGACGGACTCACTCCGGATGAAAGGACAACTCCCACCACGCGCCGCGCCGCCGCGCATCCGGAACCTGCGCGCATGCCCACGTGATCGCGCGCTCCAGGGTCGTACTTGCGTGCAACGCGAGTCGCCCATTGGGCCCGCTGAACATTATTTATTTGCTGCGGTGGCGAGTGAGATGTATTGAACTGACGTGGCAAGTAATGATGCACGTATGGTAAGAGAACTCATTAATTTCGCAAAGGCTTAGACAAGTTTGTATAAGACTCATGCAGGATTTACACTGCGTCCGACGTCCGATATGCGACGTTCGAAATTTAAAGGGAGAATCAATTTTCTGGAAAAACAAAAATGTCAGTAGTTACAAACTCTACTATTGGATATCGGAGCGTCATACGTCGTTGTATTGTTTAGAGCACTAGTATAATTTTCTGCATCTTTTTCATTCCTGAAACATGTTGATATTCATGTTTGCAAATGCAAAAATTTTGGTTTCTAATTTTTCTTGATTAATATGTATTTCCGCGCTTTTTTCAGCATTTATTTCTACTCGGGTTAATGATACCTCTTATTTCGATAAAAATAAATACGCTACTGAAAGCTGACCGTGCATACGACGCTATCGCGCATGCGTAAATTTGTCCATTTGGAAATACCGGATGGATGAACGGGTTAGGAAATGGCGGAAATGGCCGGAAGCGCTCTAGTCGGAACTTCACTACGATTGGACGATCGAAGAACGTGCGAAATTCCAATAATATTGGAATATCGTTCTGTATTAAGAGGCTCGAATATTTACGCACATTCCGAGAAAATTGGTGCACAATGTATTAAGAGAAATAAACGTTTTGCACAATTTAATTACGGTGCAAAACGTGCGAATTGATTGAATTACCGTCTCGCACCAAGTTGGTCTGCTTGATCTATTTTCCAGGAAATTGCAATCACGCATTATCGGGTTCGAGATATCTGGATTAACAGTTTTCAAAACATTTATTCATTGTAAATACATTGTTTGTTTGTGCCTTACTCTTCGAAAATTAGGCTTGTATGAGTCACGTAAAAGGCGTTTCCGATCATTGTGATTATTATCTAGATTTTTTTCCCCCAATTGAAATAGTAACTCGACAATAATGACTCTGGCACGCGAGATACGTAACGTCGTGTGCATCAGTTTTCGATTTGCGCGAAGCACTCTTGAGACTCCAGAATATCAATTTGTGTCACAAGAGGGGAAACGAGATTTATAAGAGGCAAAAGTCTGACGGATCTCACGAATGCGGATTTCGCCAATTGAGTTTCCAATATACGCACTCTCCGAATTACTTTCGAAACAAGACTGCGATTGCAAAAGTGCGCTACAATCTGAGATAGATCATTCTTTTTTATTCGCAGTACCACGAACGCTCTACGCGTTCCTACAATCTTCGTGTCGCTTTTAACCCTTTCGCTGCGAAAGTGTGCGTTTTTATGTGCCGTTTAGAAAATGTAATTCAATATCTTCGGATATGCTTCGATTGCCGTAAGCAATTATCTAAAGAGAAAGCTGCTCATTATGCTGGAAATCATAATAGGTTTTTCGGACGTCGCTACGAAAGAGTTAATCGTTTAACCTTTCTATGTTTTAAGGCATATCTCAACTTGTATAATCCGATTCGCGCGTAAAGCAGAAAAAATTTCTATAGATTTAATTTTCTAAATTTTGCATCTCACATTATATTTATTATCTAATATTTCTCAGTGCGCAACTTTATCGTCCCAATCAACGTTTAAGACACGTTATCTCGCTTTAATATAATTTTCGTGAGAAACACAAGTGATTATACATTTACTCTCACGATCTGTCTGTCTCTCTCTCTTTCTTTTGTTCCTCGCACTATTACTGTGTTGCAATCGATTGCGTATTGCTTTCATAAGTGTGACAAAGAATCATCGATTTGTATCACTCGTTAGTACTGATCGTAACTTTATATATATATATAATGTGTATATATATATATATATATATATATATATATATATATATATATATATATATATATTTTCCGCTTATATTATGGTCCCTACAAAAAATACATTACATCTATAAGCAGCTTATGTTACTGTAATAATCATATGTATGTACATAACAGTTTCCTCACTTAAATGTATTACTACTATGTAGAGGTGTGCGAATACTCGAAATCGCGGTAGCCCCGTCCCGAACCCGAAGAAAATATCCGACGAAAATATCCGACCCGAAATTTTCAGGAAGTCGCACACCTCTGACAGCTACAATCTCTAACATGTTGTTCTCACATGTTCTCCTTTGTTCTATTCTTTTTCTCTCTTATCTTCGTATTCTTTTCTTAATCTTTCGCTGACGCACCCACACACACACACGCACGCACGCACGCACGCATGCATACATTCAAGTGCAGACACAATTTTACCGAAATGTTCTATTTACTGTAGCTCCGGAATGTTATACGCATTAATCTTAACGGCCATAACAAAAAATTTGATCGAGCCGAACGAAAGGTTTGTAAAATTAACGATACGGTACTATTAGTGACAGTTATCGTAGCGGTACTAATAGCAGTGGTGGTAGTGGTAGTAATAGTAGTAGTAGTAATAGTACGCGCGCGCAGTATATTACTCGTAGAAACAGTAATAGTAATAGCCGATAGAGCAATATATGATAATCGTAAAACCGATATTCAATCGTGAGAGAGAAGGAGTAAAACGATAAAGAAGAATTGAGGAGATTCATAACGGTAAGATCCAGTGAGAGCATACGCATTATTCGGTGTGTCTCGCGTTGTTATATAAAAAAGAAAAATAAAACAAATATACGCATGTGTGTGTATGTATATATAATGTATATATGTATATATATATATATATATATATATATATATATATATATATATATATATA
>NW_022639524.1:1255444-1277712 GCF_010583005.1 Odontomachus brunneus
TATATATATATATATATATATATATATATATATATATATATATACACAAACACACGTACAAGAAAAAAGATCTTATAAACGTATTTAAGTAACGTTCGTAAAAATTGATAATAAATACGAGCTACGCATAAATTATAGGCTACAGGTGAGTCAATCGTTTCTCCGAAATCGACTACGCCATGATCAGCTGCGTTCACGTCGATAGAAATATCGCTTTATCTCATGGCAATCTCAACGAACGAGATTATATTACGATGCGATATATGCGCTCCTCCTTCGGATCTCCCTCGATATAAATCGCTCTAACTATGTAATTTTATGTATGTACAATCGCTCGCGCGGAACAAAGATCCGGCGTTAATCCGCGCCTCTTCCTACCGTCGGCATGTAAATTGAATTGAATTTGATTTTAACGCGTGTATTTCCCTTTTCCTCTCTATTCACAGCACTTTTTGTTATTCTCTACGGTTCTTCCTCAAAGGTTACCGTTCGGAAGAAGTTTATATCACAAAGCGGGTATAAGTGTTTAATAATATGTAGTTACGGAGATCATACGCGCTGTTTCTCAAAACGTGGTGCGAACGGTTAACTTTGACGAAGTTTACATTAAACTCGAAAATACCTTCTAAAATATAGTAACGTGTATTACAGTTTCGAGAAATTGACAGTGGTGAGCCAAAGCGGGGAGAGTGTGATTACAGAATTACGTGAAATTAAGACTATGCTTGCGACCTCTCAGAAGCATACGCAAAACTATTTAGTACCCTTAACGTCGAAGCGGAATAGAGAAGTATCTCAATCGATCGGCGAACGTATCCGCGATAAGCAATTGCACCCAAATTGTTTCTAAGACGTTTCTCACGTTGCTTAGTACTCTCAAATCTTTCACGGTGTACATATTGTTTCATCGAAGAAGAAATAAAATCGACGCGCGCAACAAAGATAAGCTTATACTTCCTCTATGCTATAATCTCTCATTTCTCAATATACCATTTCACGATGATGTATTAATTCATATTTAATGTTCTTTAATTTCAGTTAAATTAGGAGTGCCATCACCCCTTATATAGAATTTCACATTCCTGAGTGATTTTATAATAGTTTCATTTTATATCGAAATTGATTCGAGAGGCTTTCAGGTACGAAGCAAACAGGCTCCCCGTACGCGAGCGAGCTCTTTGCGTAAAGCCAGGACTTTTAATCGAGACAAAGCAGTGATATTAATCCCAATTATTCCTTGATATATCGAGTCACAGTTAGCAAATAAAAGTATCATTTTCGTTGCTTGGAAGCATCGTTTGTGTGATGTAGAATATACAGTGATTTTCATGGTCTTTTCTTTCGCGGAAAAAATTACTCTCTACGACTCTATGGAAAGCTTACGAAAAGGAACGGTTGCCTAGAAACCGAAGGAAAAAAGAAATAAAAAGCGGTAAGAGATCACGTGCGGCTTAACGATGCGCACTTGAAACGGTTGCATTTACCTACAGAAAAATAAAAATAAGACAGATCAACGCGTCGTTCAACAATGGAGATTACTTACAAATTCGTCATACTAATCTTCGTCGTTTATCTCACTACGCTAAATTGACTACTGGTTTCGAGAAACCTAATCTCTAGTTATAAAATAAATCGTAGCTCTTACTTTGCACTAATGATATAATATAGATCGTTAGTTCTGATACTTAGTTCATTATCTTTAAATATACATTTGTCTAGTCTTGTATATTTCTTAAGGCAGGAATTTTCATATTTACAATTTCGTCGTTACGTTGGCCTTCTCTTGCAATAGCGCAAGGCTTATTTTATCGCGATTCGAGTCGGACGACAAGAGAAATTTACCTACATTGCACATCCGCCCTATCATTCTATTTCCTCTTACCTTCTCCCTCTTCCTATATATCTGTTCCTTAACGATATACGTAGCAACAGTATAAATCTAAATGTGCAATGAATAATACAATCTCGAGTTGTACATTTGAAACGAGCTACACTTACGCGTTATATATCTACTTATTGACATATATATGATTGCTGTAAAAATTTACGTTCTAGTGATATTATTTCCTAAGAGTAACCAACTCAGCTATTTAAATTTGTGACAAATTATCTTGAGTAATAAATAACAATTATAATATATATATGTACGCACATACGTGTGGTACACAGTACACTGTATATGTAAAGAGAGATGAGAATATAATAGATACAATTAAATTCATTACATTCACAGTTTCTAAAATATCTCAATATCAATACAAACTTTCATTGTCTCTATAGATATCATAATGCATTCCCTTATATTTCAACAAAAAAAGATATATATATATGTGGATATGGCGACCTGTTTAGTCAGGCAAAATCCATCAGCAAATATATCTGAATATATGTGTGTGTATGTTTGTGTGTGTGTGTGTGTGTGTGTGTATATATATATATATATCTAAAATAATTTGTCACAAATTTACATATCACCAATTTGATATATCCATTTCTATAGCTTCTAATATGAAATAAACATTAAACATTTCGATTACGATTCTCCGCCATACCGCTTGATGGTTTCATCTCGACGTCCAGCTCTTGCATGGCGAATGGCGTTTGCCTTGTATCGGGAACTTCCATTTCCATGTGTTTTGAGCGATTTGTCGTCTCCGTTGAATCTTGTGTCTGATTCGACGACCCTGTTTCTTCGAGATTCGTTGACTTTGTAGGTTCTGTAGGCGATGAGATGGAGGATGGCGTTGGAATCTCGGAACTCGGCAGAGTTGCGTCACCATCTCCACCTAAATTCTGATGATGTGGCTTTTCTTCAAACACTACGATATGCGTAATAACATGCGTTACAATTTTACCTCAACAAGTATGATATACGTCTTATAGACGATCATTCAAAGTAATTGTTCGTTACTCACGTTTATCTAGGCTGATAATTGACCCTACAAATTCATTGACAGTGAATGATGGTGGTTGGTCTTCCATTTGTCTTCTCCTTCTCACGAGCCACCAATCGATTAAAAATAACGCCAGGGCTAGAATTTTTATACCAGCACATAGGCCGACGTATCTGCAATCGTATAAAACAAATATTAACGTAAAGATGTAGTAAACGTTATAAAGATACACGAAGGAATAAAATATACCTGTATCTAAATTGTTCGATGTCATAAAGCAAACATCGACCTCCCTTTTCTCCACAAGTGCTCTTCCACAGCAAACACGTGGAGTCGATCAAATTACCAAATAGTATCGGTGCCGGTATATAACCGAACAATCGAAAGATTACAAATTGCATACCCAGAGCAAATGATCTTTCTTCTTCGGAAACGGACCTGCAATGGATGCAACAGTCGCTTTAGTACGTAAAGATGCGCTTACGACAATCGGTAGATACACGACTTACCGTAATACTATCATGAGTAAAGGCATTTGCGTTACAGCGACAATAAATGTCATAAAGAATAAAAGAATTAAAAATGGGAATATAGTTTTACACGGTGAAGTACAAGGACCCGCGGTCGCTACCGGAACGACGGTCACTTCCGCAAATTCCGGAGCAGCTGGTGGTAGCATAGTCAAATTACCATGTATACCTGTGAGAACATGTAATAAAATAACAAATAATGTCGTGTAACGTTCGGGATATCGCATTTTGATATTGGAGCTAAACTTACATGCGCAATTTGTGAAATTTGATTTTGAACTGAAGGCAGTGCAACCTGCGTGACATGGACTAAAATATGTCAGACCGTTGTTGCCGCAAACCGGCTCGACATCCGTCATACGGCATTCACAACCAAAGTTGCATGCGGCAGTGAGATTTACTTGAAAGGGTTCAGGACCCTTTGTACTACTGTTAAAGTACGGTATAGTGGTCCCAGCCATCTTTACATTTTCGCAGCCGAGGAAAAATAGCAGACCGTAACACACCAAGCAAATTATATTCGAGACGAGAACGAATTGTACCGCGCCCTTCGGCCTTAGTTCTAAACGTTTGAGCAAACATCCGCCGGAGAAAATCCCGATACAGGCGCCTGGTATTGCAATCGAGCCGGTGAAGATGCTGGCTTGGCTTTTCCCCAAACTGAACTGCGTTTCCAGATACTTGGGCAGAAACACTACGAAACCAGACACGATCACCAACTCCATGCACGCTCCCAAACATGTCACAACGTAAACTGGATTGCAGACAAGTCTCCACATACTTCGTGGAATATCTGTTGTGAGAAAAATCAGATCTTAGAACAATTTCTCAATTCGTTACATTCCGTTGCATTATTACTGTAGATTTAACGATACTTAATTGAAAAATTAAATATCGTTAGTTAATTCGTTTTAGTTAATTGAAAATGTAGAAACAGCAAAGTGACTTACCTTTTACATCCTTGCCGTAACCACTATCGTCAACATTTTCTTTCTTAATCTCTTTCGGTTGTTCTTTTTCTTTTTGATTCGTCGGTTTATTTTTTTCTATGATTCTTATTTTTTCTTTCTCACGTTGTAGTGTTTTAGGAAAACTGAAAAAAGGAATTGCTACTAAAATAAGGAGCAGACCACAGAGTAAGAATCCACCCCACCACATGCCGACCCATCTGTGGTCTCCGGGATCTGAAAAATTTGTATTATAGGTGAATTCATGTTCAGCATATAAGCTAAGATACAACTAGAGAGATTTTTCTCACCAATACTTATAATCGTTCCAGAAAACGAATCCATATGGAAAGATAAAAGATACGCTCCAAGAAGAAAACCTAAGACTGGGCCAAAGGCCGCCATACTATACATACAACCTGACAAAGAGAAGAAAAATGTTTTTAATGATAAATGATATTTTTAATGATTCTAAAGAATTTTTTGTCTTCTTTCATCTCCTTTTTTTTTAATACTTTTAATAAAAATATTTTTCGATGCATACACAATTCTATATTAAGTATAATTACCAATATATAAAGATGCACTTTCCGGCCTCACATGATCATCTATATAAGTAGTACCAAGAGTAAATAAAGGAGAACCCCCGCATCCTAATAGTAACTGAGCAAGTACGAACAGCATGACGGGTCCAGCTGTAGATGGAGATCCCTGTATGCAATTGTCACCTCTTAAATTATTATGTGGTGCTAAGGGGGGCGAAGATAACCCTGACGAGAGTCGACCTGCAAATAGATTTTTAAATTATATGGTTTTTAACTTAAAAAAATATCGAGATGTTTCTTTAAAAAAATGTCATATAATGCTTTTTTCATAAAATTTTTACATAAATATAATCCTAGATTTCAAAAGATTACAATAGAAACGATTTCAAATATAGAAATGTTTACCCAAACCCATATCTTGTTCACGTAACGATACGCCACGACAGATATTATCCGAATTGGAATGATTCGCTGTTGTCGTCAAGTTGGGTTCCGCTGTGAAATGTGGCACCATAAAGATCATTGATCCCAGTCCCATTATCACTGCACCTTCATCACGAGACATAAAACATGAGTTAGTAAATATTAAGCCGTCCGTGAAAGTCGCGCATTAAACAGAATGAAGATCATTATACCAATCGCTATCCAAACAGGTATGTGTCTGCGACTACCGAGATAACTGACGAAAATGACAGTGATAACATTGCCGATCTCGTAAGAACTCGCAATGAGGCCTGAAAGGCTGGACGGGATCTCAAACCTCTTCTCTATGGTTGTTATCACAGAATTGATGTAACCTGAGCTAAGCGCTTGTTGCAACGTAACAAGGAACGACAGGAGAAATACAAACACCTGAAATCATAACACATGTATCAGTACAAATGAATATCGATTTATAAATCGATGGGTATAACTCTTAATCCCCAAACGTCTTTCAAGTCCTAATCCCTCAATCATACATTCGCGAGGTATACGAAGTTCTACTTCGAGGCAAATTTATTTGCGCAGTACATTAGCAATTTCTGTAGTCTAGCCTCATTCGTATAGTTTTAATAGCACGGATCGTATCCTTTCGAACGATGAGTCATGATGCCGGTTTTATACATCCGCGTGTATTGCGCGAATTGAAACGTAGCACTCACCGCTTAATATGTTAGCAACCTTATAAGATGAAGCCCAGATCGCTCACATTGTAATATATTATCTTTTTCACGGTATATATTATCTTTTGCTGCTTTTAATATTCGAGAATCTCACATTGCTCAATGTAGCAGAAAATTCGCAACAGTAGTCTCACCATTATTTTTTATATCACATACGAATAAATTTAAAAATTTATTAATTAAAAATAATCTATTAAAAAAAATAAAATTATTTATTAAAAATATACTTAACAAACAGAATAGATCTAACACACGTAAATATTTGAGCGACAATAATTAATTTGATTTTAAATGTGCTGAAAGTTACCGAAATGCAAAATATCTCGTAACAAAGACACGATTTTCCCCCGAATGCACACCTCTGTCCGCTCAAATAATATGCAAATTCGCGTTGTATGTACCTTTATTCCGGCAAATCTCTGAATGAAGGCCGGCCTACAACTCAGAATCCCACAGTCCTTGGAGTCCGGATTAAACGGCGGAGTTTGCGCCCTCTCCTTCTCCGCCCTACATTCATTTCAAGGAGATCAAATAATGTAAGAACGAAACGTTTCAAAGTATGAAACCGCAATGAGTAACTACACAACGATAAAGATCGAATCGCGGCCCGGAAAAAAAACAAACGGGAAATCGAACGAAACGCACGACGGAGGAGAAAAAAAGCTTATAATGCACTTCGTGCGATGATGCATCGCACGGATGAGAGATTTCGATCTATTTTGCTTTTTTTCGCGCATAATACGCGGCCACGATTTCTTCGAGCGAGCGTGTCGTGTAGTAAGAACAGGCAACTGTAATAATAACGACAGATAGATAGATGCACGACAGTGAATGATGACGTTGAAATTTTACCTGTCTACCATAGAAGCACTGGGATTCCTGCTGTGACATTTGATGATAAAATCTCTGAAAAATAATAGGAACAAGAAAAACGAAGCATGAATACAATGTGCTGCATGATGCGGCGGCGGTGTGTACAAATATCGTCGGTTGCGACGTTACCAGACAGCGTGGTATGAAACTGTCAGCATTAGAATGCCGTAATTAAAGCAACGTTCTCGTCTAGATTATACAAGAGCACGCTGTGTGTTACGGTTACGCTTTTGGACTTCTTCGCAAGAACCTTTTCGTCATAGCCCTCGTCGACAATCTCTCAGAGGCTTTCTCCGATAAAGCGCGTTGCGAAGTGAAACGGTGGAGCAACGAGGGAATATAAGTTGTGACAATCATGAAAAGTGTGTGATCAGGCTAAATCTACATCACGCACGGGGGCGGAGAAGGAGACAAGAGGAAGGCAAAGGGGGAAATATGTCATGGCCAGTGTGGTCTTACTTTCTACTAAGTATTTGAGCAGTCTTTCGCGGTACCATATTTGCGACTCTGTCGCGTGCGACTTAATAACATTTCAAAGCTCTATCGAAGTGATTATAAAGGTGCACTTTGTACGGCCATGGATCGGAAATGGGATTCAACTCAATCAAAGGTACAACAGATTCAGACGCGTCAAACAGAACGATACTCTTTCTGAATAGAAAAGAAAGAAATTATTCGTGACTAATTACAGCAAAGGTGAAGTCTGGAACGACGTGTTGCGTGCGGTGAAAGGATTTCATTTATGCATTAGCCGTTTAGTCATCGTGCTGAGATACAAGGAGCATCTATTAGCGCTCCGGATCTAAGTACGGAAAGTCAAGGTGTTGCGGACAAAGAGAAGAAAGAACGGTCTCTAGAGCAAACTACAGACGAGGATATACAATCATTTAAACGCTATGACGTGGACGCGAGCGGCTCGACAAGTAGTCATCGCGTTGTCGACGATCTGAGGACGGCGACTTTTTCCCACTCACCTATGATCCACAAGGCCGGAACTTGGATTTCTACTGTGACACCTTATGACGGTATCGTGGGTCAGTCTGCTGCCGCTTGCCTGCAACGGGTCCGCATTATCGTCGGCGCCAGTGCCGGCGCTTTCGGCGTAGAGGCCCGTCATAGCATACATACTCTCATTTCGTCGATGCCCAGCATGGTAATTACTGCCAGACTCGGACCTGTGAGGGACAAAAGGAACGAAACGTATGTGAATGAGTCTCCGAGCTCAAGAACGGTCTAATCGTAATGATTGCACGCAGAAAACAGTATGGTTAGCTCATACATAAATTTTCTACCAACCAGATTCAATAGTAAAATGCTGAACTATGCGATTATGCGATTGCTGCAATCACAGAGCAATTACTGAGTTCTTGACGTTGCAGCAGTAACGATATCTGCTTGCTGCAACCAGAATGTATCCATGGTAAATGTCAGCCCAACCGATTTCCGGTTGCCACAATCGGATCACGCGCAACTACATCGATGTAGTTGATGTACAAAAGTAACTGAGTCATATCAAGCATACATGAACAGAACAATATGGTTTGCCAACACATAAATCTGGCCGTGCTAATCCAGATTCAATAGTAAAATACAGAACAACTAATTACGTGGTTACTGCAACCACAGAGCAATTGCTTGAGTTGTTGGCGTTGCAGCAGTGACGATATCTAGTTGCTCCAACCAGAGTGTATCCATGTAAATATCGGCCCAATCGATTTCTGGTTGTCACAACCAAATCACGTATAACTAACTATATAGTAACTAATTAACTATAGTTGATATACCAAAGTAATTGAATCATATCAACCATACATATTACTATCACACAAAGACAACTAGGGATGCAACTATGCTGCTTGTTACTAAATATTTCTGGTTATGTGCACCATATTTTCCGTGTGTACACTGCGAGAAAAAAATGGTTGATCTAACTAAAATTATAGTGATTTTTTACTTCAACCTATATTTATATATTTTTTGGTTGCTCTAACACGAAAATGATAGTAATAACATGCAGATAAGATTATTATAGTACATTATAGTAGAATTTCATAAAAAAAAAATGATTATTTTATTATAAAGATATAGATATAAGAGAGTTTATATATTTAATAAAAAAAATAATTTTTACTATAATTTATAGTAATTATTTCTCTATGTGATCAATAAATATAGTCACAAATATTTGTAGTACCAAACATTTCTTTCTCAGTGTGTATTAAGCTATCTTAGTAGCTATAAAAAATGACCTCTTGTGACCGAAACCACCGCTGCTCTCGTTCCTCTTGTGGCCACTCTCGGATCGCTTGTGGCCAAAGGCACTGGATATACTCTCGGCACGCTTGTGACCGCCCTCGGTACGCTTGTAACCGACGAAACCACCCCCCGACTCGGTGCGTTTGTGCGCGAACATGCTCGAGCTGGAGCCGTTCCTCTTGTGCCCGCTGGTGGACGCCATTCTTCTGACATCTATCTCTCTTCTCCCTTCGTTCCTTCACGCTGTTCCGAATATTACGAGTGCACCGACGACATTGTTATCTGCAACAGAAATCAATCATTCGTCAGGTAGGGAGAGGGTGGGCCTAGTTTCGTGACACGAAGAGCTTCGACGGCACGATCTGTCGATCGGAGCTCTCCCCTGCCCGCGTTCTCCCCTCTTTCTCTCTCTCTCTCTCTCTCTCTCTCTCTCTCTTTCCCCGTCTCGATTCTGTCTGCCTGATCAGTCGACACGTTTCTGAACGCCGAAGAGACACGTAATAGCGAAGTTGATTCGCAGCAGACTGCGCTTTGTGAAGTTGTACGATCAATTGACATCTCAAGATTCAACGGTTCAACGAACCCTTTCATAAGGTCAGGGCCGTCCGGCAGCGTAAACGGTGCTCGGCACCGACGAACTCTCAGCTATCATCTCCGTAGCGGAGATAACTAGAGAATAACTGTATTAGTCGCGCTACATGCAATACACAGAGAACAAAAGAAGCCTTCGGAAGGTGCCCCGTTTTTTTCGGGTGAATTTCACGTGAAGAAGCTCTATTCTTCTGATCGGTATTAAATTATTGGATCCCTGCATTTGATATGGTACACGTCACTCTTGAATGTTAGCAATTCTTCTGTAACACGAAAATCAAGGAAATAGACGATCCTTGCTCTCAGGAACCACAGAAATGTTCGACGTTCTGGAACACGCATTTTGCGGTTTCCTTCCTTGAGATATCGCGACGTATAAAAGCGATATTGTGCTTTGCACAACGCTGCGACATCGAGAAACGAGTGTGCTGATCGAATAATTCGGCAATCGCGAGTCCGCGATATCGATTGTTTGACGATATAATCGCATTCCTACCGCGTTCGCGAGGCGAGCGAACGAGCGTGCGAACGCCCGCTGCTCTCTTATGTTTTTTTTAGATTATCGATCGCGCGCGTCCTTGATTTCGTCACGATGAAAAATTGAAGGAGGTATGGCCGATGTAATATGGATTGACGACAAATTCAAAGTCAGGGATACTGACGATACAATGATCGCGCGCGATTGTGAGCTCTATGTCGTCTTCGCAGTTGTTTACAGTTGTAGAGACCCGCGCGATCGATCGATGAGGTGACAAGTCGAGCTTTCTCATTCCGCGCTGCATCTCACCGTAACCTGCCAAGAGCGCTCCTCGATCGTTCAGCGAAATAGAAAAAGGAAAAAAACGATACATCGTTGGGAGCATTGACGCGAAACTCGCGATTGGTCGATTGTCACACTCAGAGAAAAGGCGATGAGAACAATACAGGTGACAATTACAGGTGAGAGAGAAGAAATATTTAAAAAATAGTAAATATTTATTTAGTAAATGCTAACAGCATATTTACTTACATCTAAATTCTCTTATCTAAATAAAATAAATAATTGTTTTCGTGCAAAATTAAGGTTTTCTTAAAGTTTTAAGAAAATGTATATTTTCTTTGGGATATATTTTATATTAGTATGAGTAAATATGTATGTGATATTAGAACTCATCTATAAATAAATATTTACTAATTTTTAGATGTTTTTTTCTCTGAGTGTATGCGAGTTTTTTTATGCAGAACAATAATATAATGCAGAACTGTAATGTGTGTATAGTTTTATAAATTATTTTGTAGCTATAGTAATTAAAACTTACAAAATATAGTTTGTTAAACTATATACTTTAATTTTTTATACATATAAAACTTATATAGTAGTGATCTACATATAGTTGTCATTATCGTGTCTTTTTTTCTAAATGTAAGGTAAATTGTCAATTCCCGGACAATTAATCCTGAATATTTTTATTGTTTTGAGCTTTAAATACAAATATTTAAATTTTTAATTTAAAATCTATTCAATATATGAAATATTCATGAAATATTCACGAAATATTCATTCCAGAATGAAAGAGAAAAAATATTTAAGAAATAAAGAAATTTATTCGGTAGGTGCTAAATTCACTCAAAACCAAATAATTTTATTTAAATAGAATAAATAACTGCTTTTATAAAAAAAAATCTTGGTTTTCAAGAAAACCAAGATTTGTACTTTTCTTCATTTAAAAAAAATTGTTCCTGAGTGTAAAAATATGTATATTAGTATATTATTAGTTATATAATAAGTATTATAACAAATATGTTATTAGTATTTATACTAAAAAAGATACTTAAAAATTTATTTATAAATTAAATTGTAAAAATTGTTCCTGAGTGTAAAAATATGTATGTTAATATGAGCAAGTATGTTATTAGTATCCATACTAAGATAATTATATACAGACATAGAAAAGATATTTAAAAATTTATTTGTATTATTATTGTATTTATAAGTTAATGTTTTCTTAAGGTTTCAAGAAAATATGTATTTCTTTTATTTAAAAAATATTTCACACTAATATAAGTAAATATATTTTTAGTAACCAGCGAATAAATATTTTTTACTTTTTTAGATATTCTCTCTCTCTCTCTCTCTCTCTCTCTCTCTCTCTCTCTCTCTCTCTCTCTCTCTCAGCGTACTTTTATCTTAACCACTTCGCTAGCAGAGTAAATCAGCATCAACCGACCCAAAAATGGCAAAATCTAAATGCTGTTTGATTTTTATAAAAGTCAATACTAAAGTACTTTTCGCTGAGTCGCTGAATACGAATTTGAGATCAAAATTTGAAAGTTCAAATTAATGTCAAATTCGAAATCAGAGACCCTAAAAACTCCCGAGTACCGAGTTTCATCCAAATCAAGTCATTTTTCCATTTGGTCCGCCATATTGGATCTGCCATCTTGAATTTGACAAAACTAATCTTAGATTCGAAAAGGTAAGCGGAAAAAATCCATAAAAAAAGAGGGAATAACATTGGCGACGTTCAAACATTCTCTAGGATCTATAAATTCTGGATTCTAGAGATTTTTAAACGTTGCTAACGTTATCTCTTCTCTTTTTATGAATTTTATCCGCTTACCTTCGAAAGCAGCGACCCCAAAAACTCCCAAATACCAGATTTCATCATAATCAAATCACTTTTCACATTTTGATCCGCTATATTGAATCCGCCATTTTAAATTTTCAAATTTAGAGTTTAGATTCAAAATCAGCGACTCCAAAAATCTCTGGGTACTGAGTTTCATGAAAATCTTGCTAACGGGAAAAAATAAAATGATGTGCGCATTAGTGCGTCAATGCCAGCGAAGTGGTTAACACGACTAAAGCATTGAACAAGAAACAGCATCAGCAGACGGCCGTGGTCTCGGGACGTTCAACTTGATCGGGAACTCGAGGCCTCTCATCGCCGAATCGTCCTCTCCGTCGGACAGACGAAGAAAAAGCTGCTGTGCCGTTTTGCATCAGCAACGAGCTATAAACGCGTGTAAACGTTCTCGCGATCGCCGGGACTCACTGAAAACAAAAGTACGACTCTCCTCTGGAAACTCGCGCGAATTACTCCAGAAGGGAAGCAAGCGAATAAAAGAAAAGGGAAAAAAGCGACCGCGCAGTCCTCCCACTTGTGCCGCTTCACTAATACATTATCAGCCAGCTGCAATCTACAAAGGCGATCGCGATACTCGTCAGCATTAAAGCCTCGTTAACAACCGTTCGGCTAATAACGGCGCTGGCGAATACGCCGATAACCGCTCGGTAATCACCGATAACATCCGTATGACGACCGGTGTAGTAATCCGACACACGCGAAACGTAGACGTACTAATGTCGTCGTCGTCGTCGTTATGTCACTCGCGAGTGTTTTACCGGCGGCAGAAGTAGTTCGGCTGGAACCCATTTTGTCATCGATCGGGCGGCCAAATGAGCGTAACGATAATACTTTAATGCGAACGAGCGTATTTCGTGGCCGATTAATCTCCCGGGGTTCTCCAGAAAGGATACTCGGGCTCGCGAGAGCAACTCACCGCGATCGCACTCGGGAATCTCGAATGACGCCCGATAATCGCGAGTTATTCCTCGTCGCGGCCCCGAATGACTCACTACCATCTCGCGAGCTCGATGACGCCGAATTAGCCCGGAACTACCGAATCGCGGACAGAACGATGAACCATAATATGTACCGTTAGGCCGACGATTTTCGACGTGGGTCGTGTTCTGCTTTTTTGTCCCGGCCGATTCATTTCGTCCGTACCAGGAAGAAGAAAAAGGACATATCGGCGGAGGAGTTGAGCGCTTCTCCTCGATTTTCGCCGTGGAAACCTCGTGATTTAAAGCCCTCGTAAATCTCGGTTTATCGCGTGACGACGAAGATCACGTTGAGGTCCCGTCGAAACCGACGAAACGGGGGAGCAACAACAATCGTCGCGATCGAGGCCCCCGTTCGATTGCCCGAAAATAGCTAATAGTAATCGGGCCTCATAATGAATTCTGAAATTAGCGGCTGTCCCGCGGCTCATTTCCGTCAGGGTGCACGGCTGCGGAAATGAATGTGCGGCGCGAGGGGCGCCTCGCTCTACGAAGCGGATCGATCGGAACGGTGAGCTAGCAGCAGGTATGACCAAGTCCCGACCCCATCCCGCCGGTGATACGGCCTAAACCGACGAGAATCCATCTATCCTCGCGCGCAGATCGAACGGTCCCTCGCGTGCTGGAAGGTCTTGGAGTTCCTCGCGATAGCTCGGCCACTAGGTCACCCTTTCACCCTTTCACCCTTGCGCTCGCGCGAGTCCACCTGCACCCGAACAGGCCGCACGATACGCCACTGCGGCGCGATATTTCATCAACTTTCTCGCCCGTTCGTTACCGCTTCTTCCTCGTTTTTAACAGCGCTACATCTTCTAATCAGTGCTTCCTCCCGTCACAGCGCGCGCGCGCGCAGAGAGATTTCAGACATTGAGAGAAAAGATATTCAAGAAATGGAAGATATTTTATTATTCGGTAGGTCGGGCGATACATATGTTGACTCATAATAATTAGGAGATATTCTTTACAAAAGAAATATCGTTTCCTTCAAAAACTTTACGCGGAAAAAAGAATAAGTACCCGTACACACACAACTGAAAGCTAGTGTACTCCAATGAACAATCGTTGTTTCATGTATAAGCATATATAATTTCATGTATGAGTTATACAAGATATCCCAGATCATCTTCAAAATCTCTCTGTGAATTTTTCAGTTGAATCACGATTATACGAGTATAATGTCACGTATATCGTATGATTTAGCTAAAAAATGCAGATCTTACTTTAAATTTCAATCTGAGTATCTCGTCATGTGACACAAATTTCAATATTAATACGAACCTCCGTTTCTTTCTCTCTTCTTTTTTCTTCTTTAACCTAATTTTGTACGCTCACATTTGTACATACTCGAAGAAAAGTCTTATCCTAAGGATTGAGATATGGTGAGGACGGAAAGCGGATTGAGATGACCACAAAAGTTTCATATTTTGCGATATTCGCAATAATAGTCAAAATATTAATTAAAGAAGATTGGTGAATAATCACGCCCGATATGGTAGATAAGCTGCAATTGCGCCGCCTGCCGTTGTATATTTGTATATTAAATCAAACTGAACAAAAAAGCCCTCTACCATTTTGCAAATGACAACATAGGTTTTTAAATATTAATAAAAAAAAATTGTTATATAATTGTGTATCATAATGCACAAATTTTCTTTAATTAATATCTGAAAATCTATGTGATCATTTGGTAGGCAAAATGGTAGGGAACTTTCTTGTTCAGTTTGACCTAATGTAATGTAAGTATACAACGGCAGACGGCGCCACTGCAGCTCATCTACCATATCGCGCGTGATCATTCACCAATTTTTTTAAATTAATATCTTAAGATTTATTGCGAATATCGCAAAACAGTATCGGACTTTTGTGTTCATCTCAATTCGCTTTACGTCCTCACGAGAAATTGTGAAGGTGATTTAGGACATCCTATATATAATTTTGTTAGAAGAATTTCAGTCTTGAATTTCAATGTTATAATTCTATTTGAAGATTATTATTAGTTTCATATAAGAAGCACGATATGGTTACTTTGGTGATAATGATATATCTTCTTCCGACATTTAGAAACATATATAATTATATTCTCAATCTATTATTTTGTGTTCTCCATTAATGAAAGTTATTTTTGAATGATAAAAATACAAATTTCTCTTTGTTAAATTATATCAAATGTGTTCTTGTAATTAACCTATCTTCGTTTAACGTTATATAATCTCATCTGAAGATTAACAAGAATATGTCAAGAATAAAGATATTTTTCAAACAAAAATATTCTTTTTTTCTATGTAGGTCTCACTAAAGCAATTGCATATTTCATTTAGAAAGAAGAATTTAGATGAGGCGTATTATATTATTAACAATATTATATACAAGAAGTATTATATATTTTAGAAATAAATACGTTATTAGTACTGAATAATTATCTTTTTATTTCTAAAATATCTTTTCCCTCAGTGAAGATAAACTTATCTCAATCTTATCTCAATATCCTTAGGATAAGACTTTCCTTCGAGCCTGTACAAATGTGAGCGTACAAATTGGATTAAAAAAGAAAAAAAAAGAGAGAAAGAAACGGAGGTTCGTATTAATATTGAAATCTGTGTAACGAGATACTTAGATTGAAATTTAAAGATCTGCATTTTTCAGTTAAATCATACGATATACGTATTATACTCGTATAATCGTGATTCAACCGAAAAATTTACATCCAACTATAAATTTTAAGTGTCTCGCTCGAATCAAATTTCAAGTCAAGGACCATCATTGCAGAAAGCCAGAGAGACGGGAGAGATCGCTGATAATTCACTGAGGATGTGTGCTCAATCGCGCGGAAAGTAAGGAAAAATATTAATTGCGCCGTGTATTTGTATCATCGACGAGCGCGAGATTGATGTTGTTTTCGAGCTGGTGCGCCGCGCAGGACACGTGTCTCGCATTAGCGGAATCACGTTTTCGCGCATCGATACGCGAAATAAATTCCCCGGCTGTATTGCGGGATCACGGCACGTCAAACTCCGTTTGCGCGGTTGCACAATGCGCGTATACACGCTAAGAATCGCACCGCCCACCTTCGTGACAGTGGATTATTTGTCGAATGCAAAAGCGAGAATCTAGGCAGCTCGGACGTGGCCGCGAGGATCGGCGCATAGCACGCCCTACTTTTCAGCACCCATGAATTTCTTCCTTTTTCTCTCTTACTCCTCTCTTCCTTCCCTCTTTTCCCCTCTTACATCCTGCTCTTCATTCGTTTACACTGTGTACTTTCTGCTCGAGACTCGCCAGCAGCATGCGCCTCGCTTTAACGCGAGATGTCGAAACGATAGTTCGTCTATGAAGATACATAACAGGAGAAAGGTAACGTAACCGGCTCCGCTACTGACTATTTGGGGATTTCACAATATGCGAAACGCCAAGAAACGTCGTGTCTTTACACGTCGATAAATGTTTATGCGATTTTGCACAATCACACCCGGACAGATGAAAGTTATTGCGCGGCGACCAAGTTTCGACGCTGTTGGGATCTGGGCGCGACAAAATATCGCGACGCGCATACACACAAAATACTATGTAATATACCGCAATGCAGAAAAATATAATGCGGCAGTACGTTATGTAATCCGAGGCTACCATGACGACTGACTGACTGATAGTGCGTTTGACTCGTCTCACGGAAGTTTTATCTCATTTCGTGAACGCTCGGAAAGATAATGTTCATCCGCGCACGACCGACACACTCGTCGTCGTGATTTCATCTGCATTGCTCGGAATTTCCATGAGTGACACTCTGCTCGTCAGATCAGCACAGACTCTGAACCGAATCGGCTTACCTATACTTTGTAGCAAAGGTCACAAATCAACTTTCCAAGTATCTCGCCTGGCCTCCCGCTCGTATTCTTCGACGCCCCTGTGCGCGCTCTATTAAAGGATTTCAATGCCTTTGGATGGTGTCCAAAGCGTTCTGTATAATACTGTTATAATGCTAATTCGTGACGTCCCGTGGTGCCAGGCGAAACTACGCGTACCGGCCCGTCAAGCTTATACGGAACGCTTCGCGCGCGCGTGTGTGTGTGTCTCTCTCTCTCTCTCTCTCTCTCTCTTTTCTAGGTACTGAGATACAAATATATTCATATAATCAGCTTTGCCTGCAAATTAACTTTTACTTGGCACCGGATCTTGCGACGTTCCAATCCGATGCATTGGATCATTCGTTTCTGCTCAGAATCTTCCGGTTCTCACAGAGAAAAATACGAGATTCAAAAGCGACGAATGTATCGTTCAGGCAATTTTAGAGACTTTCCGGTCAAGCGTTATCCGATAAAACGCAACGCGCGGTCGAATATCGCGCTTGATCGGATGAAAAAGAACGTCTCTTTTCTAATTCATCTAAACGTCCGGCCAGAAATTATCCGACTGAAGATGGTGTCTAATCGAATGGAATGATATTCAATGAGAATCATTCGACGAAATCAGCGAGCCAGATATTTGTCGATCAACTTTCATGGGCAAAAATTGATCGAAAATATCCGTTTTTAATTTTTCATCGGTTTATCTGTTTATCAAGACTTGGCCTTCTTTCTCGACGCATTTAGAGAAATGACGCATGTTAGAGAAATTATATAACATTAACACGTTGTGATCTATTACTAGACACACACGCGAAAAAATTTCATTCTACTGTTAAAAACGATTACTCAGTTCACTTCCCTTCCTTTAAGAGGGTCAAATTACCTGAAAATCGTGCTTGTTTTTTAACAATTTTTTATGACAAATTGAATGAATATGCGAAAGTGTTATTTTGACGTGTATTTATACAACATAAAGAAAAGAAAAATATAATTTTGATGATCAAATATTCAGTTTAAATGTATGGTACATGCAGTTAAAATATATTTTGTTTTTCTTTTCAAGGTCGTCATTTTGCAATAATATCTTGACTCTCGATAGTTCAATTAAGCTGAATTTTAGGTAGAAAATTTCCGTAAGCTTGTCGTTATCGTGTGAACCATTGACAAACTCGTGAAAATATTTAATTTTGAAATATTAATTTTTTTATTCTAAAAGAACTGAAAATTTAAGAATATTCCATTAAGATATTTACAATTTTGTTAACTTTTACTCAATTTCTATTATAGTGGTTCACACGATAACGACAAGCTTACGGAAATTTTCTACCTAAAATTCAGCTTAATTGAATCACCGAGAGTCAAGATATTACTGCAAAATGACGACTTTGAAAAGAAAAATGAAATATATTTTAACTGCATACACTTATATTGACCATTATATCATACACTATCTATTGTATTATACCATACACTTATATTGAGTATTTGATCATCAAAATAATATTTTTCTTCTCTTTATATGTTGTATAAATACACGTCAAAATAACACTTTCACATATTCATTCAGTTTGTCATAAAAAATTGTGAAAAACAAGCACAATTTTCGGGTAATCTGACCCTCCAGTCCCTTTAAGTAACGTTTATCTTCAACAAAGAATATCTTCCATAAAGTAATAATCTTAAAATAGATTACATCACGAATTTTAAAAAAAGTTCATTTATTATGTACTTAAAGAAAGAATTTATTCTCTTTACAAGAATTTTTTCAAAGTTTACGAAGAAAAAAACGATTCAACTCTATGTGATGAGCAAATTAAAAATTCTTTTTTCAATTTAATATTCTCTATTAAAGTACTAAATTTACTAGAATGTATTTTAGATAAATTTGACGCTTATGATGAACTGAAGATTGACAAATATATGAACTTATGAAATATTTGAAACAAGTAACATATTCATTTGAATGTGATGTGTCTTTCTGTGTGTGTATATATAAGAAAAAAAATTTGACTAGGAATTATTTCGCGCGATACTCAGCACCTCCAGAAAGTAAGGACGAACTTTTACTCGCGGCGAATTTTTGTGATATTTCATCTTGACAACTACAGTTTGCAGAATCGAGAGAAGGAAGAAACGACTCACTCGCGAGTTGGAATGAAAATTACGCCAAGGATTATAAAAAAGCGCTATATTAGTTTTTCTGTGTGCATCGACCGAGAATACTTCGCGATCAAAACCAAATAAAGACCAAGGCAACGCGTGGGTCCTCAGATAACGGAGTTAGGAGCTCTCACGCCGAGAAGAGGGCATAGAAGTTGATGAACGAATCACCAACGTCGAGCAAAAATTCACGTTCTCGGCGTTAACTGATCTCAAGGTACTATGTGTTAGCGGACATTACCACACGCGTGTTTTTGCAGGAATATTTTACTGAGAAACTTAGCCTTGGTTAGATCTATAGTTGGACTTGAAAGAAAATTAGAACTATCCAAACTGGTGATGGTGAGTCTCTTCCTGAGTAGACTGAAAAAAAGTGGTATTTATAACGATAATCACACAATAAAAGAATTGCAGAGAACTATTTTTGTAGTCGATGTTATTATAGTACTGATAATAATAATCTTACACTGTTTCTCAAGGTGAATCAGTAAGATTGTCTCTGAAGTAGTAAAAGAGATATTTTACGGACAATCAACAGATATTCGTTTATTTTCAGTGGTACATTTTACTGTACCCCGTCTTATGTGTCACTGATTTCCATTAGTGACAAGATTTCCCTACAAAATTTGTACACGAAAAGAGGAAAATTTAGTTGGATTTTCTAATGAAAAACATGAACGAGCTAGAAACTTCGGTTGAAGTTGTCAGAATTCTGTTCAAGTTAACAAAATTTCTGGTTAATCTAACTAAACTCTTGTTAATTTGAATAGAATTTCGATAACTTTGATCGAAATTTTGTTCAGATTTCGTCAGATATTTTGGTTAATCCACAACCAAATCTTTTCTTTCGTGTAATACACAAAGAGGGCGGCCAAAATATGCCTCATTCTGAGGCAATAAAATCAATAGATGAAATGAGTAAAGATCTCGTTTTAAAGATCTCAACGAGTTGAAAATTTTTGTACCTATTTCAAATTGATCCGATTTTTCGTTCCAGAAATACAGCGTTCCAAAAATCTGATTTCCGTTTTTAATTTATATAAAATATTAGCGTTGGAATTTCGGAACAATCAAGGTGCGTTGGAAAACTGAGAGTGCCTACTTTTCAGGAAAAAATATATTATTTTGATAAAGTACCAAATTTTCGATTGATGATGGTTTTAGAGCTCAAAACTGACCAAAATTCCAATTGGAACATTTGGATATCCGGCTATTTGGCACTTTATCAGAATGACATATTTTTTTCTGAAAAGTAGGCACTCTCAGCTTTTCAACGCGCCCTTGATCGTTCCGAAATTCCAACGCTAACATTTTCTATAAATTAAAAACGGAAATCAGATTTTTGGAACGCTGTATTTCTGGGACAAAAAATCGGACCAACTTGAGATAGGTACCAAAATTTTTAGCTCGTCAAGATCTTTAAATGGTATCCATTTCATTTATTGATTTCACTGCCTCGGAATGGGGCACATTGCCTATAGGCATTTGGTCTCCCTCTTTGTTATATGCTCTATGAAATCTAACTTGCTGCGTTCGTGGTAATGAAATTAACGACTTCCATGCACCTTGTGTGCGATAATATTGCCTATGTTTGTAAATTGTATTATGGGAACAATAGCTACTATTAGCTGATTAGCTCAGTATAAGATTTTTCTGATTGCACTACTGTGTACTTATAACCGTTATAATCATCAGTTATAAATATAGCATTTCAATGAAGAATACGATGATACAAAGATAAGAATATAATTGTATTGTAGAGAGTGTGCATATTGCTATTACGACTTTTTGTTAAAACAAGAAGTAGTCGGAACCGCAAGTAACTATGATTTTAATAACACGTCTCAACCACTTCTTTTTCTCTAAGAGCAGAATCGTAAAGCGGGTTCTGCGTTTGACTGCGAAGATGATTTCAATTCGACCTGTGTGTGCTTACGAGGAGTTTACACCTTCTACTACACTTCGCGTATCATTAGATAAAAGATTACGAAATGCGGAGGGAAATTAGAAATGAAAGTAACCGGATGACGAGTTGTCGCCGATTCGATAACAGATCGACCTTAGCCTCGTTTCTCGCTACACAACGGAGAAATCGTCAATTATCGTCAAACTTGCACTTTCTCACGTGTATGTGTGTGCGTGCACCGTATGTGCTTATGTGTATGTGTGCTACTAATACAGGAAGTCTGGTATACCGCGTCAGCACCGGCATAAACATTAAGATGGTCAATTTGACCGATAAACCGATCTCCAATCGATACTCTAGAGCCGACAAGTGCCTCGTAATTGATGAATTTTTGTCACGTTGCGATATCGTATCGTCTTTTATCCGGTCGTTGTTAGTTGAAAGATCACCGGCGCGATGCCAACGGCGCGATGTAACACATCGAACGCGCGTTTCAATGGCTATATGAAAAAACGTAACACGATTCACATTCGTCCGTGTGAGAAATACATTACGTAATAATCACGAGTTTCGCGTGATAACGAAATGGCTGCTTGAAATGAAGAAACGCACGACGATACGTGACTTTCGATTTCAATGGCGTGCATTGCGGGCCAGAAGGAAGTCTTGGTGACTTTCGAAGACGGATTTCAAAATCGCACGTCGTCAAATGTAGGACAACTTCTTGACTTTTCCCAGCGACAACTACTTGTTCGTAACTTCTCGTTTAACATCGACCGACTACGAAAGCGCCATTAGTCAGGTGTAAGGTAAAAGAATCAGTGCCTGCATCCTGAACATTTATACTGTTTTGATCTTTAATTATGAATCTTTAAACTCTCAATGTTGAATATATATATATATATATATATATATATATATATATATATATATATATATATATATATATATATATAT
>NW_022639524.1:1277757-1302422 GCF_010583005.1 Odontomachus brunneus
GTATATATATATATATATATATATATATATATATATATATATATATATATATATATATACATATTTGACATTGAAAATTTAAATATTTAAGTATTTAAGGACCAAAACAAGAATGTTCTCTCTTAGAGTGAATCAGTAAAAATGTTTTAGATTGAGCCAGTAAAAAAGTATTTCACCGATAATCATTGAATATTCACTGAATATCTACTGAATTTAGTAAAATGAAATTAACGGCCTGCATAACGGTGATTTGCATTCAACGGTACTGTCTACGTTTGCAAACTGCATCAATGATAAGAATAGTCACTACTATTAGCCGGTATTTTTAGCATATAGTGTAGAATATATTGATTGTACTTTAGAGAATACAACGAGTTGTAAAATGATTTAGACACAATAAAGTTGAGAGTTCATAAAACTGTCAAAATTGAAAGTCACTAACCGGCTCGCCGGCTTGAGTAATTATTTTATTGATTATTATTATTATTAATTTGGTGAGTTCCCAACTTCATATTCCCAGATAGACTTCCTTCATTATTACGACAATGAGACAATCAATGATGGGAACTTTACAATGCTTTTAATTACATTTACGAAATAAATGTACTGTATTAGATTAATTATGAAATTTATATCACACAATAATGTGAATTTGTTATTGCATTGATGCAGCAACAAATTTACTGGAAAGTTACATTCAGATTTCCATATTGCATCTAACGTGACATATCGTTTGTAACAAATTTTGATAACTTTTTTGTATTTCTACCTTGTTATTCTATATGATAAATATGAGTAAAATTTAATTGATCAAAACGGGCTCCACATTGCTGAATTTTGTTTCGATATATTAAAAATTGCTGCAGAGTTTACATACATCAATTTGTCGGAGTTGTATCTGAATCGTTTTGCGATCCACTGTACATGTCCAGACATTGGTGTACTTTTACCTTACTTCGTGTTTCTCATCCAAAAGGGAGACTCGCACTTAAGAAAGAAATATTTGCACTTGCCTGATTGTATCTTATCGAGGAAAAGTTAGACTCCGAAAGTGCGCACGGCAATCACGAGCGGGAATTGCGTTTATCGCGAAAGGTCCGTTTTATTCCTACATGCGTCTCCAGCGATTATCGTCACATCAGCCTAATTGACAATGTGGGCCAGCCGTGTACGTTAATTGACATAACAGTTAAAGCCACTGTAATCCGTAAGCAGTTATCCGGTAACCTCGCGTACGTACAAGGTCGCAAAGTTTTTTTTCCCTTGCCGACGAATTTCCGATCACGATATCGTGGATTTCTTGTCGATTAGTCCGACAAGAACACGCGAGGTCGTTTTGCCGCTCCACAAAGACCCATCGAAACTACGAGATAGACACGCGTAACCACGAAACGATAACGATGTTCATTCCATAGAATTGCAAGTAGGAATTGCGAACGAAACGGAATCGCGCGTGCACGGTTACGTTCAAACAAGAGAACGGAGGGACAGAGAAACAGAGAGACAGACAGAGAGAGAAAGAGAGAGAGAGAGAGAGAACTCGCAATGTGTGAGTAAATATAGATCTCCGTTAAAAGTTTGTACAAAGCACTCGATATTCTTCGTGCCAGATTCTTCGGTATCGGGATCTTTCACATTCTTCGGAATTAGATCTGAGTTTCTCGAATCAGAGATACGATGTCGTAAAAGAATACGTTGTCTGCCTATTACGTGTATAATCGTGTTTAATAAAAGTCACCTGATGTGCGATTCGAAAAGAATAATATTTAATTGACAAAGCTTGGAGCTCGCGTGGAGAGCTCTCTCGTGCCTCCTACGTTAACGATAACTCTGATTTCGATCACACGAAGTTACGAAGGAACAAAAGCGAGTTGCTCGCATGAAACAAACAGCAAGCCAATAATCGCGACGTTTCGTCTGTAGTGTTCGTCAGTGATAAGGGAAAGGAGAAGAGGATAATTCGCTCGAAAACGAAGCACTGACAGCGAATTCGTGAGTAAATACACGCAAAGACGAGAGAGAGAGAAAGAAAGAGAAAGAAAGAGAGAGAGAAAGGAGAGAGAGAAAAAGAGAAACACAGCAAGTCTTACAAAGCGCTGCAGATAACGCAGCTCGCGAGAAACGGCGATGTTCGACAACTCAAAAAACATGGGGTTAAAGGGTAGCGCGAGAGTGCCGATGCTCTCACGCTGCACCGCCTACGAACAACGCGACATATAAAGATCCACGTCCGCGACGTGCGTACATTCTGCTTGATGTCCGCTATGATTCTCTCGTCCGATGTCGAATTCCCTCGGTACGGCTCGTCCAGGCACTCGTTCTCTCGAGTTTTTGGAAGCGCGCAAATGCACTCGACAAATGCTGCGACTCGACGGCGAGGTCGGGTCGCGAAGAAGGGGACTCGAAAAACGGGATCTCGTATTCACACGTATACAAGCCGAATCTCGTCGGGCCCGCGACGCGAAGGAACAAAAAAACGATCAGGTTAGAAGATTGTCTGGTCCACGATCGCGGATGGGAAGCGCGTCGTGCTGAGGATCGCGAGGAACTTACCGAAAGGAGATGGTCGTGGCAGCGGCGAGGCTCCCTTGTATCCAGTGCTGGGTAGACCAGTTAAAAAAATCCTCGTGGTGACACCGCCGCTGTTCTCCAGGCTACATCGGCGACGAACGCACTCTCCTCTCTCTTTCTCTCTCTCTCTCTTTCTTCCTCTCCCACACTGTTCACCTCACGGCCGTGATCGACGCCGGATCACGTTGACTGTAGCCGCACGCTCGCGCGAGCTACGGAGCTCGGCTCGACAGATCGGCACAAAATCGTGTAAATCACATTGGACACTACGTTCGACCGTCAGCTCGCTTCGAGGATCATAGACCAGCTGTGTTTTTGCCCGACCGTCGAGCAACTCGCGCATGCGTTGGCGGCCGACGCGCCGCCATCTTGCGCGCGGCGCCGAACGACAACGGCGCGTGATTCAAAGTAGCATTTGAAACGTTCAAATAGTCGAACAATCTCGATTGATCGAAATTCAAGATTGATCTGCGTGTTGTTCAGGTTTTTCGAGCATGAAGGTGTATTCGAACCGTTCAAACTGTGCAGTCAGTCGATACATCCTGAAAAGTACAGGCAAAAGTTGTTGATTTTCTGTTTAAAACGAATATGTTCGTTTGAGAAGCGGTACAAATGAAAATTTCGTAATCTGAATCGTGCAATGATGCTAAAAGTAAGCAAAATGAAGACTACCTAGTTATAAAAAATCGGGCCCCTCCGGGATTTGAACCCGGGACCTCCTGCACCCAAAGCAGGAATCATACCCCTAGACCAAGAGGCCAGATGAATGGATGATTTCTAAAAACATTCATCCAGATAGCACGGTTTCGAAAATTTGGTGTAATGCAATCTAAATCATATTTAGGAATATTTACATATTGATAGCCAAAAGAGAAACATATTTCTAAACGTGAACCTGTCGTAAAACACATTCGGTCGCACATTAACAGCCATATTCGTCGGTATATTAGTAACTATCGGTAAAATTGTATTGATTCGATTTAATTTGACTCTTTCAGAGGGCGCCACTGATCATTGTCGACGGTGGTTTAAGAAATACTAGAGTTGAATTTTGATGAAAAAAGAAATTATGTAAATGGAACAACTAAAAACGTCGATATTTCATAAAACATAAATATCCGAAATACATCCCAGAGGCGTCTAAAAAATATCACATCGTCTTTGAGATATGTCTGGGATGTATTTCGGACTTATAATTTGCTAGAGTTGACCATTAAAGGGATGCTGAAGATGAAAACTTTACCGACAGAACATTGACATTTTTCTGCAAAGTTTACGTCGTATTGGTTATACAGAATTACAAATGCTTTTACGCAATGAAAGTACGTGCAAAAATAAATAGGAGCATTGCTCGATATATGACGAAAACGAAGAAAAAATTTTTAATGTAAAATCTCAGGCTGTCAGTTAGCGTAATATTTGCCTTATCCAAAAGTTCCGCAGCTTGTACATATTGAAAGTGTGGATGCTCCAAACAAAAAAATTTTGAAGAACATTACTCTACATTCGTATCTGCATTTGGAAGCTTAAAAATATCGAAAAAGTTTGCAGAAAGATTCCCACACATATATAGTTAGGTTTTCCGTTGAATATGGTAAAACAAAGCAACATACATTCATGTAAGTTCTGTATATACAAGAAATACAAAAAGGATAGCGTGATTATGTTAGTGACGATCGTCTCTACATTATCGACATTGTTCGAGTTCGTCATCGACTCCAGCATCTCCTTAAAACATTGGCTACGTTCAGCAGAGAAAGCTGCTTTGCAACTGTTGTAAAATTCGTGAATCTGATTGGTATATGCTCTTGGATTTAACCAAAATTTAGAGCATACTCCAATCAGATTCACGAATTTTACAACAGTTGCAAAGCAGCTTTCTCTGCTGAACGCAGCCATTATGTTACATAAACGCGCTACTATCACGCTATCTCCCAGACAGCACAAGTACGTTCTATGAACATTCTGAAAATAATATTGAGGATATTTAAATGTTCATAGAATATTTTCACATGATGCTTCGAAGTTCCTAATAACTTCCAAGAGAATATTCAAAGTAGACAAAAAGTCACGTTCTATAAACGTCCTATGAATATTCTAAAGAATATCTTACAAATATTCTAAGCTCTTTCACAGTACATTACTCACATAGCACGTAATATTACACAGTAATATTGCAATATCTCAGTAATATTACATAATTTCACTTAGTGAAAAATAAAGTATTATTTTGTCTAAATAACAAAAAAAATTCATATTTTTCATATTTTGTGTCGTTTTATTTGTGAGATTTACGTGGATTCGATCCCGTGTCAGACGGCGCCATTTTTATGATTATATTTAGATGACTATCCTGTTCAATGCTTAATCTCAACGATCGTACAGGAACTATGATAGTGATGCCAATGCGCTGTAACAATATCTTGATGGATTATATTTACAATATATTCTTATATCGTTCAAAAATGTAATGACATATTTGTCGGTAAATGTTTCAAAAGACGTAACAATAATCACAATGCGATTAATATTGATACAATATTGTATAAGTAATCAACTTTAACATACAACATGCTCGCAAAAGAGAGAGAATATTCCTTCTTTCTCTCTCGTAATATTTTGACAGAGTAATTACTCTGTAATTGAGTTCTCAATTGAGATCTCAGCTGGATTTTTTCAATATGGCAAGTAGAACACAAAGTCATATAAAAATCAAAATGACGTCAAATGATATAAAAATGATGTCATTTTGACGTTACCAGGTATACAAGTATGAAATGCGGATTTTTTTTCCAAAAAAACACGGAATTAAATTCGGAAGAATGATAAAAAGAGGTTTATTTAAAATATGCTCCATTGCTAGTTACACATTTTTCCCATCTTTTGGGCAATTTATGGATACCACGCCAGTAAAAATCTTCCCCTTTTGCCGCGAACCATTCATCGAGCCATTTTTTCACATTTTCGTACGAACCAAAGCGCTGCTCAGCAAGTGCGTGACCCATCGATGCAAACAAGTGGTAATCAGAAGGAGCCAAGTCTGGTGAGTAAGCCGCATGGGGTAGAACTTCCCAGCTGAGTGCTTCCAACGTGTCGCGAACCGGTTTTGCCGTATGTGATGGAGCATTGTCATGGAGAAAAATGATCTTGTGTTGCCTCTTTTGGTATTCTGGTCGTTTTTCAAGCAGCGAACGGTTCAAATCGATCAATTGTTGTTGGTAGCGTTTGGTATTAACCGTTTCACCAGGCTTTAACAGCTCATAATAGACCACACCATTCTGGTCCCACCAAACACAGAGCATCGTCTTCCTGCCAAAATGATTCGGTCTTGCGGTCGATGTGGATGGTGCGCCTGGGTTTACCCATGATTTTTTGCGCTTGGGATTCTCAAAATAAATCCACTTTTCATCCTCAGTAACGATACAATGCAAAAACGACTTTCTTTTGTATCGTTCGAGCAAAATTTCACATGTGTTTTTGCGCCTCTCCATCTGCCTCTCGTTCAACTCATGTGGTACCCATTTGCCGATCTTCTGAATCTTTCCCATCTCTCGTAGGCGATTGGAAACAGCTTGTTGACTAACGTTCAATTGCTCTGCGAGTTATTTTTGTGTTTGTGAATCATCTTTGTGCAACAATGCTTGCAACTCCACATCTTCGTATCTTTTTGGCGGTTTTCCGTATTCCTTGTTTGCAACATCGAAATTACCACTTTTGAAACGCCGAAACCATCGTTCACGCGTATCTTGCGATGGAGCATGTTCACCATAAGCTTCTCGAAGTAATCGGTATGATTCAGCAGCAGTTTTCTTTAAATAAAAACAAAAAATTAATGCTGTCTGCGAATGCTCTTTATTTGGTATAAATTTCGACATATTGAACACAGCAACACAACACTATGCAAATACTTTTTCAATTTATCACTCATGCGCGTTTGACACTTGTTGATGGCACAACAAAATGGCATAAATGTCAAATCTTTATACCACACACGGCATTGGTGCGCCATCTGTTTTCTCAAATTCGCATTTCATACTTGTACACCTGTAAACAATACCATTTTCATAACAATTTCAAAACATTGATGTCAAAATGATATCATTATAACATCAAAATGATTTTGTGTTGTACCTGGGATGCTCATTAAAATATGTAAGCTTGTAACTTACTCATAACCTTACTGCAATGTTCGGTGAAGGTTTATTAAAATGATGTAAAGATTTATTAAAATGTTCTTAGAATATTCTGAAAATTTACCAAATAATATTTTAATAACATTTATAACATTCTTAAAACGATACAAGAATATTCTTTCCGAATATTTTCTAGATGCGTAGAATCTTGTTAGAATATCCTTTGAATATTCTGTGCTGTTTTAATAGAATATTCTGAGAACATAACAAATAATATTCCAATAATATTCAGAACATTCTTGAAACTATGTAAGAATATTCTTTCCGAATATTATCAGAATATATAGAAATTATTTTGTTAGAATATTCTCAGAATATTTTGTGCTATCTGGGCTTAAGAGGATGCTAGAGCCGATGACAAACTCGAACAATGTCGATAATGCAGAAACGATCATTACTAACATAATTACGCTATCCTTTTCGTATTTCTTGTATATACAGAATTTACATGAATGTGTGTTGCCTTGTCTTACCATATTTAACGGAAAACATAATCATATATATGTAGAAATCTTTTTGCAAACTTTTTCGATATTTTTAAGCTTCCAAATGCAAATACAAAGATAGAACAATGTTCTTCAAAATTTTTCTATTTGGAGCATCCACACTTTCAGTACATTCAAGATGCAGAATTTTTGGATTAGACAAATATTACGCTAACTGACAGCCTGAGATTTTACATTAAAAATTTTTTCTAAGTTTTCGTCATATATCGAGCAATGCTCCTATTTATTTTTACACGTACTTTTATTGCGTAAAAGCATTTGTAATTCTGTGTAACCAATACGACGTAAACTTTGCAGAAAAATGTTAGTGTTCTGTCGGTAAAGTTTTCAGCTTCAGCATCCCCTTAATATTGCAGGAAAAAGACGTCATTTTAGCGACAAAATGCTAAAATGTGGCACCTCCTTTTATAAATGTGCATAACTTAAGTTTGTTCGCATTGTTTGCACTTTTGATTTTGACACTTTTATATCTAATGTTCGTTGCATACTATACGTGATGAGCGAAATCCAATGAGAACTTTTCTTTTTTAAAAAAATCTAGCGTGCAACAGTGTTAGGTGTAAAAGTATTAAAAGTGCAAGCAACATGAACGAACCTATTATAGTTAGGCAGTCCGCCATATCGTACGCATCGATACTTCGAGAATCGCAAGCTCATCGATATACAGCTACATTCAATTGCGAGAAGGATCAGGACGTGGTATTTCGTGCTTGAAGAGCAGCTTTGCATTTCTCGGGATTTCAACACGGCAAATACGAGTCTCGTGCCTGAATTGTTGCCGTCGGAAGGTGAGTTTTGCCTGCTTGTTATAGAAAAATATCATTAAACGGTCACTGAAAGTGAATATCTCGTCGAATGGGTCGTCAGTAATGTCGGACGAAGAATTGCCTAACCGTCATTTAATGGCGGCTCGAAGTTCAAACTTTTACCCGTTACGTTTTGGGTTTACAGGAACAGATTTACGCGCGAAATATCATTGGTGGTGCCGAGAATAAGCATTTGTTGCGGTGATACTATTGTAAAGAACTGCGGGAAATGAACATCGTGTAGTACATGAGCTGCCAGGGATGACGGATCGGATTCAACAAGTTACGACAAGTTTAGAATTGAAACGGTTTTCCAGTGAAGGAAAAATTGGTAAGTAACTTTGAAGCAAACGCCGTAATAAACAATGTGGCACTTTTAAGTCTATATTACTCGAAACCTTTCTCAAGTAAGATACTCAGGTTGAATTCTAAAACGTTCTGTTTGAGGAAAATTTTACTAAAAATCTAGAGTTTTTCATGTTTCATATATACTATAGATTTTCTCCAAAATTTTCATGAAAAAGGACGTTTCCTCAAAAAGAACATTTTAGAATGCAATCTCAAATTTGAACTTAGAGTATATCTGAAATTCTTATTTGAATTACGTGACACGCACACATTACATTTGTAATTGTGATTCAACCAAGAAACTTGCATCTAACTCTAAATTCCAATTTAGATATTTTATATAAGATAAATCTGAAACTTATTTTATATGAGATACTCAAATTTGAATTCAAAATTAGACACAAGTTTTTCAATTAAATTAATATATGTGATATTTATACTTGTAATCGTGATTCTATTGAAAAACTCTCATTTAACTCTGAATTCAAATCTGAGTATCTTACTTGAGATGAGTTTCGAGTAATAATTATTAATACCAGTCTAAGACATGTATTAATAGTCATTATTTGACATTTTTTTTACGTAAAACTCAGATTTGAATTTTTTATTTCAATCATATGAGACATAACATTTGTAATTGTGTCTCAACTTACATCTAATTTTAAATTCAAATTTGAGTATCTCATCTGAAGCAAGTTTCAAATAACGACTATTGATATAGGTCTTCATCTTTCTGACTTTTGCAATATCGATCACTTAGGTCCATGTTAATAATCATTACTTAAAATTTGCCTCACGTAAAATACTTAGACTTGAATTCAGAATTAGATATAAATTCTTCAACTAAACCATAAGTAACATATATAATATTTGCTTTTTCCACAATCGCTTTTCCACTGAGAAACTCACGTCTAACTCTAAATTCAAATCTGAAAATTTCATTTGAAATAAATTTTAAGTAACAGCTATTAATACAGACCTGTGCATTATACATCATCGTTTCAATATAATAAAATAGAAATAATTGCGATATTGCGAGAATTGATATTGCGATATCAATTCTCGATATCTCTAATACATTCAATATAAAAATCACGAACATTCTAACATTTAGTTAAACATTTAGTTAAAGCAAAAAGATTAAAAACATTATGTACAGGAATAGGCAAAGATCAGTGCGTTTCACATACTTCTCTAGCTCTTTATTGGTGACATGTATAATACGTGCTCTAGGCGTATCGGTATTTTCCATTTAACAAAAATAATTACGAGTGAAAAATGGCGCAAAAAGTTCGATATCAAATCGGCGATATATACGACAACCACCAAGGCATTATTGATATATCGGTAGAACCGTCCCCGAAATTCATTCGCGTGTCTCACACATACACATCACGTTTCCTCGCGGATATATAAAGTATTATCGATACTCACCATTATAGGAAACGTAGCTAGCTAACTGATCTTTAATTGACAATCGGTAAACGTCGGGATTACAAAAATTCACGTTATAAGGCTCGGAAGTTTGAGTTGCGCGAACTATGTACTTGCTTACACAACACGGCGGTAATAGGATAATCAAACGTAGGAGCTGCAACTTCGAACGTTGTAGGCTTCCATTCGGCAACCCGCGGGACTCAAATTCTAATGGCCCGACTTCCAAGCCCCACTTATAGGGTTATCAAAAATTTATTATCCATCCAACGCGCGAAAATAGGTTTCCATCGCATAGAAAACCATTTCGCTTGCGTTACTTCGACAAATACGCGCATCTTATCCCATTCATGTTCACGTTGCTTCGACACATATACACATTTTATTCTGTTCTTGTTCGCGTTACTTCGACATTACGTGCATTTTATTCTCTTTCAATATTTACCTACACTTTCGTGATACGGATTATTCTACACTCAGACTACTTTGTTCCTCAGAATATTCATCCTATCGCGAAACGAAAGTCAGAACATTTTGCCTCGTGATCAACTGCAATTGTTGTTATCATGCCTATAAAACACTCCAAGATAATCTTCTAAGGGACAAAGTAATTCGAGTTTACGATATCGTAGTTGAATCTATTTGAGCTTCCTGGGACGTGTCGCTTAGCATTAGAGTGGCCGTAGTTTGCTGTCGGGAATTCTGGTCGATGCCACGGCCGCTCGGTGGCACATACGTCCACCACGCTAGGAAGAAGAAGAGAAGTGAAGCTGCTTTCCCGATAAATGCCAGAGCGAGCATATATCTGAAACATATTAGTAGACGAAATTAAATCAGGACAAATGTTTCACGTAGTAGCATGTTTCAACGGCATTAATGAGAATAAGTATGATAAATTGCAAAACTGCAACTTGCTGGAAGAATTATTTCTGCACCTTTCTATTTCTTCTTTCTAAAAGTTTTTTGAAATAATATAAAAGTTTTTTGTTCTTTAGTTATGATTATGTGGAATAAAATAAGTATAAAATTAAATATATAAAACTAAAATAATCAAATTAAAGCAAGTAACTAAATTATAATATTTGCTATAATAATTCGCAAATTACAATATTTTCTCGAGATATATTACTTGATAACATAGTAATGAGAAATAAGATAAAAGTATTATTATCTGGACACATATCTAATTGGACATTCTTATTATTTTGGTCTTTAATATGAATATCTAAACTTTCAATATGAAATGTATATACATGTATATACATACTTTATGTTAAAGATTTAAAATATTCGTATTTGAAGACTAAAATAATAAGAAACTCCAGAATTAGGTGTGTATCCGGGAATTGGTACTTTTATCTTACAAGGAAACCCATACAAATGTCTGCCTCCGATCTTCATGAACTTGTAATGTGTTATACTTTAGATCAAAATAACAGATACGTATTTTATTATATGTGCCCTTTCGCAAATTTAGGGGGTGAAATCCTCCTTTGAAAAAAATCGGTTTTTTTCATTCGAAGGGAATATAATGAAAACTATAAGAGATAGAAAAAAATATTTTGAATAAAAGTTGAATGGTTTGAAGAGTATTTTATAGAAATTATTAAAAAAAAAATTTTTTTGTTAATATTATAATAAAAAAAAATTTTTTTTTAATAATTTCTGTAAAATACTCTTCAAATCATTCAACTTTTATTCAAAATATTTTTTTCTATCTCTTATAGTTTTCATTATATTCCCTTCAAATGAAAAAAACCAATTTTCTTTAAAGGGATATTTTACCCCCTAAACTTGCGAAAAGGTACATATAATAAAAAACATATCTGTTATTTATATCTAAAGTACAATATATTACAAGTTCATGAAAATCGGAGGCGGACACTTGTGTGGATTTCCTTGTTAATTGTAGTCGAAAATATCCAAAAAAATCAGCATATTTCTCATCAGTGCCGTAGACGTGCGCACATTACGTGATTTGCCAACCTGCTCATATAGTAATTGTCGTAAACGAGGCACGCTCCTCTGCCTTCGCACGTTTCGTTCCACAAGATGCAAGTATCGTCAATGAGAGCACCGAATACCATGGGTGCCGGTATCGTGCCCAAAATCCGCACTTTAATCCATTGTATACCGAGAGCGAATGATCTCTGATCGTCTCGTACGACCCGCAATGTAGACGAAAGTGCCGGCATCGTACAAAGAAAAGTCATGAACATGTTGCAGAAGGCCAGAACGATGAATAGCCACAAGTACGAGCATGTACTCGTGCAGGTAGTATTGATAGCTTCGTATGAGAGAACGTCGCCGATTTCGCCGATCGTTAGATTCATCGCCGGTGCGTGTATGCAACTGCAATCTGTGTATAACTGCGAAAAATTCACTTAATATTTCATGGATATAAAGTTGGTTCGTGAATACATTAGGACGGCGCCAAAACTTCGTCGTTTTCCTTCGAAATTTTGATTTAAATAGAAGTATTAGGTAGAGATAAAGCGCAAGTCTCGAGATAATTGAAGAGAAATTGCTTCCTATGTGAAAAAGTATATCAAAGCAAATGTGGTTGTTTCGATAAGTGATCCTTAGGCTACGGCGTTATTTTTTTTATCAACGTTAATTACGACATAGAATCCTTCACCGATTGCGTTTTGTTTTTATTAGATAAGAAAAAATATTACAAAATATATTAGGTAATATTTAAGTAAAGTGTTTACTCGCAATTTCTAGTATTTTAACAAAAATGTTTCTCAAAAAATATTGTACAAAAACTATTCCTGAAGTCTTTTAAAGACCTCACGTCATAGTCTAAGGATTTATTTAAGTCACTTCGAAACATGTGGTAATCCTCGTGTTCGACTTTAATTGCACGTTCAACAAGTTTTCTAATAAAATTAATTTTCCATAGGAAGATCAAGTGTTGCTAAAATTAATTTTCCGCGGAAAAAATAGACATTGTTAAAAAATATTATACTATATTAAAACGTGCGAATACGTCAAGGGACAAAATTAGACCTACCTTGGCGTCGTTTATCGGTGTTTCCCGATAACATCCGGCATGACAGGGTGAATAATATGTGATTCCGTCGACGCCGCATATGGGGTCGAATTGCGATTTCGAACAGCCACAGCCGCTGTTGCAGACATTCTCCAGAGATAACGCGACTTTTCTGCAATAATAAGATATCATTTCGAGCGAGTAGCAGGTGCAACAAACGAGCCAAGTTTCGTGAGCAATTAATCAATCGCCACCACAGAATGTTTTACTAATTGGCACGCACTTGGTGGTATTATGATAAGGTACGGTTAATCCAGCAAAATCGAGATTCGGACAATTCAGAGCGAAGCACAGTGTAAAGACGATACAAGCGGCTGTGGCCAACAGGCAAAACTTGAGAATACCGGAACAGGGCAAGTTGAAGCGTTTTATCAGATAGCCACCGAGAAAGGTACCACCACCTCCCGCAGGCACGGTTACCAATCCTGAAAAAGAGAAACCCATTGTCAATCAATAAATCGTATCATGGGACTATAAATGTGAGTATTAATAATTATTACTTGAAACTCGTATCACAAATGAGATACGTAGATTTTAACTCAGTTTGATGAAAGTTTTTCAATTGAACCGCGATTGTGCATATATACAGGGTGTACCAAAATTATAGAAACAGTCGAATATCTCGAAAAAAAGCATTTTTTAGGAAAATATTTTAGACAAAAGTTAAAGGTTTCAGAAGATCTATTTAATGGCCGTATCAATTTTGATCTTGAGCGGTGCCGCCATGGTGAGGTCAACTTTACTTTTTTAAATAGAAACATATATTTTTTATTACGGAATTTTATTCTATGTAAAGAAACAAACAATTTTTGTCTGAAAAAATTTTTTATACCATCTCTATTTTCTAAGATATTTACGGAAATATCTACAAAATTATTGGTTTCAATAATTTTTTACTCGAATTCTATCAACTTTACCGAAAAATAGCAAGAGGTAAAAATTATTTATTTTCTTCCCATAAAGCTCTAAGAATTTTTTTAGTATTTTATTTAAACTTTTTAGTACTTCAAGAAAATGCAAAAAATGCAGTACTAAAAAGTTAATTAGAAAATCCTGAAAAAATTCTCAGAGCTCTAGAAAAAAATAAATAATTTTTATCTCTTGTTATTTTTCGGTAAAGTTGGTAGAATTCGAGTAAAAAATGATTGAAACCAATAATTTTATAGATATTTTCGTAAATATGTTAGAAAATAAAGGTGGTATAAAAATTTTTTCAAACAAAAGTTGTTTATTTCTTTACGTACGATAAAATTGAGTAATAAAAAAATACATGTTTCTATTTAAAAAAGCAAAGTTGACCTCGATTTGACTTTGGCGACGCCACCAAAGATCAAAACCGATACGGCCATTAAATAGATCTTTTGAAACCCTATAACTTTTGTCTGAAAAATTTTCCTTAAAAATGCTTTTTTCGAGATTTTCGACTGTTTTCATAATTTTGGAACCTTCTATCAAGTGCCACATATATTATAATTTGACTGAAAAGTTTGGATCTTTAACTCTGAACAAAAATCTGAGGCTCGTATCAATAGTTTGCTTCGTTTCAAGATATCGACTAATTTCGAAAATTATTCTTTACTCTTCTAAATTTCTTGTAATAAAATTTCACACGAAAAATAGAGTGACAGTCAAGTCACTCGAATTCGAGTTATTTTTCACTCCTATAGAGTGAATTCCTTACTATGAATCGTTGAATGAAGATTTTACTTGAAAGTGAAGAGTGAGTCTGATATATTCCACCGTTAAAAGAACATATTTACTTTAACTGATTTAAATATTTGTTGATATGAAGTCAGATAGAATGATATAAAAATTTATATATGATGAAATGATGAATCAATGGTCAATGATGAATTCTATCGATATGAAGTCAGATAGAATCCAATATAATCTTAAATTAAATATTCACTTGTTGTTTCGAGTGGCAGTTTTTTCACTATCGTCTCGAGTAAAAATACTATCATTTTTTACTCAAAGAAATTTAGAGTGTACTACACCACAAAACAACAAAGTAACACAATATGCGCGTGTGTATGTGTGCTTGGTAGATTGTTTAGTCGCGATAGACTATTAATCGAAATGCCACATTACTCACCCATCAACAACGCGGCCGAGCTGGCACTGACGCTGAATTGATTTTCAATCAGTTTCGGCAGGAAGGCAGCGAATCCGGCAATCAGCAACCCTTCACTGGCACCTGCCAAGTTCAGCATAAAAAATGCCGGATTTCCGAGTAGCTCAGTGAGGGCACGTGGCAGCTCACGTATTTTCGAAAACGCTTCTCCCGTTCCCGCGGTGGACGATCGAGTCGATTTCTCGTGCGCCTCCGACACTCTATCCTTCGCCAATTCCTCCGATCCTGTACGAATTATCGATCTCGTTGGTGAAGTTTAATCATGGTTACACTTTCAAGCCGACACATTAAAATTCATCTCACGGATATTTGATGGATTCGATTAAATACGCGGCAATATTCATACCTGGCAAAGCCGCCGGAAATGCTAAGACAGGCACCGCGATGATAAAGCAAATGACAGCCGCGGCCAAGAAACCGATCCACCACGCGCCAATCCAGACGTTACTGTCGGGAGTTAGTCCGATGCTGAAATTGGATATTTTTAAGTTTCAACCTGCCTGTTCAATTATTTACAAATAATTATCAGAGACAAAAATTCTTAGAGATAAAAGTGTATTTAGGTGGAAATAGATTTAGAACTTGTCCCATTTGCTTCGATTTTCTATTTCGAGTCTTCTCTTGCAATAGTAATGAACACGAGTACTCGCGAACAAAACTAGACGTCAATTAGTTCTCACTACATTTCCAAGGACAATGAATAAAATGGGCCGAATTTGACCTAAAAACTGTAACGTAAGTTAAACATGTATTAATAATACGTTTTTTGGATCGTTAAATACGACATTTCAACCTGTCTAAATTTAATATTTGTCTTAAAAGAGTCTAAATATATCATTTTTAATAGTAATTCGCTTAGTGACGATTTTGTCCGAATTATTTAATTACGTGTACTACAGTTTCAATTTTATAACTTTTGTTCACTGAAACCTGAGGAAACATTTTGAAATAAAACACTTCAGAAATCAATACGATATAAAAATTAAAAAGATAGTTAATTTTCTTGTTCAAAGAGTTTTAAGTTTCGTCAGATGTGCATACTTTATGTAGTTTTAAGAATGTTAAAATGACTAATGATGAACTTCCACACCCCCCACTATAGAGGTTCTACTAAAGAAAATTTAGAATTTCTGAAGTGTTTTATTTTCAAATATTTCCTTAATTTCCAGTGAAAAAAAGTTACAAAAAACTAAACTATAATACAAATAAATAATTAGAATAAAATCGTCACTAACCTAATTACTATCAAAAGTGACCTATTCCGACATCTTTGTTTTGATAGATTTTGAACACTTTAACTTAAGTTAAATAAATTATATACTACATGTATAATTTACGTTATTTTTCAGGCCAAAATCACCTCACTTTACTCATCGTTCTTTTAGCTTCAAATTTTGTCAAATTTTAAGGATGGAGCCAATCTCGACATATAACATTATACAAGCAATTAACTATAAATATTTACATACGGCCATGTTTTCGTGTTCAAACTTGGAAAAAGATTAGTTTTGGAATTATCTAATGCTCGACTATTTAATTATAAAAAAATTTTGTTCATCTTCTCAATCGTAAATAAAATATATGAAACAAGCAAATATTAAATAATTAGTATAACTAAATAATGGAATTAATAATATATAAAGTACATTTTATTTTTAATCCTGTTATTATTTTTATCGACGTTGGAAGTTTCAATAAGATGTAAAGAATTCAAGAAACTTGAAAAATTTAACACTAAATTTTAAAGACGATTTTCATAATTGTAAATTATTTACTAACTTCAATTGTGAGCATAATTAATCACGATTTGCTCGTATTTACGAATCGTCATTCCGTTTGGATCAGTGTTTCTTGCATTAAACATAATGAATAACGTACAAGTACAAGTACATGTTAACGCACATAATTAAAAGTTTACGAAGTTATAATTATTTGTCAAATAACGACGAAACTGTGACTGCCGTCCTCAATTTCCACTCAGACATTTGTTTACTCGCGATGTTCATCGAACTTCCATAGAAGTCGGAAATCTCCGCAATAAGTGATTTGATTCACCCGAAAATACATGATGCATCGCTACCTGCGTTCTTCGTTCCAGCTTTCTGATCCAGCCAGTATCCTCAATTCTCGACTGCTCTTTCATAGCACTTCGGATTCTCCCTCTAAGATGGCACATGACACTAGATACGTTGGCACTCGCGTAGAAATTCGATTCGCGCGTTCGTCAATGCGATACCGATAACGAAAAACGCGCTATGAACATTTGAAGAGTCGACGGAATAATTTGATCACCCAGTGGGAATTATAACGCGCCGTTATACGCACACAACACACGAGGCTACGCGTCGCTCGGAGCGTAAGATAACACTGCTCGCGGAAACATTGCGGGAGGGTACCCAAACAATCGGATAAAAAGCGCCTGCTGGCCCCGCTCTTCATTCACTGTTCACTGCCTGTGCGTCCGAGAAACCACAACAATCAACCCGAGTCGAAGTTTTGACCCTATGTTGAACTTTGAATTCTACACCGCAGGAGCTAAGATAGCAAAGTAGGTTTAATTCTAATGATATAATTTACTCCTTCTTTGACTCTGATGATGTCTAAAATTTCCGCTTTCGCTTTCTTTAGCGACAAAGTAGGTTGTATAATAGTAGGATCTTAGGAAGCAAAGTAGGTTTAGTTGCGAATCTCTATTGAAGCTTTAGCTTCTACATAGAATATATGTATTTTATAGAAATATTTAAAAAATTTAATAAATAACGAAATAAAAAACGAAACAGAAACGTTAAATAGCATACAAAATATACATTTTATTTGTTGCATATATTTCAGACATCATCAGGATCAAAGTAGGAGTAAATTATATCATTAGAATTAAACCTACTTTGCTATCTTAGCTCCTACTACAGTGTAAAATTCAAGGTTCAACATAAAATCAAAATTTCGACTCGAAAATGAGTGTCAATATCGTCAAAATAAGTTTCACCTAGGTTGTAGATTATCTAAGTAAGCTCAAACTATTTTTAAGAATGTCAAAGTAACGTCAAAATTTTGACAAGGTAGAGTTAAAGGTTTAAAAGAGAAGTTAATGAGTATCGTCAAAATCATCAATATCGTCAAAATAAGTTTCACCTAGGTTGTAGATTATCTAAGTAAGCTCAAACTATTTTTAAGAATGTCAAAGTAACGTCAAAATTTTGACAAGGTAGAGTTAAAGGTTTAAAAGAGAAGTTAATGAGTATCGTCAAAATCATCAATATCGTCAAAATAGGTTTTACCTAGGTTATAGATCATCGAACTATTCTTAAGAGCGTCCAAGTAGCATCAAAATTTCGACTCGGGAATACTGTCGGAACTGCCCGAATCTTCGAGGTGGTTAATGCTTTCTCCACATGTTACATTACGTTTTGAGTCGGCGAGCGATTCGCGCACCACAGCACAATGGACCAGGCAATCCGAAATTCGAAACATCAAATGACTAGACTATAAAGTCTGACTCGGGAGTTTCCGAGGGGTTTTCGGGGTTGCTGATTACGAATTTGTAGTAAAAATTACAAAATTCAAAATGATGCACAGAAAAAAAGTTGGTTGAATTAACCTAATATCTGGTCGAATATGAACGATCCAGAAATTTCGATTGATGTAACCCGAATTCTGTTCAAGTCAACTAAACATCTTGTTAACTTAAACAGAATTCGAGTTACTTCAATCGGAATTTCTGGATCGTTCATAATCGACCAGATATTTGGTTAATTCAATCAAACCTTTTTTTCCGTGTGGATTCAATATGGCGGTGAAAAGTGAGATACATCGACAAATTTGGCTATAAATGCTTACTCGGAGGTTTTTAAGGTCGTTAATTACGAATTTGTGATCAAAATTACAAAATTCAAAATGGTGGATTTAATATGGCGCCGAAAAGTGAGATATATCGAAGGATTTGGCTATAAATACTTACTCGGGAGTTTTTGAGGTCACTAAATACGAATATGATGTCTAAAGTAAAAAATTCATAGTTATAGTTATATTAAGAAAAATTAATTTATTATTGCAATTAATGCCTGGGATTTGCCTATGATAATTTTAGTTTCCAAGGTCTTTCACGTGGAGGATACAGTGCGATTTCAGACTCCTTAGAGACTTTGTACTCATCGTAGGTACAATGCATTGTACAAAATCTCTGAGGGGTCTGAAATCGCACTGCATCCTCCACGCGGAATACTCTGGAAATTACAATTATCGTAGGCAAATAGCAGGCATTTTAATAAATAAATTAATAGGTGGTAATAATAAATTAATTTTTTTAAATATAACTATAACTATAAATTTCTGCATTTAAATATATTCGTAATTAGCGATCTCCAAAACCCCTGAGTAAGCATTTATAGGCAAATCCCTCGATATATCTCACTTTTCGGCGCCATATTAAATCCGCCATTTTAAATTTTGTAATTTTGACTACAAATTCGTAATTAGCGACTTCTAAAACACCCGAATAAGCATTTATAGCCAAATTCGTCGATGTATCTTAGTTTTCGCCGCCATATTAAATTCGCCATTTTGAATTTTGTAATTTTGACTACAAATTCGTAATTAGTGACCCTGAAAACTTCGCGGAAACCCCCAAGTCAGACTTTATAATCCAATCATTTGATGTTTTGAATCTTGGCCATGATTTCGGGTCGCCTAGCCCACTGCAACGCGCAGCGAATTATCATTCAAATTCTTTAAATTATACAAAAACGAGTAAAAGTGCGCACCATATTCTTAAAATACATGTTATAAGGTATCCAATGATACTTCACTTTTTTTTATAAGTGATGGAACATAAGAGAACAATGTTTTCAAAGTATGGTTAAACTACTAAAATTCAATAATATATGATTATAACGCTCCGCCATTTCTTTTTTCTTTAATTTTAAACCTTGCGTATTATTATAATGATTTATTCAAATAAAATGATGGATGACAAGTAATAACAGATTTTTCATTTGTTGAAATACAACAATATAAATGAAATATTTGATAAACGAAATCGCTGCTTCCATACATGATTTTCAAAGTTTAAGTGTTTGCTACATATAGAAAGTAACTGATAAAATTCAACGAAACTTTAAAAATAATTAGCTTAACTTGTCAAGATAACGAAAAGATATTTGTCTGACCTCATTTTCGGAATCGACTTTTGGCCACTTTTCAGCTCTGCTGGCCCATTGTGCACAGGCAGTACGTGTGTTAGTGATTATTCCCCTCGCGAGTGATCGTAATATTTCGGCGACTCTTGCAATATTTCGTCGGGTTCTCTCGGCGTCACGGTAATTAACGCGCCTATCTCGTGGACCGAATCGTGTCTACGCGAGTGTCAGTGCCGTGAACGACGTGATGTCCGGAGTGCCATAACAAAGCAACTAGGATCTGAATGCTGGATCCGGAAGCCGGGATGGAGGACGCTGGGGATGCGAGCAGCAGTGCATCGGTATATTTTTATAGGTACGTTAAATTTATTGTACAGTTTGTCGAAAATAGAAGTATGTGCTCCAGTCAAAATTCAGGTCGGCGTTCGTATAATTTGTGTCATCGTTTGGCAAATAATAATGGCTCAGTGAATCTCTGGTACGACCTAAATAAATTTAGAACATTACAAAATAATCGGATATTAGATAATTCTCGAATAAGTCCTGCTTTGAACATTTAAACATGAAAGAAACGGCTATAGGTAGATATTTGTAACATAAAGATCCACAGAGAGAAAAAATGATTCACCTAATTTAACCTAACCTAATTTCATGACAAAATTATTGTTGTTTTTTTTCGAAATTAACTGTATCTTCTTATTATGACAAAAAAAATAATAGTAGCAATATACATGTTAGGTTATTATCACTGATAATAATACTTATTATAGTACTTATTATAGTAGTACAAAAATGGCTCTCCTAATTGTAATTTTTTATGTAATTATTATTAGTATCATTAAAAGTTTGAGACAGGAGATATTCCCCTTTGACACATAAAAAATATATTTACATGTAAAGATAAAAAAATTACATATAACGGCAAACGCCAGACGCTTTTTTCTCAATGTAGAAAATAGTCTGCATCGCGTTATATATACTTTGAAATTTTCCATTCATTCCTCAAGTTCAATGTGTAACTCTCTTTCTCTCTCTTGTCAGATTAATACAGAATTAAAATTTCGATTCGGATTATCTCGGTCGAATGAATCGGCGCGAATGGAAATATCCAGCCGAGGTTTCTATGTAAAAAAAAAAAAAGGAAACTCCCAAGAGAGAAGTCGCCGTATATCCGAAAGGTCTCACATTTTATCGCAGATCCTCCCGTGCGCGATCCGCGTATTAACGCGTCTGACTCCAGCTAATTTTCTCGAAATCTTGCTAGAACTGATCTTCTCGCGAACTCCAGCGGTCGGAGGGTGACTCGGTGATTTCGTTTACGTGCTTTTAATTTCGCGCGGTTAGAAATTCCGGTCTGGCAAAGCTTACGTAACTTTTCCGACTAATTGCCGGTACGAGATACACCGTGGGAGGGGGAGGGAGGAAGGGAATCCCCTTTACGTGGCCGCCGCGTTGGTGGCACGACCGTTTAACCAGACAAAACTCCGGCAATTTTGTCGAGACACGACGCGTAGTGACGGGCCCGAACGGATTCCGCGACATGTAATTATCGGTCGATCGGAAGCGCACAAATATGCGGCGAAGCAAAGAATGGCCACTTCGCACACGAGGAAATAGGAGGAGAAGGATGTTTCGCTTCGCGGAGATTTCGTAAAGCGGGGGAGAAAGCTCGTGCGAGTCTTCCGTATTATTCGCGATATAAATATTAATATCGATAACAAGTGTCCTCGTTGAATATTCGGCCGAACACCCGTCAATCCTGATCGGGCGCGACGCTTCTCGCGATCGGAATGTACGCAATCTACGGGAACACGTGCGACAGGAGGACGTGCCGGTTCCGTGCGGTTGTACGCGACGGCGGAAGAGAATCGAAGATCCACGAACGATTCCGCGTGTCCGGGGAGAGAAGGGGGGGGGGAGGAGGAAGGAGGAGAACATCGACATCCGGGCCGGGCAAGCTGAAATGATTTAAATAACGTTCGATCCTATTGCTAGAGGGGCGGCACGCGCGAGAGCACGGTGTAACTTATCGCGGCAAGGAACTCGAAAGTGAGAAAGCGGAAAACCGGCAAAAGTAGTCGCGTAGAGGAGTCGTTCACCTCGGTCGCGGCAACTCGGCCGGTCGCATCTGCCTCTGTTTCTACCGGCAAAACTTTTCATTTACCTGCGAAATTAAACGCGCCGCATACACGGACGAGTCTCGCGCCCGCGCGGCGTACACCTAGCAGTGCCTATTACGCGAATAATTCCACTTTACTTTCGCGTCTTCTCTTTACTTTCCTTCTTCTCGCGATTCGTGTTCCTCGTATGAAAAAGAAAAGGAGAAAGAGAGAGAGAGGGGAAGAGAGGGAGGGAGGGAGGGAGAGAGAGAGAGGGAGGACGTAAGGAGGGGAGAAGGAAAATGATGTAATTGCAACCGCGAAAATGCAATTGCGAACATTGCAAAGCTGCGTCGTGCTTTACACCTGTTCTATTGTATTTTCTCCGCCGCGCGAATGAGATTTTCGAGGGAACTCCGAGAAACGGTAATTCGATCCGCGGAAGTGTGAACAATCGATCTTCATCGAGCGTCGGTCCAGGCAGTCGTGAGCAAGTCGCGATTTCGGGATCCTCTCACAAAAATGTCGCGCGACATCGAAAATTGACGAAACTCGATTTGCGCCACGCAGGTATTCGGCGTGGAAAAAATCGCCACTTCGACTAACGATCAATTCGATTCGCGCACGGCACAGTGACTCAACGAACGGCCGACGAAGGGACGCGTGGCGGAAGGGCGAGTGGGAGACGAGAGTGACGGAGGGGAGAGAAAGAGAGACCGTACGAGACGGGGAGACGCGTAGACAAATGGAACTTGATTGTGTCCTAAGTGCCGGGGGATGAACCGACAGTTTTGAAGGGTAACATCGGCGTCATCGTCAAACATTGGTTCACCGCTTGACATTTTCCCGCACGGGGGATACGTATTATATATCAGCGCGCTGTACGCGAGTTACACGCACTATTAATCTCGGCCCATTATACGCTCTAATGGTACCGCGCGGAATATTTTTAACGGCGCCGGGTGCGTCGCAAGAAGCACGTGTCTTCACGTTTTTTTATACCTCTCTCGGTCTCTTTTCTCGCGACTGCTCGAATGGCACGTGTAATCGTACAAATACACACACGCACACATACATGCACACACGCACACACGTATACACGCAAACGAGACACCGTGTATCGTTACATCGCTCGATAATCACTCGCGGAGATCAGTTAATCGAATCAAAGCCCGATTACGAGCGCGATATTTAACCGGTGCTTGACTACCGGGAGAGAATCTCGCCATCGATATCAAATTTCCTACAAAACGATCAAACGCGCGTGCATCACTCGAACTCGCTGGTGGTAAAATGACGAATATGCGCGCATTTGCATACCATCAGATCGGCGAGTTATTCCGCCGAAACTGCACGTCGACACGCGCGTTATCGTCGCTCTCGTGTACACATACATACGAACAAACACACACACAGTGTCACGTATGCGCGTGTATGTACCGTCCGGGAGATCGGCGCAAACGGCCGATAAATCCTCGCGAGAATTTAATAAAGTTGCCGCTGACGCGTGACTAAACGTTCCCGTGTGTTATCAGGGGAGAGGGGTGAAAAAAAAGAAGAGCAGAAAACGCGTTTAACGTGACAACGGGAAGCGACGAATTCCGATGGCACGACCGTTTACACGCCTGCACCCCGCTTCCGTTCAGCGACTACGACACTCGCCGGTAATACGTTTCGCAAATAGAATATCCATCTTTCTCGCCTCTCTCGTCGCGCTGTTTCGCGGATGAAGACGCCGCGTAAAGGCCGATTCTCGCTCATCGCACACGCTCGACGGGATCGGCGGTGACGAACGACTAATAATAAATTGACGTGAAAATACGAGGAAGCCTGGCCGATGCGATGCAATCGAATGAATTCCAGGTCGGGGAAAGAATTTCGAGCCTGAGGCCAGATTTGAGGTAAAAGTGCCGATGCCTGAACATTGATAACACTGACACCTAACTCGGGACACTCTTGTTATTTTGGCTTTTTTAAATACGAACATTTGAACTTTTAATGTAAAATATATCGCATTTTCTTCAAAAGTGACACAACTAAAAAAACGTGATTTTGTGAATTATTACCATGAATGTATTGGGTAAGCATATTATATATGTGTGTGAACTGAAAATGACAAAAACGACATTCGATCGTGCTTCTAAAAGTACATTCTTTTCCTCGATATTATTGGGTTAGTCGATAATTTTCTGTCACACAAGTTGAAAAATAGTTTCTTCCCTTTATCAGGAAATTTCATTTTTTACTCGCGCCACTTTACACGGTAAAAACAGTTTATATTTGTGTTGAAGTCCATCCATGTTTTCAATATACTCTGTGTTATTTTAACTCTCTCTCTCTCTCTCTCTCTCTCTCTCTCTCTCTCTCTCTCTCTCTCTCTCTCT
>NW_022639524.1:1302985-1310523 GCF_010583005.1 Odontomachus brunneus
CTCTCTCTCTCTCTCTCTCTCTCTCTCTCTCTCTCTCTCTCTCTCTCTCTCTCTCTCTCTCTCTATTCTACGTAGAATTCATATTCACTAAGTGTTAAAATAACACAAACATTAGAGTGGATAAATTGGGACATGTGAAATGTGTTAAATTTAACACAAAAGTTTTTACAGTGTAGAAGCAAGAGAAAAGGTGTGATATATATATATATCCTATATCAAAAATTTTAATATTTTTACTCAAAGACCAAAATAATAAAAATTAGGTACTGATTAATGTTCAGGCATTAATGTTAATTAATGTTCAGGCATTAGCACTTTGACCTTACATTAATTTGTTTTACAAAATTGTCGACTTACGTCGAGGAGTCCACTGTGAAGAAGTCTGTATAAATCTTCAACAATTCACCTCCGACCACGTAGCCCAACGCGGGTCCTATTATGGCCATAGTGTAGTAGATACCTGACGACATATTTCACGAGTCGCGTTAAGATCAAAGAAATCGATAAGCTAGGGGCGAAACTATCGCGCGCATCTTACCTAGATACACCGACGACATCTTCTTCGAGACGTTCTCGTCTAGGTATGTAACCCCGAGCGTATAAAACGGTGCCGCACCGGCGCCATGTAGCAGCTGAGCTACTAGAAATATGGTTAAGTACACGCCACTATAAGGCTCTAGCTCCGTTTGTACGGAAGATCCCGCGCAGGATACCTGAGAGAGCGGACGAATAATAATAAATCTGACGTCGCCGGTTCACATTGCGCGAATTATGGTAAATGGACGTCGGAAATTGTGGAACAGAAAGCAATTACAAACGAGTCTCGATTGATTACTTCTTATCATGCTCTTGTGCATCCAAAAAATCTGCTCTCATACGTAGTGGAATCTTCTTATATGTAGTCTCGTGAGAGGATTCCTCTAAAACAGAGTTCGGAATTAGTTGCCCATTTCGGCCGATTCTTGGGAGCTACGCCTTCTATCTTCCCCTTGCCGCGAACGGGCCGAGAAAATGACGGTCGCGGCTTCAAGCTTGGAGGCTCGACCATCATTTTTGAGGTCCGCTCGCGGTAAGGGGAAGATAGAAGGCATAGCTCCCGAGAATTGGCCGAAATGGGCAACTAATTCCGAGCTTTACTCTAAAACCAAAAGAGGAAAATATTCTAAACGCAATATTCTATAAGTTAATGGAATTTCATCCTTTATTTGTGAAATAAAAAATATCTAAGAAATAAAAAATATTTATTTGGTGTGGGTACTAATAACATATCACACACACATACTGATATACAGGGTAGGACAAAATTATGGAAACAGTCAAATATCTCGAAAAAAAGCATTTTTTAGGAAAATGTTTCAGACAAAAGTTATAGAGTTTCAGAAGATCTATTTAATGGCCATATCAGTTTTGACCTTGGGTGGCGCCGCCAAGGTTAGGTCGAGGTCAACTTTGCTTTTTTAAATAGAAACATATATTTTTTTTTATTATGGAATTTTATTCTATGCAAAGAAACAAACAACTTTTGTTTGAAAAAATTTTTTATATCACTTCTATTTTCTAAGATATTTACGGAAATATTTACAAAATTATTGGTTTCAATAATTTTTTACTCGAATTCTATCAACTTTACCGAAAAATAGCAAGAGATAAAAATTGTTTATTTTCTTCCCATAGAGCTCTGAGAATTTTTTTCAGAATTTTATATAAACTTTTTAATACTTCAAGAAAATGCAAAAAATACATTACTAAAAAGTTAATTAGAAAATCCTGAAAAAATTCTCAGAGCTCTATGAGAAGAAAATAGATAATTTTTATCTCTTGTTATTTTTCGGTAAAGTTGGTAAAGTTCGAGTAAAAAATGATTGAAACCAATAATTTTGTAGATATTTCCGTAAATATCTTAGAAAATAGAGGTGGTATAAAAATTTTTTCCAAACAAAAGTTGTTTATTTCTTTATGTAGAATAAAATTCCGTAATAAAAAAAAATATATGTTTCTATTTAAAAAAGCAAAGTTGATCTCGACCTGATCTTGGCGGTGCCACCCAAGGTAAAAAATGATACGGCTATTAAATAGATCTTTTAAAACACTGTATCTTTTGTCTAAAACATTTTCCTAAAAAATATATTTTTTTAAGATATTCGACTGTTTCTAGAATTTTGCCCTACCCTGTATATAAAATATTTTATTCAAATAAAAAAAAAATATATATTTTCTCAAAACCTTAATTTCTGACGTAAAAGCAAGTTGTCTATTTAAGTTTATTTAAGTAAAAGAATTAGATTCTAGTAAATATACTATATATTAGTATTCACTGAACAAATATTTTCAATTTTTTCGATTTTTTTTTTTCAGTGTACTGCACAAGTTTAGTTTTTAATAAAGATTTCTCTTAATAAAAGAGCATTCTGTTTTAAACATATTCGTTTCAATTGAAAAAGGAAATAGAATAATATCTGATAGATTTCTGCCTCTAATGGCCTACTTTATTAAAAAAGAAATACTCTTTCGGTAAAAGTTTTTTCGCTTAGAATGTGGGATTATAAGAAATAGTGCTTTGCATATGGAATTTTTTTTTGAGTGTTAGAATATATATATATTTTTTTTAAAGAATCCTTTTGAGACCATATACTTGAGGCGATTTTTTTTAAAGATAATATTATATTTTTTTGGATGTACGTTCATTATTTGTACGAATGTAACCGGGATTCTCTGCGAATTAGCGTAATCGAGAACGTGTTTGACCGGTTTAAAATAGTCAAGCTAGTAATGCGCAAATGGGGAACTCGGATACGCTTCCGTAATGATCCGATGACTTAATGACAGTCACTCACCGAGCGAGTACTCGAGGTATTGGCGGCACTTTGGCATATGTTTTCCGTCTGTTGACCTCCTCTATACGGTCCGGCAAGATAATGTGGCGTTGCGAAAAGTAGACTTCCTATACCTAAGACTAGAATTCCCACGCCGATGTACCTGCAATATTCCGGAGTATCTGGTTAAAATTGCAGGCAGTGGAAAACTCGCAATGCCGACACCACACACATTGTTCTATACTTCGAAGTTGAACTCGATAAAAGCGGAAAGAATCGGCGCTGAACATCTTCGCGAATATATACAGCAGATTGCAAAAAGGTTTATAAGACATAATAAAATTGGGAGTTCGCACAATTCTCAAGAGAGAATTTCATAATAAAAATTAATTAGCGAAAATTAAATAACAAAATTTGAGAATTGATATTCTGTAGTAATTAACTATCCTTTCATTTAACATGTATCATCTATATTTTTGGAATTGAAATATGCTATTGAAAAAAATAGTGCTTTCTTAGCGATATTTATTATGTTCTTCGATAAGGTAGGCTTGTTGATAGTTTATTGTAATGTAGTAAAATTAAAAAAATTTATATGAAAAAATTGTAAGGGAAATATCAGTTTATATGGTCGCTACTTTCAATGATCTTGATCCTGATATATGTCATAAAGGTAATGGTCCTGAGTAACATTCAAAAGCTTTTAGTTGGCGGACATTGTTTGTTAAAAAATTATTAACAAGGTTTATTCTACAATTTTTTGTTCAAAACAAGATTTATTAATGTTTGTAACTTTGACATATGTTGTATGGGTCATGACTTTGAGTAACGTTTTTAAACAGTTGTAGTTGGCGGTCATTGTTTATTAATTCCTTCGCTATCAGGCGAAAATTACATTTTCGTACTAAAAATGTTTCAAAAACTGAAAATCTTTAGAATAGCATGACAAACATCAAATTAGGGTTTTTGGGAGCGCTGAATTTGAATCTGAAATCAGATTTTGAAAATTTATAATGGCGGATCCAATATGGCGGACCAAAATTCAAGATTTTCTTGAAATTTTGTGAACGTGGTATATGTTTATGTTTTGGTCTATATGTTACTGGATTCAAATCTAAAGTTAGATTTGAACTCAGCATTATAAAAAAAACAATATGTCACTTTTGTAAAATCCCAAAATTTTTTCCGCACTTTTGACTGTCATATTGGACCCGCCATTTTAAATTTCAAAAATCTGACTTTAGATTTGAATCTAGTAACCCTGAAAACATATAGATTACTATTTTCACAAAATTCCAAAAAAATCTCAAATTTTAGTCCACCATATTGGACCCGCCATTTTGAATTTTCAAAATCTGACTTTACATTCAAATTCAGCGCCCCCGAGAGTCTTCGGAAACCCATGCACAATCAAACCGAATGAAATTGAGCATATTTTTTTTAGATGCGCATATGTGCGTCATGGAGTCAAAAGTGCGTCATGGAGTCAAAAGTGGTACGACTTTTTTTGCGCGTATATGCCTCACTGACAGGGAAGGGGTTAAAAAACAAACTAAAATCTTGGTCATTTATTCAAGTATTCTTCTTCATTGTTTTTTCATTAACGACTTTTAACTGCCTTATGACTTTTATAAATGTGGAGTCCTTGAGTCTCAAGATCATAGTTAAGGTTTGAGGACATTAATAAATTTTTACAAAAATCGTTAAATAATAACCAATTCTTATTTCTTAATTTTCTGATAAACAATCAAGAAAGAACTTTTGAATGTTATTCAGGATCATTATGATCGACATGTATCAAGGTCAAAGTCATCGAAGATGGCGACCATAAGCTGAGCATTCAGCTTTCGACTGTTTAGTGAGCTGTCAACTTCATTGTGTCTAAGCCGTTTTGCAACTCACTGTACCGGTGTACATTATCTTCTTAAGCTAAGGAAATTCTCTCTACGAGAAGCCGCTCGTCGCTGACCATGTGCATTCCTCCCACCAGCGAAAGTTTAAGATCTCCACGGGTTTATCGATTATCGATTACGGACTCGAAGGGTACGACGGTGTGGCAAAGAAACGAGATGGAGATTAACGCCGACAATGTTGGACGGACTGACGTTAAGATTAATATTTATGAGAATCGTCGAGCAGAGGCGATATCGGTATTAATATTAATGCATAAGACAATGGCGCCGTGGTTGGTGACACACGCGCGCACAATGTTCGTACCTCGGTTTCGACGCTTTCGAACGGCCGCCGAGATAGCTTACTGGTACGAGGAGGAGGAAGCTGGCGATGTCGTAACCACCTGCTATCAAGCCGGTCTCCGACGATTTCAGTCCGAATCTCCTCTCTATCGTCGTTATGACGACGTTTACAAAACCATTCACGACCATTCCTGGAACAACGAATACGCGTGCTGAACAAGCCCCGACTGTGTGTCCCACGTAGGGATCAGTTTCGCGATATACGCCACTCGAAGCCACTGGTTTATCGCACGATTGAACCATATTTCGATCGTCCAAAAATCGGGGCTTCTACGTGATTACTGTGAACGATGTTCGGAGAAATCTACACTGAGAAAAAGAAATAATTAATTTTATCAAAATTATAGTTATTTTGGCTTCAATCATATTTTTTACAGTAAAACAGTAGAAGTAACATACATATATTTAGACTATTTCTATCACTAACATTATAGTAGAATTTAATTTAAAAAATAATTTTCTTGACTACAATATGATATGATAATATGGTATAATATGTAGTGATTATTTCTCTATGTGATTATAGTTAAATAGAAATATTCTATTATATTCTATATAATCTATATATAATGTGATATTCTATAACTATTATATTCTATTAAATATTACATATTTTTTCTCAATGTACACTCTATTGTCGCGTGCGAAACGATCCTGAAGAAGCGTCGCGAAACTTAACTTTGTCAGCCGTTGTCACGTACGCATGACTTCATTTCGCCGGCGGTTATCTCCTTATTTCAGATTTATTTCAAGAAATATTTGCTGAGAGTAACAGTTTATAGACTGAGAAAAAAATATTTAGTATTTATAATCACATAGTGACTATAATCACATAAAGGGAAATAATTATTATAAATTATTAAAGAAAATAATTTTTTTATTCAATTTTACTATAATTTTAGTGATAATAGCATATATGCATATTTCTATATTACTATTTTACCACAAAAAATATGAGGCCAAAATAACTATAATTTTAACTTTATTAACTATTTTTTTCTGTGAATGTAATTGCAACTGCAAAATATAGTTTTCCCAGAAACATCATAAATTTCGCTAGAAACATATGCTGACAGAAAAAAATATCTAAAAAATAAAAAATAACTATTTGGTGGTTACTAATACAACATATTTACTTAATTCTAAATTCTTTTTACTTCAACAGAATAACTAATTGTTTTTATAGAAAGCTAAAGTTTTAAGAAAATATATATTTTCTCATTTGTGAAAAGATATTTTACATTAATATAAGTAAATATGCTATTATAGTACCAGATAAATATTTTTTCTTTTAATGTAAGAAATTTTTTAATAGTATAATATTTCAGTTCTTAAAATATAAATAATACATATCAAATGAAAGGACAGTCAGTTATTGCAGAATATCGATGCTGACTTACAATATTCTACAGAAAATTTTTATCATGAAATTCTCTCCTTGTAGACGATCTGAGCGAGTTCTCGATATTCACAGGCGCCAAGAGAGAAATCTTTTTGTGGCAAGCGCGGCCGTGAACATTAATAATGAATTATATTAATAATCTGTCGTTCACTTATTTACACATACACATACACACCACACACACACACACGCGCGCGCGTGATTTATCATTAGAATTAAACCTATTTTGCTATCTTAGCTCCTACTGCGGTGTAGAATTCAAGATTCAACATAGGGTCAAAATTTGGAATTTCGATTTGGAAATGAGTGTCAATATCGTCAAAATAGGTTTCACCTAGGTTGTAGATTATTTAAGTAGGCTCTATTTTTAAGAGCGTCAAAGTAGCGTCAAGATTTTGACAAAGTAGAGTTAAAGGTTCAAAAGAGAAGTTAATGAGTATCAATATCGTCAAAGGTAGGTTTTACCTAAACTATAAACCGTCTAAGTAGGTGCAAACTATCCTTAAGGTACTGGCGGTTTATGATCTACCATTCGGAATTTAATAAAATTTGGCACACTAGTAGATATTTATGCAAAAAAGATTAGTATAAATTTTTGTAGAGCTACGGAGAGCCAATAAAAAGATATTGGCATTTACAATTTGGTGCGTTTAACATTGAGTCTTATAGGAAGCCACCGATTATCTCCAATATTTCAGAAAATATCCTTCAGATTTTAATAAAAAATGAAGAAAACATAGCTTTATTTATAAGAAACATGTTAAATGCTTAACAAAATAGAAGAAGCATACAAACAAAATAAATTTGATGGTTTATTAAATGTTTTGGGCAAAGATGAAAATGGTATTGTTAAAGTTACTAAAAGTAAAAAAGTAATATATAAAATTGCTCGTTTTTTTGCCAACAAAGAATCTATAAAATAAATTAATAATTTATTCTTAGAGTAGTTAATATATAGAACATATTGAAAATATCGTTAAGTTACAATTTTATTGTTTATAATTATAATAAATTAAATTTTTTATTATTATAAATTGTTTTGTATGCATGAATAAAACATTTTTCATA
>NW_022639524.1:1310533-1312334 GCF_010583005.1 Odontomachus brunneus
CTTTTTATTATTATAAATTGTTTTGTATGTATGAATAAAACATTTTTCATATTTTTTTTGTGACATTGTTATGAAACCTACCTTCTCAGATTCCATTTGTTTTTAAATATCACGCGTATTCTGTCTTGTTAGCGACGTTGCCACATTTCTGAACGGTATTTTCTGAAATATTAGAGATAATCGGTGGCTTCCTATAAGACTCAATGTTAAACGCATCAAATTGTAAGTGCTAATATCTTTTTATTGGCTCTCCGTAGCTCTACAAAAATTTATACTAATCTTTTTTGCATAAATATCTACTAGAGTACCAAATTTTATTAAATTCAGAACGGTAGATCATAAACCGCCAGTACTACCTTAAGAGTGTCAAAGTAGCATCAAAATAGGTTTCACCTAGGTTGTAGATTATCTAAGTAGGCTCAAACTATTTTTAAGAGCGTCAAAGTAGCGTCAAGATTTTGACAAAGTAGAGTTAAAGGTTCAAAAGAGAAGTTAATGAGTATCAATATCGTCAAAGGTAGGTTTTACCTAGGCTATAAGCCGTCTAAGTAGGCGCAAACTATCCTTAAGAGCGTCAAAGTAGCATCAAAATTTCGACTCGAGCTCGGTGCAAGAAATGGGTCGCGTATTTATTAGGCATCGTATTCTCAGTTCCTCGGGATATATCGCCGGAACATGTCTGTAAATATCGCTCACGCTCCTTTAGATTCGTCCGGTGTCGCGCGCGGTCGTGGTAGAAGCTGATGGCACTACAATGCGTCATGTTTCTTTCGCTAGTCCCTGCTGTATCGCACGGAAGCTGGCGGCGGTAAATGTGCCCCTCAGGACGCATTTAACAGATACACTCTAATCCCGCGGAAGCACGATCCCGGCGATGCACGAGAACGACCGTCGTACTGAAAACTTGAAAAATAATGCCGGCGCGAGCGAGCGGGCAAGCGCGCGTGCACCGTTAAGGTTTCTTATCTCTCTTCCGGGTCTTCCTTCGTTCATCCGCTAACGCGGCTTTCCACCTTCTTTCTCCGCCCTGTACGCATACACCCACCTTCTTTCTCCACAACCTGTACGTATACACACACATACACACACACACACACACACACACACACACAGCTCGTAAATGTGGAACGGTTGACATCGGTCCGACAAACTCGATTTCCGGTTATCGCCAGTCATCGGCCCTCCTCCTCCGCCGCCGCCCTCCTCCTCCGGTAGCGCCAGTGAAAGCCCCCGAAATTGCATTCGAACATACGGCTATTAGTGTTGCCTAAACGGTAACGTCGCGTCAAACGCTACCGCGAAATTATGTGCTCAGGCAAGGAGGTGCGACTCCCGCTCGATTCCATCGGCGATGTAACGAGAGAAAGAGAGAGAGAGAGAGAGAGAGAGAGAGAGAGAGAGAGAGAGAGAGAGAGAGAGAATAGAACGAGTAAGAAAATTTGTTCTTTTCTTACAACTTATATTTAAAGTCGCTACTCCAGTCAAGTGTTGAACACTACTTTATTAAGAATAGAATTATTAATTATTAATTATTAATTGTTCGTTCACTCTGTTGGACGCCAAATTACATAGTTGAGGGTCACCCGGTTTCTGTCGGTTAATCTCGCCAATTAGTTTAACCGGAATTCTGAGAAAAATCCTCAACGAACTGCGATTGTCCATGTATCTAATCGATAATCGATAAAGTTACGAAACCCTAAAATGATGAAATCGTTTAACGTCGTAACATCGGAATCGTATCGACTATATTCAACGTTCGATATAGTATTCGATTTTTTATTAATTTTATTTTTATTTTATT
>NW_022639524.1:1312344-1369649 GCF_010583005.1 Odontomachus brunneus
GATGCCGAGATGAAAATACACGCGTCCCTGACACTCGCGTCTAATCTCGGCTGATCGAAGGAAAGCTTAACGCTTTACGCACCAATGCGCTGATGCTAGTGACGGGCTCGAAGAGGTGAGTCGAGGCGGTCTCGCCGATCAGTCCTTTCTTCGCGGCGCTATTATTAATTAAAAACTGCGTTTTCAGTCAGCCGGCACTCGCTTCACTCGGCTCTCCGGTAATAAGTCGCGCGATTCGATCGCGAGTGGACCGTCCAATCGCGTATCTGCGCTACTTCAAATCCAAGTGTGTTATTTCAGGCGAGTCTCTTCTTACTTGTTTCTCACCGTTTAAAGTCACGTTATTTGACACGTGTTTGAACGATTTAAATTATAATTATACATACGTTTCTGAAACGTGTGAGACGAGCTTCAACTAGATTACACGTCTATGCATTTAAAAGTGACACCCACTTGGAGTTGCGGTGCAGAGAGCGTACCTTGCATGGCTCCGGCCCAACACAGCCAAAAGAGGGCCCATTTCGCGGTGCGAAATCTCTGCAGGTAGAGCGGCCTGAACCAGAACCAACCGCACTTGAGATTGTCCGCGGTCCTATCCGTCTCCTTCAGAATTTCCGGCTTTATTTCCGGCTTCCTCGGCCCGTCCCCGAACTGTTCTGGGAAGCTAGACAGGGTCTCGTGCATGTCCGGCACTCCCGACTGCAAATTATACCCACAGCGAGAGATCATTGGTTATTGGTTATCAGTTACGCTCGTGAGATAAAGCAATCTTGCGTAGAGTTCGCTCCATCTCGAATCAACACAAAAACTATGAGGACCCGCACTGAGAAAAACATGTTTGAGTATTTATAACTATTATCATAATAGAAAAGTAATTAAATTGTGATCAAGAAAACTACTTTTTATAAAATTCTTCTATAATGTGAGTGATAACAACCTCATATGTACGTTACTATTATCATTTTTGTGTTAGAATAGTAAAAAATAACGATACTTTTAGTTAAGCCGTGCTCTGGATCTTTTTTGACCCAGAGCAGTTTGAAAGTTCACACAGTTTTTGTAATATTCTAAATACAAACGTGATACTTTGCAACTTTTCGAGTTATTTTAGAAAAAGTCAGTATATATTGTACTAGATTACTTTACATAATGCTAAAATAAAAGATATAAAAAATACATATATGTCAATTAAATAGTGAGTTGTCACTATTGGGCCTATTTAGACCCTGAATATGGTCAAAGTATACCCGAAACGGACACGGTTAGAAGGTTAAATCAACCTTTTCTCTCGGTGCGAGTCGAAATTTCAACTCTGCTTTTGATATAAACTGTCCAACATCTATATATTTTAAGGAATGTTTCAACGTATGTTTAATACATATGAAAACTGAAGTCGTATTCAACGCCTGTAAATAGCAGAAAACACACGAAATGCCACTTATAGTTCTGAAGAGGAAATGCCACTTAGAGTTCTCTCGGCTTTAGTCAAATAAATGCTCTGGTTGAATAGAATCAAAAGTGGTCGATGTAAACTTCATAGTACAAAAGTAGGCGTTAAATTGAGGTCGAACGTAGAATAAAAATTCCGACTCACGAACACTTTGAGAAGTACGTATAGACTGAACGACAGAGTCGCAAAGCGGCGGTAGAATATAACAAGCTCACGATGCGCTATGCGAAATGACGTGATAGATTACAAAAAATGAAAAAAAAACAATATACAATCCGTGACCTGTAGTCTTGAAGTCATTGGCGCGTTTCGTTCTAGATGTCGCAAGGTATACACAAACAGAAATTGCTCATTTGTCTCATTTGACATCAACGATTAATGCTTTGCAAGGAGAGTGAGAGAAATATGAGAGGCGGATTTCACTGGAGGTATTACAAGAGTGTCGTGTTTATCGGCTATACAAAGAACTACGTCTACTATGTCTATACGAAGTCTATAAATTATTAAAAGGGATAGAATGTACTACTGTAATAGGTGGGGACTAGGTCAGCCGAATGAGGGGAATTTATAAGGAGGAAACGAGAATTCGATATTTCTCTCTTCATTTCCAATTATGTAAGATAACAATATCAATGTCTGGGCATTCTCGTTTTGGCCTTTAAATAAGAAAATTTCAATTTTTAACACAGAAGATGTGTATGGTGAGAGGAAAAAGATTTAAAAAATAAAAAAATAAGGGTGAAACTTTCAGTCAGGGAACTCCATCATTCGTGCTAATAACGTATTTACTTATAATTAATATAAGATATTTTTCCAAATAAGAAAATATATATTTTCTTAAAATCTTGACTTTTTTCATAAAAGTAATTGTTCATTCTGTTTAAAATAAAAGAATTCAGGTTTAAATATTTTTTCACTTTTTAGATTCTTTTTCTCTCTTAGTGTATACACGTATACACGATATGTACATGTATATTTTACATGGAAAAAAGTTCAAGATTCATAATTAAACATCAAAACAACAAGAACATGAAGAAGCGACGCGTTAGGTATGTGTCCAGGCATTAGACTCTTACCTTACTTGTCAAACAATCTCCCATGGATTGTGAAAGAAAAAAAAAGAAACGCAGGAGTCAACCATAATAGTGACATGAACGATACTCACGCTGAACGCAAATTTGTCCCTCATAATTGCCGATACTTTTCCTAAGACGCACGCGACGGAGATCTATCGGTGTTATTTCCACTAGGCTTTCAGACGATCGCGAATATTCTCCTCGCCAATTTCCGGCGGAGATCGATCTCCGCGCGTAAATTTAATAAATACCGGCACGTCGCACTTGTGTGTGTGCGTCCCGCGAAATGTTTCGCCTGTGTTAATCCATGGCGTCGCACGTAGATCACTGCGAGCTTTTGTCGGCTCCAGCTGAGCAGAATTACCGCGGGATTTTGCCGGAGGGAAAAGTCAGCGCGATTGAGAGAAAGAGCGGCGGACTCTCAGTCAGGGAACTCCACTTCATCGCTCGTTAGAGATAGAGAGTCAAACACGACATTCTTATCGCGCAGTCCTGAACTTTTCAATGCCGGTGAATTCGTTTCTGGTACTCCTCTCACTCGATAACGAATATTATTGTCCGCGAGGCGCCCTTACTTCTACTTTCCGTCTCGCACCTTCTTTCCTCCACCCCTTTCTCCCTCCTACCCGTCCGGCCGCCCTCCCGCCCTTCGTTCACCTTTCACGCCGGTGTTTTTTGCTCGCGCGAGGCTTTAATTGCGATTTTCTCGGCCGGCGAGGACACGCCGGCGGAATGTAAATCGTTTCATCAAATCGCGCTGCGAGGATCTCGTTTCGTCTCATTGACTTCGTGAAATTGATTCCGCGGAATCGAGAGTCGCGTTTGGCTCCCCGGCGCTCTCATTGCGCGATCTCTCGCGATCGACCACGATCTCAACGAGTTCGATACCGGTGCCGCATCGTCCTCGGCGTTTCGCGCGACACGCCACCCTCGAGGCAACTCCCTCCCCTCGTCTTGATCTTAATTACAATCCGAGGCGCGCTTTCGTGCCGCGCCGATTCAATCCGCGGAGACGCGATTGCGCGAAATGCTTAATAACCTGCGCGGCCGGCGACTCAATTCCACGCACACATGCCCGCAGTAACACCGTGCTGGGAGAAAAAAAGGAAAAGAAGAGAAAAAATGAAAGAAAGAGAAGCGTGTGTCTCGTATCTCGCTGCTCTCGAAGTCGGCGTGAACCGATAACGAGCGCTCCTCGTTAATTAGACGCGCGAGAGTTCATGAGAGCGCGTCACGTCCGGAGCTCTTGCTTTCGTCTCGTGCGATGACAGTGTCGCATCGGAATCGGAGCCGAGGTCGAGGTTCATGGACCGTGGCGACCGGGAGCGCGCGTCGCACGCGACTGAAGTCCGCACCCGCGCTCGAGCTCTCGCGCACCCGCTCTTACAGTTTTCCCCGTGAGTTAAAACGCGGTAGTACACATACCACCACCGGCAAGCACCACCACCACCGTTGCCACTACCAGCACCACTACCACCACCACCTCTATCTCCACCTCCTCCTCCTCCTCCTCCTCCACCATCACTACCACCACCGGTGGCTTTTATTGCTACAGCAGACGTGGCCTCTCTCTTTCCTTTCTCTCTCTCTCTCTCTTCTTCCTCCTTCTCTCTCTCTCCTTTTCTATCATCCCGCGTTTTCCCGTTCTCTCTTATCAATCGTTCGCCTTCCACCCACGTAGACCCCGCGCTCTTCTTCCTCCGTTCTTCCTCAGAGCATTCCACCCTCCTGATCGTGTCGCTATAAACCGCCTCCACTAGCTGTTGCTTCGCCGCCAAGACGAACAAGCCACCCCGATTCCGCCCGTCATTTAAATGTGATCAAGTTTATTGGCTCCGGCGCGAGCCAGGAATTTATGCATCTCGCGTAATAATGCCAAGTTCCTCCTTGGAAGCGCCGGCGGATCGCAGCAATAAGCGTTTGCGCGCGGTGTACGCGCGTTCGCGCTAATTAACGAGCACTCGTTATTGGTTACGCACGCTCACTGTGCTTCAAAGGCAGATACACAGGGTGCTTTCCATTCTCGAACGTCGCTGCTGTTATTGTCAGTAGTAATTGTCGTTTAACCTCACGGGAGAGCGATAGATAATGGACAGATAATGGATAGAACGAACGCGCGCGTCGACTTACCGAAGGTATTGATAGGTAAAAGCCATTCACCGAATCACATCACGTGTCACGTAGTTTTATTCGGGGCTGCGCCATAAATTCAGCGCGGATAATTAATGACATTTAAGGAATCGATAATCGTCGCATCCGCCAAGAAATCACCGCGCTCGAGGCGAGTCGTGAGAGCGTTTTGATGGAATTATCGCTTCGATCGCGGGCGTATCGCAGCCGGTATTGCGTGAAACTGAAACTTTTACGATTTACCGTCTATAAAATTCCTTCCCTGTATGATTATATTTTACACGATCGGCGGCTTGTCTAGCTGATAGCATCTTTCATCATCTAAGATATCAAGTGTAAATAAGATACTCAGATATTACGGAAAACAGATAACAAAAGTGCTTAACGTGACGTGAAATATTCACGGAAACTGCGGTACACTCTCGGCGAAAGGAGGAACGGAAAAGCGACGCGGCGGACGTTGATTAGGAAAGTTTCATTATTCTCGCGGAAACATCCGAAATTCCACGGGCGCATGGAAGATGGAAAACGAGCGGAAGACGGGCGTAGGTCAGGTCGGATATCAAACACCGTGGACGCGGTTGGATTTATGGTCGCAATAACCGCCGGCACGCAGAGGCGAAAAGATCGAAATAAATCACTATGATAATATCGTTGCGTAAAGTGCCCGTCGCGAAACACAGATGATCGAGCGGGAATGTCGTTGCCCTCGAAAAATTTACAAACTCTCGAATTCGCCGATCAGCCTGTTATTCACTGATAATTATTAACCCTTCTCCGCGTACAATCATATTTCCGAGTCGCAATTTTAGTCTCATTTTCGATCGAAACTTTCTTTAACATCTTTATATCCTAAAAGAATCAGTGTATGCTCTTAACGCACTTGAAAACTGAAGTCTTATTTAGCGCCTCTAAGTGGTAGAAAACACAAGACGCCACATTTGAACTTTCTAAGTTTCTTGGAGCGAAATCTCACGCGAAGTAAGTAAAAAGTGTGGCAGTGTCTTTGTTCACAACGATAGTGAAAATACTGTCACTCGAAATAGCAAGGCTGAATATTTTACTTAAGCTTGGAGTGGACTCTGATTCGACATGAGCGAAGACTTCGATCGATTACAACGAACATATCCCTGTGACGGTGCAGCAGATTCTTTCTTCAATTTTAAGTAGAAATATTCGTTCGACGATTCAGAGTGGAGAATTTGTCCTATATAAGTGAAAAGTCACTCGAATTCAGCGGTCATTCTACTTTTTTAGTGAAATTTCACTCCAAAAAATTTACAGATTAGATTCTAAAAAGAACTTGTCGGCATAATTAGTAGGTTAAATAGAATAAATAAATAGGCATCTTCAAAATAAATATTAAATGAAATATTGAGGTGTCGAAAATAGGATCAAAATTTCGACTCGGGTTTCTTGAGACATACTCTGATTCGAAGTTTTGATTCTATACTTTCGATTTCTGAACTTTTTAACATATATACATTTCATAGGGTCAGTGTATGTTTAATAAATGAAAGTCCTACTTAGTGCCTCTAAATAGCTTAATACGCTTAAAATGCCACTTGTTGGTTCTAAAGAGAACCTCTCGGTAAAGTTAATAAATTTAATGGAATGAAAAGAAAACAATATAATCTAACCTAACAATATAACAATATAACAATATAGGCTTCAGAGTATCAAAATAGTTAAATGGAATATTGAAGTCGAAAATATAGAACCACAGTTTCAACTGCGGGCAATGCAATCTCTCTGTCAGACCCGGCCAATTTTAAAATACCATATAACTTTGTTGAAAACCAATATTTCTGGACACATTTTTTTCCAGAGATATAGGAAATCCAAATCTGAATTTTAGCTCTATTTTCACCTTGAACCTTTTAATATCTATATATTTTGCAAGATCTGTGTATATTTAAAACACATGGAGACTGAAGTTCAACTTAGCGCTTATAAATGACAGAAAACGCACAAAATGCCGTTATATCATATGCTAAATAAAATAAAAAAAGGTTGATGTAGGCTTCAGGATTTCAAAGTAGGCATTTAATGGAGCATTGAGATCGAAGATGGGATCAAAATATCTGCTCGGGAAGTCTCAGTTATAAGATAGTAGCGCAATGAAATGAAAATCTGCAAATAGATTTCCGGTATTTTGAAATTTCATCGGGCCTTTTACGAATGTCGATAAATGATCGAATAGATCGTTTGAGTCTCACGGATCCACCACTGTACGCGGAGGAGTTAAAACGACGAGAAGCCCAAGAACGAACGGCGACATGGTACGCAAAATCGCATAGACCGGACAGTTTTAATCGCAAAACCATGCGAATGAGCGAGGAACGGAAAGAGTCCGTCCGCGGAGAGGCAGCTATTTACCGCATCAAATTAAATATCACGTCCATTTGCCTCGCGGACTCGTGATTACTCGCTCGGTGAGAGCGAGCGAGCGAGCGAGCGAATGAGCGGCGCGTCGGTGAAAATAAAAAAGGATTGTCACATTACGTTTGATACATACAAATATACATACATATATACATACACGTGTGTACGGGGGCGCGCGCGTTACACAATGGGAACGGCCAAAGCAAACCGGGATCGCGCGCACGTTGCAGACAGGGCGAGGGATGAAGGGAGAGGATAAATATCCCCTTTCGGGGACCATCGCGGCACACGTTTCACGAGCCACGCGACCGCTTCGACATAAATTTCGTGGATTTAATAAAGATTCATGGCTTCCGCTTGCAGAGCGGAGAGAGCCGCCACGTTGTAGTGTCACGGACTTGCTCGTCGAAAAGACGGCGAGCGGACGTCGTCTCTTACGCGATCCTTCCACCCCATAGGCGTCGGATTTTCCAAAATCTGTCGTACTGCGAAACACGTTACTTTCACTCGTCGCGATTTCGAACGGGTTCTTACGAGGTCGCAACGACGTTAACGCACATGTATACATATATACATCGTACAACATGATTACCGAGAAGATATCTGATAATATCAGTATATTCATCTCATATAGTCAAAAAAGGACTTGGTTTGCAATTATATTCCTTAACTACACACATCCATCCATTCCTTATTTCTACCTATTTAGTTACTAATATCCCTACAGTTATATGGCCTCCCTCTAATTGACTTTACAGTATATCATTTTCGTTACTTAAATCCCCCTTATAATCTCTTCTTGCAATCTTCTTAACTTTTACTTAATCTTTATACCTTTTCCCTATTTATCATGTCTAATTATTTTCCTATTTTATATATACTCAAAATGTAGGTACTATATCGTCCTCATACATAACATTCCAAACTCTGTCCTTCCTTTCAGAAAAGACAGTCGCACACTCATTCATCTTTCCTCTTCCTATCCGATCTCTTTACTATTCCCCTTATTTCTTCCTTATCTTCTTTTCCTCTAGTTTTCTTCCATATCTTGTTAGTTTCATTATTCCACTCTATATTTCCTACTAGCTTCATGAAGTGATTCGTCTGCCTTTTTCTTCACTTCCTATACGTCTGCTTCAACTTGCACTGTCAAGAAGAAGTTTTTCATATGCTACAACCTTCCTCTTATTCTTTGCTCTTCAATCTTCTTACTTGTACAACACCTGTCCCACTAGTCCTTGTGTCATCTTTCTTCCATATACTTTTATTTTACTTCTTTATTCCACTCGATGACTTTCTTTCTTTATTTCTCGTTTCTTATGACATCATAACTTCTATTATCTATGTACTATGTATGTTATTGTGTACTGTTTTCGCCTTGAATCCTTTCATATCTAACGTCTTGTTTGCACCATCTACGCGCTCATTTCTATATAATTTCCTCCCTTATACTTAATGTATTAAAATCATTGTAAACTCACGTACCACGTTAACCAAGCATCTATATACACAAACACACACATTCTCTCTCTCTCTCTCTCTCTCTCTCTCTCTTGTATGCCATCTAAGCAAATCCCAGATATCGGATAGTAAACGAGACCGATTTTTTTGGAAGAGAAAGAAAAGGTAAGCGCGGGATGAATGTTTTTGCATTGTGCAATTTTTTATTCGCACACGGTATACGACATCGCGACGCCAATGACAGTAGACAAACAACGGCTCGTGTCGATGCTCGAGGGCGTGGGCGAGTTCAAGCGAGTTACACGGCGGAGACTCAAAGGAAGCTTTTAATAATTTTCTAATTTGTTGTCCGAAGCGCAAGGCGATCTTCATAACGCTAGGCGACTGCAACTTCCTTTTCTCTCTTTTTATATATTTATTTTTTCTGTTTTCATTTTTATCGAGTCTCGGATGGTCACTAACCTAAGGCTGGAAAGTTGCATGTGAGATTTGATCGATGTACGGAGGTGGAAGAGGGAAGGGAAGGGAGGTTAAAACATAATTATAGTCGGACGTCTTTTTCGTTTCTCTTCGTTGCTGTCGCTGCGCGTCGCGCTGGGATCTTTCGGAAATGCGGCGCGTCGATGCGCCTTCGCCTCTCAACAGGCGCTTGACGTTTAATCCCCTTATACGAATGCGAGTCACGGCGTATAACCTACGTTGATTGGGAAAATACGGGGTCGTCGGTCCGCAGATCCGTCGTTTCGTTTGCACGGTGACACATGACGTTAGTCGTGATTTACGCTCGATCTCGCGCGTAAAGGCGCTCGATATAATTCACGGGCGTACGATATCCTGGGGGAAATGTATGCACAGACACATTCCTTCCAGGAAGAAACTATATTTCTAATAGTTCTGGAATAGATTGTCAGTATTACCTAAACTTCTTGTAGTGAAATTTCACTCGAAAAGTAGAATGAGACAGCCGGGTCACTTAAATTTAAATTATTTTTTACTTCTATAGATTGAATTGAAACATCTGCTTATATGGAGTCAAAAGCCACTCTGATAATTGAGTGAAAAGTTGTAAATTTATAACTCTTGTGATTTTAAGTGACAATATTTCTTAGTGGCAATTTTGCTTCAAGTTAAAATACTGCCACTTTTTATTCCAAGAAACTTGGAGAATAAACAATTTTTATCTTGCCAAGGAACACAGTAACCTAAGTCACGTCAAAATGACGTCAAAAACTGGTCATAACTGATCGATTGACGTCAAGTGACTAAATAACGTCTTTAAGACGTCTTTAAGACGTCTTTTTTGTGATGTTTTAATGACGTTTTTGTACAACGTTTTAATAACGTATTATTGACGTTTAAAGACGTCATTAAAATATCATTAAGTCGTCTTAAAATGTCGTCATCAGTCTGTGACATTAGACCGTCATTTTGACGATATTTTCACGACATTTTTGGTCATTCCTTGTTCACTTTTGGTCATGAACCTGACCAGATTTGGACGTCATTTTGAGGTGAGTCTGCTACCTGGGGAATTTCTCTAGAAACACAGTAAGTATTTCAATTTGCACATTTCATAAAATTCCTAAAATGTAAGCATCACATATGAAATGAAATGATTATGAACTACTGTAGAATGTATTGATAAATTACTGCAGAATGTCGATCTATTCCTCCACTGCAAAGACCTACAGTAATTTCTTTACTATAAAATTCTCTCTCTTCTTTGTATATTAACATAACTATCTAGTAACTGCTCGAAACCTGCAACTAAATTTCTACCAGAACTGTTTTCCTTTGCTTTTTCCTTCTTTTTTTAAAGAGGGGGAGCGTTAATGATTACCGTATTTCTCGCTTCCGTTGCTCATTTCCTTTGAAGATGTCTCGCGCGACGGTAAACCATCGATTGAGGGAAGCAATGATGATTTTTGCGCTCGCGCATAATGGAATACACTTTCGTCGTGTCTCTTTGCCGCTCGGCCGTCTCGGTCGCTCAAAATGAGAACGAGTGTCTCAAAAGAGCTTTGTGCGCGTCTCCATCAACTTCGATATTCGTGCGTTCTTTTATGCCGACACATTCTCTTCTCTGTCGAGGATTTCTCACCGGGAAAGAGCCGTTAGGCCGTTCCGCGACGTGCGACATAAAGCGCGCTGTTTGCCGCTTGGATTTTCCTCCTTTTCGGTACTCTTTAGCTGGAAAGGCGGATACGGCGTTGGAGGCAGTCGCGCGGAAAATTCCACATGCCTACCGAGTCAATAACTACCCCTCACGCAGTGGAAATCCGAAAGGGTGTCGCGAAATTTGTGTAAGATCCGTAAATCGCTTTTGCATTTGTACAGCACGAGCATATCACGTATAAATCTCATGATTTCAGTCACTTAAGTGTCTCGCTCGCGGTGTACTTGCCTCGAGACGAATCCAAAACCGCAAATGAACCTGCGACCGTCGCGCGAGATTTTCGAGATACATTCGGATCCGTCTGTGATAACGAATGACCCTGCAATTAATATGGCTCCACGCACAGCCTGCATTCTTGCGCGCGACGATGGGACGGGAAGTTAATGGAAAGTTCATCTGTCTAGCCGGGGCGGGATAACTTTCGTCGCATTCGCGTTTACACTGGCCGTAACCGGGGCATTCCTGACAACTATATTCAGGGAGTAACTCGATTTGCGGCTGTACCGAGTGAATATGCCGAATAGCTTGTTAATGCAAATTAAATGACACTCAACCGACAAACAGGCATTTCGCGTGGCTGATGCCAATTATTTGCTCGTTCGTTTCTCGCTCGTCTTCAACTTCCCGCTCGCTCGCCCTCCTTACTCACCGACAATATTGACGTTTGAACACGTTGCGAACAAACGCACTTCCATCTTCACGCGGCTTTTTGCAGTGAAGGATGTCAGGACGGCGTGTTGCAAAACTACTTCCCTCGAGTTCATATTAATAGTTGTCATATGAAACTTATTTCCTCTGTGAGGTACTCATTTCAGATTTTTATTTCACAAATTAGATCCAAAATTTTCAGTTGAATCATGATATATGTGACACTTAATCGCGATTTAACAAAAAATCTTCATTTAACTGTGGAGGTCAATTATGAATCTGATTCCCTAGTGTGAATTCGCGAAAAGTGAAAAATCTGATCTTGAATATATATATATATATATATATATATATATATATATATATATATATATATATATATATATATATATATGTATGTGGAAATGTACATTTTTCACAAGTTCATGGAGGAAAAGATTCGATACACTCCATGTATACTGAGAGAAAAATGTTTTTGTAACTATAATCATATAGAGAAGTAATTACTATAAATTGGTATATAAGTAATTGGTTATATAAGTAATTACTATATGGTCAAGACAACCATTTTGACTCAATTTGTCTTCAACTATATTTTTTGGTTGTTCCAACACGAAGATAATAGTAGTAACATGCATATAAGGGTATTATCACTAAAATTATAGTACAGTTGACTAAAAAAATGGCTGTCTTGACCATAATTTATAGTAATTATTTCTCTATATAATTATAGTTACAAATACCAAACATTTTTCTCTCAGTGTAGTCTACAAAACTATTTACACTTCATGATTTCATACTAGAGGAAAAAGTTACACGCTTACGTAAGGACGAGTTTACGTGAGAAGATTTATGATTGATTCTCTGAATCCAAATGCGAATATGTCACTTGAGACGAGTCTTAAAAAATGACTATTAATATAGATCTCACGTTGTATATAGTCAGCAATGACTTTCAATTCCAACAACTTGCAGCGTCGTAACTTCATTCGATAAAGAGTGTGCAGACTGATTAACAAGCGACAGTGACTACGTGATCGTGAAATAAATATTTGTATTAGTGCATTTGCACGATCTTGCGAAAGTCGTTAGAATCTGGGAGAGTGCTTCTTTCCATCTGTATTCCGCAAGAACGAGAGTCATTTCCGCGCGTATCATCTGTGGATCGACTGATTATTCAACGAGGTTACACCGTGAGCACAACGCCGCGCTCTTACACCCGCGTCTCTCTGTCTCTCGCTCTCTCGCTCTCGCTCACACACACTCTCTCTCTCCCCTCTCTCTCCCTTTCTCCCTCTTTCTCCTTTTTCACAGTTCTTCGAGCTTTCGAGCACGGCCCATTAATTGAGACAATGCCGGAGTATGCCGCGATTTCTGCTTTCCGCGTCTCTCTCCCCTCCTTTTTTCCACCATTATTTTTCTCTTCAACATTTTTTCGTCATGGCGCAGCGCTACTTCCCGTAATTGCAGCGCAATCGCGCTTTCTCTATGCTTTAAGCCGGCACAAAACGTCCGTCTCGTTCGCGCGAGCAATGTTACCGAAAATAAGCATTGCACAATAGAAACGAAAAGCGAAAGCGGGCTGCTCTCTCTCTTTTTCTCCCTTTCCTCTCTCTTTCTCTCTCTCTCTCTCTCTCACTGCCGCGCATCGGTCCCGTTGTATTCAAGTGTGCCGTCGGACCCGCGATCGAAAGAGAGCGACGAGAAAAGATACACTCCTCCGGTTTCCACTGTTATTTTCTACCGTCATAGTCACGGACGCGCGCGCGTGCCTTATTGCGGAAAATTCAACGATACAGCACGCTAATGCGCCCCGCGGAGCCTTTATTTCGCTTCTACGTGTTTATCTCTGAAATTAACTGTTCAATCGCGGACACGAGTCCGCGGGCGCTGACCGCGAAAAGCAGAACCGCGAAATTAACTATCGCCTGGCCGATCGATTCAGCCACGGAGGATGATATTACGTACAGACGAGCGCGAAATTCAATAGAAAGAGTGACAGAGAGAGACCGATATTTTTGTTCCAGCGTAAACACGTGGCGCACGGCGATTTGTCGAAAGAAAATAAGAGCATCCATTATTCCGATTTTTCATCCTGAGCGCGACTTGCCGAGGTATTACAGCGGAATTGTAACGATCGGGACAGAGTCAGGATTAAGGGCCTCCACACACAAATTTCCGTAGCCGTAAGACATACCGTAAGAATTGACCAATTACGATCGAGTATTCATCAAAATGGCGACCTTACGATTAAACAATTGTGATTGGTCAATTCTTACGGTACGTCTTACGTTATTGTTATGTCAAGTTGTGTGTGGAGGCCCTAAAGGCCCGAACAGAAGAACTTAAGCAGTAAAACGTAAGCGGTGAGCAAATTGACCAATCACAGTCGTTGATTCTTGGAGCATAAGAAAAATCAGCGACTGTGACAATTTGCTTACGTTTTACTGCTTAAATTTTTCCGTGTGCCACTAGTCTAAAAGCGCGAAAGAAACGCGACAATACGTAATTCGCGCAGCTTTATGTAGATTATTGCGTAAACTCGGATATATCCGTTCGGAAGAGAGCTGCGACGATATCTCGCAGCCGCCGGTGGCTTCCTTACATATACTTATGCAAATTTTTCGCGCACGCCGATGCAAATTTCCGCGAGCGCAAACACCGCCGGGGCAGGTAAAACGCGCTGGGATATCGCGGTTGTTTATTCTTTCGAGACGCCGTGCGAAAGGACACGACAGCGTACTCCTGGCTTATCGTTCACAAGATTAAAACGAAGTTTAAGTTTGCAAAAGATGGAGCACATGGCATTTAAAGGGAGGGAGTGAGAGAAAGAGAGATCTCGGGAACAATGACCCGAGCACTCTCTCCATGTGCTGTGAGCCGCGCAATATACATATAATACATATGTACACGCACAGAGAGACGGGGATATCATTTATGACGTGCGCGATTTTTGCCGCGTATCACGGATTCAATGTATCCCCGGGAAATAATCGAAAGGGTGGAGGGCAACGAAACGAAATGCCCGGATGAGTCAGTCCTGTCTTCCCCCCGGGTACCACGTGGTCCGAGCGTTTAAATTACTCCCACAACCACACGCGATGTATTTGTAATTCAGTTATCTCAATTTTGAATATCTGAAGAACTACGACATACGGAAAGACTTCTTTTTTACGCTTCAGCCGTCACGTGAAATTTCCATCTGTATATTTTCATAATATTCATTTCTCTGATCGATTTATTACTTAATATTATGGACTTACCGTCGGCTCGACGCCATCATAGCCTGGATTGTCTATGCCAGTCATTATGTCATCTGTAAAAAAGAAAGAAAAATAGACTCCTTGCAGCTGTATAATGTTGATCCATTAAACAATATCACGTCATTCAAGAAACTGTGTTCTTGAGAATACCGGGCACAAATGGCCGCGTTATGTAAAGTGTATATTTATTTAATATATTATTATGACTACACACCAAGGAAAGAGCATATTATAGTTTCTTTAGTTTTTCAAAGTAGACTGTCAGTAAGTCCCACTTTGTTGATTGTAAATTTCGCTGGAAATATAGACAATTTTTCAACAGTATACATTTTAAATCGTAAAATATGAATAGCACATACGAAATGAAAGAATAATAAATTACAGCAGAATATCGATCTGCTCCTTGATTAAAAAATTTTAGAATAGGTTTTACTATTCTATATAATTCTCTTATAATTCTCTTTACTATTATATATAATTCTCTATTTACTAATTCTCTTATAATTCTCTTTACTATTATATATAATTCTTCTTGTATACATTAAACAAAAGATAATGTATTTCATAATAAAATGTTATAGAAACATTATCCGACAGATAATAATTTCGCCGTATTCTCGCGATAGTCGATATTTTTATGATAATATTTTTGTTGACAGTAGTTATCTTCATTGATAATAAAGAAAAACACGTGACGTGAATCATTATTGAGCGCACGCATATCTGTAAGGTACTTTTGTCCAGACGTCGAAAGATTGTCAGCATGCCTTTTTGAATGTCACTGTAGTATCGTAGTAAGACGATCGTTGATAGGTGCGAATAAAGCGTAATAGCGCTCAGTCAAAGTAACAAGATAATAGTCATCATGGTTAAATTATTATGCACCCTGCGCGGAATGTGTGCCCAGACTTAATCTTTCAGACGAATTCAATTCAAGGCTCACGTAGTAGGTCACTCTCTTACTTTCTTTTTCTTTCCCTTTCTCATCGGGAAACATTTGTCGCAATTGCGTCGCGTATGTAAATTCCTGTTCTTAATTTCGCGAAATAGAACTTTTGAAGCCGCCGTAGCAAAACGAGGATCGTCGGTCGCGGAATATCTTCAAGTTTAACGTGATTTCGCCCATTAGTAACCTTTCCATCCTTTCCACTCGATTCGTCGCATCGTATTACGATCTGAGTACCGATTACTGCCTTCGTAATTACTTCTCTTACGATTCTGTTCGACGCTCCGAGCGGGAAAAATCGCACGAAAGTTCGCGAAACTTTTGAAGTGAGTTAAATTCGCGTGTAACCCACACACTTTGCGTCACGCAAAGTTCGAAGGAATTTAAATAAACGCTCTAATCGGCGAAATAACCTCGCGGAGTAATTGGCTTATTAATATTTTATGCCAGATACTATGACGAGGCACGACTCAGTGAGATCAAACGAATGTGATATGCACTTTGCGAACGATTATTTTCTGTCAATAATTGCCCACTCTTATTGTTAACCGAGTTTACACCAAGTGATAAAACAGATTATCCATATACCGAGATGAAAAATACGATAATTCACTTATTTTCCAATTGTAATCCGTTTTACGCGTATATCAAGCCATCAGTGTCACAGCTATTTCGAAGTGACCTTGTCACTTCCTCGGGATAATCAACCATTACGATGCACGAATACGTAGAAACAATGTACGTGATCGGGAAATTCGATTGAAACTGATAAATTAAGTCTCTCTGAGAGGCTTGTAGTAATAGTCATCACTTGCAACTTATCTCGAATGAGATAGGTTTGAATTCCGAGTTAGATAAGAATTTTTCAGTTGTATCGCAATTACAGATATAAATATCACACATATCATAATTCAAAAATTCTCATCTAACTCTGAATTCAAATCTGAGTATTTCACACGAGACAAATTTCAGGTGACAAATATTAATACGTGTTTTAGATCTGTCAGTTATTTATTGTTAGTTATTATCTAAAACTTGCTTTAGTTTAGATACTTTTATTTGAAAAATTATATAAGAGTATTCCTGAGCTGAATCACGATTGCAAATATAATGTATATGTTTCATAATTCAAATGAAAAAACCACAAATCTAATTCAAAATTCAGGTCAAATTATTTCACGTGAGACAAGTTTCATTTTGTTTTTTGCTTGAATCACATATAATAGATGCGATATTATAATTGCGATGGCGATTGAACTGAAGGATTCACATCTAACTCTAAATTCATACCTGATAATCTCATTTGAAGCAAATAACGACTATTAATATAGTTGTACAATATATCTGTAGTCGCGATTCAACTGAGAAACTCTTATCTAACTTTGAATTCAAATCTGAATATTTCACTTGAGATGAATTTGACATATTATAATAATTTAATAATATTACTATAATTAAATATTATAATAATTTAATTGCGGGTCCTTTATACCGGCTAATGTATCATTTCTTGTGATGCTTCTCGAACACGTTATTTCTCCCGAATTGTTGAAAAGACACAGACAAACAGAACACTATAGTCAAACAGCACGTCGCGCCCGTTTCTCACAAATTTACGACAGAAGGAAGGTGCTCACGCGAATTCGTGCTTTATCGCGAACACGCGTAATGACATTTGTTTTATCCTGTCGCAACTGTCGACAGCCGCGACGGGGATAGCAGTCGTTATCGTTATGAATCGCCCGGCCATCGCTCAACCTCTTCTCGTTTGAATCTTCGCGCACGCACAATGCGAATCGCGTATCGGAATAAAGCGACAAAAGGAAAACGGCTCAGGAATCGCCGTAGGTCGCGTTACACCGCGATAGTTTCGACTCGGCGACGCTAATTATATGGCTCCCAATGGATACCGACGTTGGTGCTTCCGTTAATTAATTTGCGTCCGTCTCTGTTTCTCTCTCTCTCTCTCTCTCTCTCTCTCTCTCTCTCTCTCTCTCTCTCTTTCTCTCTCTCTCTTCCGCATCGCTATATAATTAATTAACGTAACCGTAGGCTTACCGAAGAAAATGAGGAAGAGGAGTGATTATAGCTGTACTCCGTGCACGGTAGACGCACAACGGATCCTCCTCTTCCACCGATACCTGACAGCGCGAAACGAGTAACTGAATAAAGCTCGAAATAATTTTTTTGTCACGGAATCCTTTTATCTAAATAAATCATTGTAGATTAGGTGTAATAACTTAGAATTTATTCCCTTCTTAAGCTTTGTGTATTTACGCGATTATCACCACCATCACTATCATTGTGATTCACACTAAGAAAAAATATCTAGTGCGCGTTTGTAAGTATAATCACACGGAGAAATAATTACTACAAATCATGGTCGGCAGAACTTTTTTCTTAATTAAATTCTGCCACAACGGTAGTGATAACCTTACATGTGCATGTTGCCACTACCATTTTCATGGTAGAACAACCAAAGGATAGAAGAAGGTGGGACCAAAGATAACTAGTCTTAATTAGATCGACCACGCTTTTTCTCTCGGTAGGATTATACGGAATTGCGTTCGACGTTGTGCCGCTCGTCTCGCGCTTACCGTATATTTAGGCGACACCCGAAGACGAATTCCGCGACTTCGACCCTGCTAACAGCAAGTAATCCGTATCGATGCGATGCAGCGCGCGATTGCACCCATGAATCTGTCGCGACAGTTGGTATCCATATTACGACGAGTATCAGTCTCTAGGAGACAAGGCACTCGCGATAATAACACAACACGCGTGCCTTACTGCGCGAGTACCGGCGCGAGCGACATCACGAGTACGAGAAGACTGCCTTGGATTATTGCTGGCCGACCGAACCGAGGATGTAGTCCAAGTCGCGGTGACTGGGGAACTCTTGAAGAGAGTGGGGCCCGCACTGTACCCAACGTACAGTTACACGTTGGAGAGTGCGGCTTCAAACTTTCATCGACATGCTCGATACGTCTGCCACAGAGAACGTGTTTTAACATCGCGTTGCCCCTCTCCCCCTGCCCCCGGAGGATGCGCGTTTATTTCGACGACTTTTATTTACATCGCGCACGGGACGTGGTGCTTGCTTGTACATTGCATCGTACATATTTACGAAATCACGTGCACTTCGAATTGCATTATCTAATGGACATCGTGTACGTTTCCTAAGACAACGCTCCGCGTCTTTCTTTTCTCTCGGCCAGAGAAGAAGAGAGATGCGCGAGAAGATTGTTCCTCGTGAACGTGTGTTATCAGATCACTCTTATTTGAACGATAACAATGAACGCTGTGTCAACGATTTACAAGCAGGTACGAAACCGTTCGCGATACACTTCTCGAGGTATCTGCACGCGTACGCACACACACACACACACACACACACACACACACACACACACACACACACACACACACACACACACACACACACACACACACACACACACACACACACACACACACACACACACACACACACACACACACACACACACACACACACACACACACACACACACACACACACACACACACACACACACACACACACACACACACACACACACACACACACACACACACACACACACACACACACACACACACACACACACACACACACACACACACACACACACACACACACACACACACACACACACACACACACACACACACACACACACACACACACACACACACACACACACACACACACACACACACACACACACACACACACACACACACACACACACACACACACACACACACACACACACACACACACACACACACACACACACACACACACACACACACACACACACACACACACACACACACACACACACACACACACACACACACACACACACACACACACACACACACACACCGATTAAGTGTCACAAACAATTAATATTGAACGAGAGTATCCAGAGCAACGTTTGTCCGGTACGAGTAACGTTATCGATTTGTCAGAGTTCAAAGCGGAAATATATTCCGCTGTTTGCTGCATTTAATCGTTATCTACGTTGATAAGTATAAGCGGCGCTTGTATTAGCAATTTATTCTACTTAACAAATGTATTCGTAACTCGTCAATAGTTCGTGGTTTGAGTAACACTCGTAAATTAAACGTCCATCGTGCGGTAGACACGCGTTAACCTGTTTACAACATCTTCTCCGCCGTCATCAGTTCGAATTTTCACGCTCGAGTCGTTACCTGACATGAAACGCAAAAGCACTCGTCGTCACTAAATTTTGTTTGTCGAAGAACCGAAGTACACGTACTCATTTAGTACGTGTCTCCGCGAGGAGTTTAAAGAACGTAAAAATACATGACGTAAGCGACAAACAGGGCGACGAGCAAAAGCTAGGCGCACACCTGGAACCAATCCAGTCATCTCCAAATAGTACAGGTGTTATCTTTGCTGGCGGTGATTACGCTGTCGCCGGTGTACGAAAACGTGCAAGCGAATACGTCATCGGTATGGCCCTTCAGCTGTTGAAGGCAACTGCCGTCCTCCGTGGACCACAGTCTGGCCGTTCTATCCAAGGAGGCGGTCAGCAATTGATGTCCGTTCGGGCTGAAGCACACTGAAACGTACGATCGTCAGCAGGATTATCGTGCTGCATAGGTGCGCCGCGTCCAGAATTTTTCGCGAAGAAGATATTTGCCTTTTGACACTTCCTCCCGGTGGCCCTGCATCAGGGCCAGCTGTTGGAAGTTGCCACTTATGTCCCAGACACGCGCGGTGCTGTCGCTGCTGGCGGTCGCCAGCTTTCTGCCGTTGTTGTCGAAAGCGAGATCCAGAACTTCGTCGTCGTGTGCCAATAGAGTGGCCACGCAGGAGTTTGTCCTAGTGTCCCATACCTTCGCGCTCTTGTCCATCGAGGACGTCGCGATCAGCGAACAGTCGAAATTGTAAAGGCAGTTGGACAACTCCGCGCGATGGCCGACTAACGTGCTCGTGCGCCTGCAATTGTTAGTTAAGAATGCTGTATCGTACTCAATGGAATTTCATTGCGACACGAGCAACATTGTCGAATGGGTGACCGCATTTTTTCAACCTGGGGATCACAGAAGTGGACGAAGTGGGTAAGTCGGACATGTAAAGAAAGAAAAATGGGAAGGGGGCGTTTCGGAGTTAAACAATCGCTGAAATTGCAGAATACTTTGGGTTATTGCAAGTTAATCGGTGAAAGACATACTTTCCTAAAAAATCGAGACACGACGCACAGTGGGAACAAATAGAAATTTACTGTTCAGAAATCGCTAGAGACCACAATTTTATAGCAATCGGGATGATTTTTCTTTTTAATTAAACGTTAATTAATGTAGAAAAAACCGTCGAGCTTAATTTTTTTTAATTATTCTAAACGTTGCAATATTAATAAGAATTAAATTCATATTTAGCAACCTAAACCTAATATACTTTAGTGACACATTTCGTGCTACAAAAACATTTTTTTCATATCGGCTATGGGATTGACAAACAGTTGTTAATATCAAGATCTTAATACTGACTTTATATTTATATTGAACGACTTTATATATCCTATTGCAACATATACACTGTGTTAAAACATAATAATTTTGTTTATGTTGACGGGAGATTAGCAGTTGTCAACTGCCAAATTCTGATTTTTATATCAGATTCGTAATCAGCGATGCTGAAAACCTTAGTACTGTCCTTAGTACTGAAAAACATTGTACTGTGCAGCGAAAAGATGGAAAGTTTTCCAATTGGAGTGGCTCACAAAACTTGATAATTTTTGACAAATTCTTATTAATATTGTAACATTTAGAAGAATTTTTTTAAGAATCGGGCTCGACAGTTTTTTTCTACATTGATTAACATTTAATTTAAAAAAATTCATTCCGACTACTATAAATTGTGGTCTTTAGCAATTTTTGAACAGTAAATTTCTATTTGTCCCCACTGTGCGACGGATCGAGATGAGTAATGTTTTGTTAGTGTCGTGAAAATATGTAAGAGAACATGAATACAAATGTCCATTGCGATAGTTGATAACTTGTACTGAGACAAAAAGTTAATCTAACTAAAATTATAGTTATTTTTTGTACACCAAACCCCTCTCCATATTTTATGGCTGTTTAATACGAAAATAGTAATAATAACATGCACATAAAGGTTATTATCACTAATATTATAATAGAATTTAATGAACAAAAATTTCGTCATTGAATGAATCATTGAATAAATTTTTAGTCGGTTAGTTCACATATACGGCCATTTTACACAGAAAAAACATTCTTGTTTTGAAAAAATCTTTGTTTTACATATAAATCATAAAATCAGATTATATAACGTTAAATCAAAATATTTGCATCAATATATTTTATATGGTTCAAAAAGAAAAATATATTCTTGTTATTTAAAAATAATTTTTACGAATAAAAAACACATAATATTGAATTGAGAGTATAATTTTCCTGAATGACAGAAGACATTTATTATCATCAAAATAATCATATTGTACTTCTCATGAGACTATTATATTATTCAAATAAATAAACTTCTAACATTGTTGAAATTTAAAACTTGAAAATTCTTTTGACAAAATTACATATCGTCGCTTATACTATGAAACAATGAATGTTAATTTAGGCACATTAGTCTTAAGTAGATATTAATTTTTTCTATGTACTCGAAAGGTCAACCCGAGCTGAAATTTAAGTTCTACACCGCAGTAGGAGCTAAGATAGTAAAGTAGGTTTATTTCTAATAATATAATTTACTGCTACTTTAACTTTGATGATGTTTGAAATTCCTGCTTTCGCTTTCTTTAGCGTCAAAGTAAATTGTATAATACATTGTAGGATCTTAGGAAGCAAAGTAGGTTCAGTTGCGAATATGAAAGCTCTATTGAAGCTTTAGCTCCTACATAGAATATGTGTATTTTATAGAAATATTTAAAAATTTTAATAAATAACAAAACAGAAACGTCAAATAGCATACAAAATATACATTTTATTTATTGCATATATTTCAGACATCATCAGGGTTAAAGTAGTAGTAAATTATATTATTAGAAATAAACCTACTTTGCTATCTTAGCTCCTACTGCGGTGTAGAATTCAAATTTCAACATAGTGTCAAAATTTCGACTCGGAAATGAGTGTCAATATCGTCAAAATAGGTTGCACCTAGGTTGTAGATGATCTAAGTAGACTCAAACTATTTTTAAGAGCGTCAAAGTAACGTCAAAATTTTGACAAGGTAGAGTTAAAGGTTCAAAAGAGAAGTTAATGAGTATCAATATCGTCAAAGTAGGTTTCACCTAGGCTATAAACCGTCTAAGTAGGCGCAAACTATCCTTAAGAGCATCAAAGTAGCATTAAAATTTCGACTCGGACAAGACGCCGGGCAAGAATATTCATAAAGCTGCTCTTCGCTGACTAACCAACAAAAGATAAAATGCTAAGAGAAACAGGAAAAACGATAAAGTGTTGAATGATCGCGCCACTTTGAATCGGATAGACGATGATTTCGAGGCGGACACAATGGACTGAATCAAAAAGATTTACTTACGCGCGTAACGAATAAATTCGTATATTCGAGACTAAAATTTATTCGCAGTCAGTAAGCAAAAGGGAAAGAGACTCACGCGAAAATTCTTGTATCCCAGATGTTGACGGTCCCGTCGAAGGAACCTGATATGATCTGATTTCCATCGTCGTTGTAATGCAGGGCAATAACTTCCGCCGTGTGGCCTCTCAACGTACCCAACTCCTGACCTGTCGAATCCAAATCGTGTCTCTCTCGCATAAGAGCAGAGAATATGGCATGCCGTTAGCTTTATCCCGAATAACATTTCGGACGTGCCACCTTGCGCTTTATCATTCGAGCGATGAACGCAATTAAATGATGAAATCGTACGTATAGCCCGATCCGACTCGTCCGCTTTAAGAGGACGACTAAAGCGGAGCATTCGTCGCGCAGCGCGTATGAAAAAAAGCGTAGCCGTTTTCGGAGAAAATCGGTCGATTGTTAATATTTCATTCAATATTCCGAATTGGTTTCACGGACTCGCGCCACAGGGGGAGACAGAGGGCTTCGGAATTAGCGAATGGCGCGATCGTTCTACTCGAGAGTAGTAATTAAAATATCGAATCGTCGGCGCAATGACGTGTAAGCCACTGATAATTGAACACGGAATAGACGAAAGGGATAAACTGATGTGTGCGCTACACCGGCCGGGCGAGATCGAGAAGTTGATTTGACGTTCGCGGCTTATGCTCGAACGGTCGTAAGCCCGGTTGCGAATCGGTCGCGAGCGCGTCTATTATGTGAGATAACATCGCACTATTTTCAATACCGGTCTCCACGTGGAATATTTTCGACGTCGCGTCGATGGAGCCGGTCGCGAGCTTGCATCCCGTCGGTGAAAATGTCGCCACCACCACCTCCGCCTCATGGCCCCACATGGTTACGAGGCAGTGACCCGTCTGCGAGCACCAGACCTTCGCGGTTTTGTCGAAGGACGCGGTTACGATTTTGTCCCTGGAACACAGAAACACCGCTTCAACGATGGATAAGGCAGATGCATACGCGGTGTCGAAATAAAACTGTTCAAAACTTATAGAATAGTACTCATTGAACTTACAAGGAAACCCACACAAGTGTCCGCCTCAGATTTTCATGAACTTGTAATATATTGTACTTTAAATCAAAATAATAGATATGTTTTTTATTATATGTGCCTTCTTTCGCAAGTTTAGGGGGTGAAATATCTCTTTGGAGAAAATCGGTTTTTTTCATTCGAAGGGAATATAATGAAAACTATAAGAAATAGAAAAAAATATTTTGAATAAAAATTGAATGGTTTAAAGAGTACTTTATAGAAATTATTTTAATAATTATAATAAGAAGTGGTGGGGGAAATATTACAACAAAATTTTGTGTAAATAATTTCTGTACTCTTCAAATCATTCAACTTTTATTAAAAATATTTTTTTCTATCTCTTATAGTTTTCATTATATTACCTTCGAATGAAAAAAACCGATTTTCTTCAAAGGGGTATTTCACCCTCTAAACTTGCGAAAGGACACACATAATAAAAAATAATATAATTATCTGTTATTTCGATCTATGGAATCTTTGAAAGTACAACAATCTTTGAAAGTACAACATATTATAAGTTTATAAAAATTGGAGGCGGACACTTGTGTGAGTTTCCTTGTTAGTAAACAATACTTAGAGAATATGAGTTGGAAAGTCCTTTTCAAAGATTACCTTTAGAAAATTTTTAATTTTTGAATTTTGGTGAGCCTCCACCTCTCTTCATTGAATCTAAATCGTTTTGCAAACTGCTGTACATCATCAAAAAACCGAAAATCGTTCCTAATTCTAAAAGAGTGATTCTTTGATCAAGTATTTTTTACTCACAAGGAATACTAGGCAACTCAAAAATTCAAAAAATTTTGAAACTTTGTGTGCAAGTAGAGTAGTTCATCCGTAACACAAAACTATTTTTTGTTTGTGCAGAATTACAGTTTTAGGGAGTGAAACACCTCTTTGAAAAAATAGGTTTTTTTTTTTGAAGCAAATATCGTTGAAACTATGAGAGATAGAAAAAATTTTCCAAAGTGAAAATTGAATGATTTCAAGAGTACTTTAGAACTATAATAAAAAAATGTTTTAAAATAGGGGTGGGATTAGAGTTATACAATAAATAAACAATTAAAAAAATTTTTTTTATTATAGTTTTAAAGTACTCTTAAAATTATTCAATTTTTACTTTGGAAAATTTTTTCTATCTCTTATAGTCTCAACGATATTCGCTTCAAAACAAAAAAACCAATTTTTTTCAAAGGGGTATTTCACCTCCTGAAACTGTAATTCCGCACGAACAAAAAATAGTTTTGTGTTACGGATAAACTACTCTACTTGCACACAAAGTTTCAAAATTTTTGAGTTGCCTAGTGTTCCTTGTCAGTTCAGCGAATGCTATCTATTTTTCCTATAGGCCTTGAACTTTGTTCTTATAACACCCTGTATACATAGTTATTATTCTTCTTTCTATCATCATGTTATTCTCCCCGTTGTCTGCGATCAGGCTTGTCGTAAACCTCGCGCGAGCCTAAGTATGCCGCAAGCTAGTGCGTCTTTTATTCACCAGCAGATCGATATTGTCACGACTAAGTTTGATTATCGTACGAATCCTACTCACGAAGTCGGATTGTTGAAGGAGACGGCGTAGACCACGTTTTTATGGCCTTCGAGAGTAAGAAGCTCCGTTCCACTGTCAATGTCCCAAACTTTACAAGTTCGGTCATAGCTGCCCGTCAAGCATCTGCCGAGCAAACGATTGAATCACCGATTACACTCCTCGAATGATGATCTAACGCGCACAAAATATCCGACATTAATTTAAGGAGATCACTCGAGAACCTACATACATACATTGTAGTCTAATAAATCAAGCGATACGAGATTATAACGTAATCTCTAGATCATCTAGAAAAATAGTTTATTATTAATATTAGAGTTTCTCAAGTAAGTGACTTCTCACCTCTGACTTTTTATCTCTGACTTCTTACTGATTGCTCTAGTTTTTTATTTGATAAAAAAATGGTGAATCTGAGGATTATTGTATAAAAGACTCTACAAAACTCTAGAGACTTTTCTGTAGAATAAATCATTATTTTATGATGGGAAATAAATATGGAAAAAATTTCATAGAAATTGAAAGATCCATTTTTATCATTAGTGTTACAAATATATATGTAGGGAAGTTTTCTTTTAAGATCAATTTGAGTCAAGCCTTGTGTGAAATAGACACTCTTGATAAGTAAAACAAACGCGGATACTACTTTCAATAAAAAATCAAAGTTCTCCAGACTCTTATTTGAGAATACTCTAATTAATCATCTAAAAGTTTCGATTCTACTTCGAGTCCTCTTCAGTGGTAAACATACTCGATATACTAGTATTCGCAAACGTTATTATATTGCAGAGGTCAAAACTTGAAGGAAAGTCAAGTCCGACATAGAATCGAAACGTTTGGATAGTGCTAATAATAAATTCTATTTTTTACCAATCTAGAAATTGTTATAATCTTTGTATTACTTGATTGGATTCATTATACTACAATATCTATGTATAAGCTCTCAAAGATCTTTGAATGATTTTATTTGCTCGGACCCCAAAGAGCCTTACAAAGTTTATTTATTTGACATTAACTTGTTTCGAATGTCGTATGAAGATATTCGGCGCGTTAAATTAATTGTTCACATTGCATGCGCAGGATTATCCTTACGTGCTCTTCTTTAAACAATTTGTCAAGCATCAAACTGTTGTGTGATGTAATATGAAACATCGTTCACTTGGGAGTTTCATGAATCTTGTCAATTTTATAAAATATTGATCGACGATATTAACGCGGAGTACCTTTTACCTAGTTTATCGAGCGCCACGTTAGTGACCGGCAAAAGATGGGTCTGCAAGGTTTTGTATTTATAGTAGCGCTTGGCGTTTGTGTCGCAAACTTTAGCTTGCAGCTTCTGCAGAGTCTCGACTAACTGGTCCATTACACTTTCGGTTATTACAGGTTCGGCTGCTTTTATGCTCTCCGCTAATGCTCTTATGTCCGTTCTGCAAAGTAAGTCATGTAATTTCTCGCTTTACTTCGCGTGCATGCGTCAGATACATATACATACATACATATATATATATATATATATATATATATATATATATATATATATACATATATATATATTTATATATAAATATAGAGAGAAGGAAAGCCATTTAAGGCAAAGCAAAAGTGAAAAAATATAAGATAACGATATTAAATGAAATTTTTAGAGAAACAGAAATGCAAATATAGCAATGGAAAGCGGATGCGAGAAATAAAACAAACATAAATTGCGTTACATCCATGAATGCGACCAGCATAACACGTAATCAATGGTTAATTTTAGTTATCGTTTATTTCAGAGCAAGAAAAAGTAATCGTAAAAGATAAATGCACGATTACTCGGCAGTCAAGTCCAGTAGATCGATCATTTTCGTCTTGATGTCACCGCCTTGCGTGTATTCCAGTGCAAGACCTAGAAAAATTTGAAACAGGTATTTTACATACAATTTGAATTGTGATATTTCTATTTAAGATGAAGCTATCGCGTGTATCTGCGATTTGTTTTGAATTCTATCGACTTCATTGATTTTTCCCTTTACCTTCGCACGGAAATTTTAATAAAACGCTAAAAGACCAAAATTGTACTCTCTCAAGGTAAATCAATGAAAATGTTTTTAATTAAATTAATAAGAGGAGTATTTCACCGATAATCAATAAATATTCATCTTACTACTCCGTCTTATATATCAACCTTTTCAGGACGGGGTTGCTCGGGAAGATAATTATAGGAAAATACGTATTCTATGGGTTTTTGGGATCGTTGAATCCGAATCTGAACTTACATTTTTTAAATTCTGTGATCCAAGATGGCGGACCCAATAACGCAGAAAAAATGATAAATAATATAAATATCACTCAATTTCCATGAAATTTGAACTATAAAACTTTTTAAAGATTTTTTAAGACTTTTTAAAGACTTTTTTGAGAACTAAAATCGAATATTTGAAATTCAAAACGTTGACCAAGGAAAACAATTTTTAAATCTGACCCGACCTGATCACATCTGCAAAAATTAAAAAATTTTTTTAAATCAAAATTTCTACTAATTCAAATTTAGAATATGAAGTTCCACGGAAATTGAATCATATTTTCATAATTTAGCATGAAAATCGCCATATTTGATCCGCCATTTTAAATTTTATATTTTTTACTTCAAATTTGGAAAGTGCATCCTAAAAAATCCCTACATACCAATTTTTATGAATATCGGATCGATAGCTTCTGAAATACATGCATGAAGACCGTAAAACATAAAAAGGTGTCTCCTGTCCTGAAAGGATTAATTTTGACCAGTGGAAGTAAGATTTCATTGCAAAACAGCGGTATACCAATTTATTATTGTGTGTATCTGTAATACACAAAACTACATTGCGCCAAAACCAGCTTTTTGCTTTTTTGTGGCGATGGAATTAACGGCTATCATGCAATTTTTTATGTGCAACGACAATATCTATGTTTACAAGCCATATCAATAATAAGAACAAACGATTAACTATCTTTCTCCGCGAGATTTTATTGATTGCAGTGCTATACTTGTGACTGAAGCATAAATACAGCACACATACACATTTCAGTAAAGAATACACTGATTGTATCTTAGAGAGTAGAATTGATTTCACGCGTAAGCTACATAATTTTCCTCCTGCTGAAACGTTTTTCATTTGAATTACAGATTCTTTTTGTGCACCATCGCGAACGTGCTGATGCTTACCTGGTGGGAAATAACGAAGCAGAAATTTCAGCAGCCTCATGTGGACATTCCAATTACAGCAAGGTGAGTGTTTTGGACAGGGCCGCGCGTCGTTACTATCTGACGGAGGAGAGAGGCACGGATTTAATTATAAAATGTGATCGCACATCACACGGGGAGATTATGACGTATCACGCAGATGCGTTTTCTCCTCGCCAGCCGGCCAGAGCTGTCAAAATCGCGTTTCGTATGCTTACTCGTATGTACGAGCGCGTGTCCGCGTGCGTGCGTGCGTGCTTGCGTGCCAGTCAAACGCGCCGTCTTGCAGGAATGATTGTGTGCCGTGTTGCCGTGCTGCCTTAAATTGGTTACTAAGGCTTGCTTGATCAATTTCAAATACAAGTCACGTTTATACTAAAATATACAAATTCAATGAAATGAATAAAAAAAGGAAATTTGCACGCTTCAATGTTTTAGAAAATAATTTGACATAAAGAATATATGTTGCTGCTAGATAATTTAATTAAGATATTTTTTTCGTTTGCCTACGTGTATTGAATGAAAGAATCCGTACACACACGCTTATTATATAATATAGTTAGAAAAGAGATTCAGTATGCAAACTGTTTTGCCATCTGTTCCTATAAATCACGAGTTATCATAAGAGCAAGACACTTGTCGTCTCTCACTGCTTTAGCGATGATAAATACTGACGTAGTTCTTAATGTTCCCGCGGACAGCGTTCGTTTACAAGCTCCGTTTATTATTTGCAGTTCGCACCGGCCTCTTCGAATTGTTAACATATCCTTTATTTGAGTGATTTTGTGGGTATCTTTATTATTGTTATCTATATCAGCTGCTGTTTTTTGTTGTAAATCTATCTTTGAAATTGTTTGTTCTTTTCACTGTGACAACATAATATTGCGTAAAAGATATTGATATTTTGTTTAATCTCTTGCATTGTGTAAGTACTAATTTATAATCTTTCTAATTTTCATAAAATTATTGGCATTTCTAATATCTTCAATAATATATTATTAAAAAATATTGACTAAATCACATATCAATTATACATTAGCAAACATAGGTTGTTTCACAATGTCCACGGACTACAACGACAGATATGTATTTGAAGCTGAGTGGTATGACAAAGTTGCCAGTCTATTGAAGAAATTTTATTTGTACTATTTTCCATCAGACAATACTATTGAATTGGTATGTATACAAATTAGTACAAAAGTCATGTTAGTAATATTATAACCAATATGATATGACCACATATAATTTTTATGTTTCAGTTTGACTTAAGAACACGGAAAACTTTCCTAAAGAGAACAAGGTGTGAAGGCATCAAGGCTGATGATATTCATGTGGACGCTATAGTAACAATATTTTCAAGAAATATGAAAATTACAAACTATGCAAATGCTTATACCAAGAACAAATTACAAACATATATGGAAAAGTAATATATACGCATGAATTATTAAAAGAAATTCACATATAAAACTTTCTGTTGAAATAACAGTTCTATTTCTTTAGAGTTTTTGCACTTGTAAAGCCAGATGTTATTGATAAAATGGGTGAAATATTAAAGATGATTATAGACTATGATTTTCAAATTACAAATATGAAAATGATCAAATTAACTGCAAATGAAGTTACAGAACATTATCCTATAAAAGACACAATTGACAAAACGTAAGTTGAGATAATATAATAAAAGTAACTTGTTTTAATGACTATATAATTTTCTAGCGGTTAATCTAAGATATCATATATTCCTTTCTTTAGATGTATTATAAATTATCTTACCTCTGGTCCTGTTATTGCTTTGGAACTATCAGGAAAACATGGTATAGCAAAATGGAAAGAATTGGCAGGTGTAAATGATAGTAAGCAAGCTTGTACAACCACAAAGTCTTCACTAAAAGTTTGTTATGGGAAGGATGAGATACATGATGCTGTGTATGGATCTGAGAATGTCGAGAGAGCAGCACGAGTGAGTTCTTTTTTTATTTTAATACATACAGTTGTTAATTTAAAAGTACCTATTTCAGTCTTGGGTATGCTTTATATTTATAGGAGCTGCAATATTTCTTTCCCGACTCAAAAAGTAAGACTAAAGGACCAAAAAACACTGCAACTCTACAAGGTTGTACATGTTGTATCATTAAGCCACATGCTATACAAGCAAAGCTTGCTGGTAAGTTGAATTTGTTTTGTATAATGTATAAATATAGTAATATAAAATCCGTACTTTATTACTTTATTATTTTCTAAATTTATAATATATATAAATATATTTTCAGGTGCTATTATCGATGACATTCAAAAAGCTGGCTTTACAATTACCGCAATGCAACAGTTTTACGTCAATCACGTTAATGCTGAGGAATTCTTAGAGATTTATAAAGGTGTTCTTCCCGAATACAATGTACGTCTTTGTTTACTTTGCGATTTTTCTACAGACACATAATCGTTCCGTTCGAAGGAGGAAGTACTTTCATAAACATCTGCTACAGGCAATGGTAACTGAATTACATTCTGGTCCATGTATCGCCATGGAAGTGAGTCGTAAAGACGAAGGTCAGAACGTAATTGCCGATTTCAGGAATTTATGCGGTCCAAGGGATCCAGTAAGTATCTCTTTAATTTCTTCGCTCACAGCGTTATTGACACACTTGTTTGACGTTGCAGGATATTGCGCGACAAATCAGACCGGGCACACTTAGAGCAAAGTACGGAAAAACGAAGGCACAAAACGCTGTGCATTGTTCCGACTTGCCAGAGGACGGCGTATTGGAGGTAATTAAAGTTCCAATCATATAACTCCGGCAAACCTGTAGACTTAAATTTATCATGTACGGATAGTGTATACGTGAATTGGATTTTTTAGGTGGAATATTTCTTCAAAATACTCGATGGACTGTGAGTGCACAACGTGCATGGTGTATATTGCGCTGTTGCATTCGAAATATTTTTACACTTTTGTACGACCAAATAAAACAATCTTCAACAAGCAAAATTCTCGAAGCTACAGTGATCTTTGGATAAAAAAAGTACTAATATTTTCAATATTTATTTTGTAGCTTTAATTTTTCACGTGATTTCAGCGACTGACAAGCGAATTTTTACGGATAAAACATTTGTGCGAATCTTATTTTAATCGGTCAGACGCATATTAATATAGCGCTTATTTAGAGCTGTGCGTTTGGCTTATACGAGTACTTTCTATCACTCGATATATACGGCGCGTTTCTTTTGCACGATGCGTCGCCTCGTCAGCAAGATCGACTGGCGGACACTTTCATTCCTGCCGTTATTTGGACGAGTCACGCGTGTTTTCCTTCCCTGTTTAATCATTATCCTTCCTAATATGTCGGCATCAGAACATTTTAATAACAGGTAATCCGATACGTTGTCTCACTTAAGCGAATTATTACATCCTTTTTTTATTAGAAAAAATAAAAATATCACCAAATTCTTTCAAATTAGCATCATCTAAAAGACTTTTGTACTTTTTTCGACAGAGCATCGACATCTATCGCATTTGCAGCAATGTAAATTACCACAACGAGTCACATTTTCAGGTGAAAGGATAGAAGTTAACAATGTTTCGCATATTATAGTTCCGTTGAGGTGAGCCTGGCATACGTACATGCCGCGCAGGTGTAATCGAAAGTGGACAGCGATTGTCTACAGTTGAGTATTCTTATATTTCACTCTTATAATATACGATTACACGTAGGTTCTCGTGTATTCGTGTCTCCGTTTGCTCAGCTGGAGTTTGCATTTCGCTCGGATATATTTCCAGCGGGCAAGGGTTTCCGGAGAAAGGGGGACTCCTGAAGTAGCTCGAAGCTAGTTTCGCAATGTTCTACTTCGGCACGCGGTTATTCCGACACTGATACTCTCGCACGCGCGGCGATTAGTGTTCCTTGATCTTTTCGATGCTTGATAGAATCGCGGATAAACGAAAAAGAGTTTTTGCGTTCGTTCAGCTTTCAAAAATTACATAAAACTGTTAATAAAGTTACATAATCGACGATACCTGGATAGACAGAGATACTAAACATAGCACGCAATATACTTAATGTATACTTTGCGATGCTATTATAACGGCACAATATGTTTGTAATATACTTGTTTTAAGAAATATCCATTTCTTTTTTCAATTTCTTACACCTAATTTATTTTATTTCTTATATTATAATTTCAATCACAATATTCATTTAGTATTGCTGTAATCGTTTTGAATTCATTGCGTCCCCTTCCCGGCAAAATAAGCAGTTATCTCATTGAAATATCACTGCGATGTTGCCGCAATTTTTATGATAAGATAATTTTTTTTATATAGGTTGTCCGATAATTTGCTATGGAGTCTTGGTTTACATGTAAATTAGGTCAAACTGAACATATAAAAGACCTATTGTTTTACAAATAACACGTAGATTTTTTTAGTTATTGATTAAAGAAGATTGGTCAAAGGTTATGCCCGCGATCGTTCAGCAATTTTTTTCAATCGTTATCTAAAAAATCTACGTTCTTTGCAAAATGATAGAGGACTTTTCTCTTTTTAGTTTAGACCAAATCTACAAGCGCTTAACGGCAAGTTGCCATTAGAATGCCATTACTCGTGCGCCGCATAACGCGCGATCATTTGTCAGTCTTTTTTAATTAATAATTCAAAATTTTACATGTTTGTTCGAAAAATGGTAGAAGAATCTTTTATTTGACCTGTTCTATCTGTACATTCCGTGGCTCCGTAGTGAATGTCGAACACTCTGTATATTAAACAAATTTTTATTGTACGAAGACGCGTCTTTACGTCTTACTTATGTTAGTCACCGAGTAGATAATATGTCGAAATATGTCTATCTGGGATGTCACAATACTTATTAGCGCGTTCTTACAGACTTACAAAATCCGATGCGTCCACACCGTGATGTCGTACGACGCGCACAGTCGTGCAGTCAATTATCCAAATTCTTTTTTGCAGCGTTGTAAATTGTTTAGCAATTGGTCGGTTGGTTGTTCTGCCGGAGCGTTAAATTCTCCACGATAATTCCATGCCGACAAGCACCGTCGCGCACACGCGGCGATCATCTACCTCCAAGAGCTACAGGATCTACCGCGGCTTAATAACGGCACAATGATGCGTGTCAAGGATTTAGTCTGCAGCACGATTATAATACATCGTTGACTATGTATTATAAAGTCCCGAGGACGAGTCCATTCTCTCCGAAAGGCATCCGGAGTTTCCCGCGTATTGTTTGGATCGACTTGTGCGTGAGGAATTGCGTAAAAACGTGAGTTCCTATTTACATTTCGCATCGTTGAAATAAGTACGAAAGAACGTGCTGCATACTACATCAGCGATACTAACTTTAGACTATTTCAGAAATCAACGGGCGGACTTGCTCCGAAACTGAGGACACTTCTGTCACGAGTCCACGAGGAGGATACGGTACATCGGCGAGGCGAGTCGGAGGGAATGCGCCTTCGCTATATACATCTTCGCGAGACGATGCGTCGCGACTGTCGCACTTAGATCGGATCGGTGTATTGGAATACGCGCGCTCTTTCCTCTCGACGTCGCTACCTTGTACGAGGTGCCAGTATTGCGCTCGACATCGCGCCGTACGGATCCGTCGGCATTTTTTAAGGATCCGTTGCTTCTCCACGATTAGCCGTCTTATCTTCTACCAGGAAGGTGCGCGATTTCTCTTTACTTCCTCCGATCTTTTTCGGTGCTTTGTCTTCTCTCATTTATTCGATTGCCGAAGTTGTACATATTCGGTTGTACTCCAAAATATATTTTGTCGCAAACGCGCGCTTGTCGAGACGAAGCCGAGTGTTGTTTGATTCGGAATTTTTTGCGTCGATCTGAAACTTGGGAATTTCGGTACTTAAACCATAACTTGCAAATTCTAATTTCTAAAAGTCGTGCAATTATCGACGACGAACGCTTCGCACATGTAAGTTACGTTGTATCATATCGAATAGCGATCAAAAGTTACGCTGCTTCTCGCCGCGAGCGCGATTTACGCGCACGTAACAACGAAAGAGCGACGCGACGTGGGAACCTTTTGGCAAACGGACTCGTCGATGGTTAGAGCACGTTTTGAATCATCGACGTGTACATCTATCGTCGACGATTCGTACGTACAGCCGTACATTACGACGCGTGTCGCGGAGTACTAATAACGTAATTTGTAAGTTCCTTTCAATAAGCTCCAAAGACCTTATACTGGACTAGGAGGTAATAGTTACCTGACCTCGATACACTTGAACCAATTTGTCCTTTCGTCGTGTGAAAACACTCATCGATCACTATTGCACGAAAGAATTAAATGCATTTTGCAAGAATATCGTTGTTGCAAAAATGTTTCGCGGTCGTCGTGCTTCTTTCTTTTGTTCGTGGATATTTTACATATACGTAAAAAAGCCGAGAAAAAAGTCGGAATTAATTTACAAATTATTATTTATTATAGTCGACTAATGTTTTTCCTGGATAAGATGGAACGTGAAATCAATTACAAACGGCGTTTTAACGGCCATAATGTACGTTTATATAAGAATTCTAATAATATTGCAATCTCATCTGATGGTTATTAAACGACTCATTACGTAAATTTATCAACAGAGATCTTGTATCACACCGGATAAATGTATATTTTGCAACAGAGTATTTCACACTAAGATTTTTTATTACGCGTGAACGCATTTTTCCTTTTACAGTTTTTTGTCTACCGATAATTAACTTATTTTCATATTCTAATTATACTGTGAAACTGAGACTGTAATATCGTGCGATTAAACGAAACGAGTAAATCGTTGCAAATGACAATTCATATGTAGAATATTCTAACATATTAGTACATGTAGAATATTCACATAACATATTAACATGTAGAATATTCATAACATATTAATATCAATGTCACTTTTCGTGACGTTAATTTATTCGTTTTAGTTAGTGAAAGTTAGTGGACACTTTTTGCAATGATCCGACCATCGCGACGGTCAAAGTTGCGATTTTCAGAGAGCACAAAAATATTCTATAGATATTCCATGAATATTATTTATGTATATTTGTATATTCTGTGAATGTACTAAAAATGTTGTATGTTAATAGTACGTTATTAGTATATTCGAATGATCAACTATAAATGTTCTATAAGTGCACATAAAATATGTAGGTTGATCATTGATTTTGCTTCCATAATTATAGAGGGATGATTTAAGTATTTAATTTCGAATACGTATTATGCGAAACTATTACATCATACGAAACTATAACAAATGCGTATTACTATTTTGAATGTTATGAAAACTTCACAGTTACATGAACGCAATTACATTGCGCAGTAAACAAACTGTACGATTGTTCTAAGAGAACATCTTTTTCTGTCATAAATATACGAATCTCTGTATATGTAATATTGAAAGTATATTTATAGAATATCATATTCGAATATCCTGAAATAAAAGATATTCGTATTTCATAAGAATATTTATGAAATGTTTTTGTGCTATCTGGGTTTTTGCAATGCAGATAATTCGATTGCGCCGATAACATTGTGGAAACGATAAAGCGGCATACCATATCGCCGTTCAATGTAAGCACTATTCTGCTCGTTTACACGCATGAGACTTGTTCATTCGATTGTTTTGAGAACTCATTGCGGTATGAATACCGTGTGACATTTCTCGAATCTTTACCGTTCGTGAGAGATTGCATATTGAGAAACGCAATCGACGTGTCACAGAAGTTGGTTTAATATTCGTGCCTTAAAAGAAGTGATATATTCATGATATAAGAATACAAGGTGAACCATTCCCGAAGATGCGCAGTGGTTGACCAATCAGAGATTGCCCCCAACTGCCTAGGTTAAATTTGATGTAAATATGGTTAGATTATTTCCATATGAAAAGTGTGTTTTTTGGGGGCAACATTTCATTGTTACGGTTGACTTCGGTTACGTCTTCGGTTGCTATTATGCGCAATAGTACACCTTGTATTCTTACATCATGGATATATTGTTGCTCGCGTTACGTGAAAGAATTCCATCGAGACTTTATCAAGCAGATTCCTTCCTTCTCATCCCGCTCTCTCTCTCTCTCTCGATTAATCTTCAGTTACACAAAGCTCTTTTATTTTTTCTTTCGTTATGAATAACTGATTGTTTCAAACAAGTTTTTCCAAGGCATTCGAAGACATTCTTACACATGCTTTCTTCGTTTTAAAGTAAAAATTTGTTTAGCATTCGCTCCTAATTAGAGAACCGTAAATATGCTCGCTAAGATTCTCTGTACGTTCGCAACCTTCCGCCCGTAGCACGTGTTGAACCTTGAATGGAGAACGTGTCCGTTTAGCATTACTAACACAGCCAACGGTTTTCGCGGTCAAAGAGAGTTATAAAAAAAGACACAAAATAGTAACCGTGCTTCCAAAGAAATGCCCTTTAATTTGTGCATTCTTTTGCGAAAAATCGTTGAAAAGCCTTTAAACCGTTGGAAAATTTTTCAAATTCGTTGATTTTAAGTTGATCTTAAGATGATCTTAAAATCTTAAAAAATACTTGAAAATTTACTTCTAGTATATAAAGTTTATTCACATTCTTCGTCGAAATTATTCAAGTTCGTTGATCTTAAGTGGACTGAGAAAATAAATACTTGAAAATTTATTTGTTATAAAGTTTATTTGTAGAAGTAAACTTCAATTCACAAAAAAATTTTTTTGCATAAATAGACTTTATATTCCACAAATAAATTTTCAAGTATTTTTTCTCAGTGTACAGATGCTTCAGATTTAGTTGGTTTTCATAGTAAAGCGATCAAACTGTGGAACAATATTTCTTATTAGATCAAGCTAATACAAAAACTCCAGGACATCGCACATTCTAAATATTTAAAAACACTCTAAATATCTGTGTGTGAATCCATTAAATATTTTTAACACTGACGTTTCTTCGTAATTTTTTGTCACATAAGCGGACATTATTTCCTATGAAAATATTTCCAAGAAAACGTTCATTTGCGATCCAATTAAATAGAGAGAGAGAGAGGGGGGAGAGGAAGAGAAGTAATAGTTAATGCTCACTCACTTCCGCGAGGTTCGCCAATGTGCGAGTTATGCAATTAGAACAGTAATGGTCTTTCCTCTCAACGCCGTCAACAACCGGCAATTTTGCGTTAATTGTGGTACTCTGTCTTATAATTCGCGACGTACGATACAAAGGTATTCGCGGCACTGACACATTGAAGAAGTTGTCGAGGAAAACAATGATAATATCACAAAATGGCATTGCAAAATTGCTTGCGCTTAAACGGCAAACAAAATCGTGCTGTCACATCGACACGCGGCGAAGTCGAATTAATATAGCGTTCTGCGGATGTGTAATTTCATTAACGCGACGATGATTCGCTGGAGAATTGCGAAAATCGATTATCTCGAGGATAAATATTTGCACGTACGACCACGACTCGTGGTGAACGTTTCACGAATTTAATTTCACGAGCGGAAGTTGACGTACGGCGTATACGCGCGCGCCGACGTCGAATGTATTGTAAAACCGTTATGTAAAAGTCGTGACATTCGTATCGACACGGCATTTTATGCCATGGCCGTCGGATTTCTGTAACGACGATGACACGGCCGGTCAAATTAATGGGTTGCGTTGCCGCCGCGAGAGAGTGCCGCGTCGTCGCGATTGATACGACGGAAAAAAGATATGATGCACATAATGAGACGTATTTAGTTGCGAGCGACACAGTTATATCATCCTAGTTATCTTTGAGTTAGTAATAGTAATGTGTACGGTTGATATAACTCAATTACTTTGGCACATCAACTACATCCGACGTAGTTGCGCGTGATCTGATTGTGGCAACCAGAAATCGGCTGGGCTGACATTTACCATGGCTACACTCTGGTTGGAGCAACCAGGTATTGTCATTGTAACTCAACGATTGCTCTGTGGTTACAGTAACCACATAATTACTTGTTCTGTATTTTACTATTGAATCTGATCGGCATAGCCAGATTTATGTGTAGACCAACCATACTTTTTTGTCCGTGTACAGTTGATCTGACTCAGTTGCTTTGATACATCAACTACATGGATATAGTCGCACGTGATTTGGTTATGGTAAGCAGAAATCGATAAAATTTGACATTTACTATAGATATATTCTAATTAGAGCAACAGATATCATCACTGCTGTAACATCATTGACTCAGCAATTTCTCTGCGGTTACAGTAATCACATGATTAGTTGTTCTGTATTTTACAATCTGGCTGACATAACCAGGTTGACGTGGGCCAATCATTCTGTTTCTCCCGTGTACAAATTTGGAATTGCGAGCTATAGGACGTGTCGTATTTTTGCACAGGAGGGATCATTTATATCGGAGGAATTTTTATAATTGTTTCTAGGTAGAGACACGGAGAACGCAGTAGTGACAAGTACGCGACGGAAATGTGCACGATACAGACTGAATACTTCACGATCAATTAATCGTCAGATCCAAACACATATACGTGTGCATGCGCACGCTACGATACGTCAAGATGTTAATGCTGAAGAGCTGCTTCAGGAGGATCAGCAAGGACTTCCGTCAGAAGGAGCTGATGCCTCTGAAATTGATATTCTTCGTCCAGTCGTCCAGTGAGTAATTTTGATTGACGGCCAAATTGCGCGCTTTTCCACCGTATCTTTGTTGCAACTAACTAATGCCTGGGTAAAATCAGACGCAAAATCTCCGTCGGGATCGACGCTTTCAACGTTATAACGAGAACTATGGTCCCGCTTTAGCACTCTTCGTGCTGTATCCGTACCTGACTATACACATGAGAGAACTGGGAATAAATGTGGAAGAAACCGCGATAATGAGCTCTATCACACCTCTCGTGTCGATGGTGATGCCGCCGCTCGCCGGTATGTTGGCCGATCGAATAGGAAATTTCAGGGTAAGTGATTTTCCAAAATAATTGACTTTCGTAATGCTGTGCGTGTCGCGGCATGTAATACGGGGGTTGACTTTCTTCGACGCGAGACGTTCCCGCTACGTTGCGCAAAAACTTCTCTCGCGTATCGTTTGTTTCTTTTTATTCTTTGCGTTATGCTGTTGTACGTTTAACCTTTCGAATGCTGTGGACTCATATATACATCCGGTAACTGTCATCGGTATGGACTGTAAATGCACGTATGCCCACAACGAATTTCTTCAGCCTATACACTGAGAAAAAAGATCTGAAAATTTATTTGCGAGATATATAAAGTTTATTTCTGTGAACATGTATGTGAAGTTTATTTCTGCGAAATAAAGTTTTATTCTTTACACACACAAATAAATTTTCAAATATTTTTTTCGGTATATACTTTCGACACATACAACGGTTATCAACTGCGATGCGCACTTGGATTTATGATCTCTTTATTTTCTCTTTCTTAGTGATCTCTTATTTTAGTGACTGTAATAAATCAGGTTTAAAGTAAAAGTACTAATTCCTGAATACACGTACTTAATTCTGAACGTTCTTTTTGTTTTGATCTTTAAATACTTTAAAGAGAAATATTTAAACTTTTAACATAAAGTAGACAAACACACATATACAGGGTGTCCGGTAACTGATCGAGCAACCATCGTGTACGGGTAGAACGGGTCAAAATAATCATAAAAGTTATATACCATTTTTAAATTCTCTCAATATTTATTCCGTAATTAATTAAAATGTATAAACGAATGAGCTCACGAGAAGCGGTAGGACAGGCTCTGTGTGTAAAAGAAATGGTAGTAACGATAATAGATACTCTTAGTAACGATAAGTAAACAACTGATTTCGAAGTGGAGTAACGTATACGTATCGCTTGTTACTTCGTCTCGAAATTAGCTGTTTACTCATCGTTGCTAAGAGATAAGCCATTTCTTTTACACACAGAGCCTGTCCTTCCGCTTCTCGTGAACTTATTCGTTTATACATTTTAATTAATTACGGAATAAATATTGAGAAAACTTCAAAATGGTATATAACTTTTATGATTATTTTGACCTGTTCCACCTATACGCGGCGGTTGCTCAATCAGTTACCGGACACCCTGTATACAGGGTGTCTCGAAACTACCGGATGTTATTTTAATGGCAGATTCTTTAGAACATTTTAAAATGAAAACTTTCATACAAAAATGTCGAGGCTATAATAGTTTTCAAACAGGAAGCGATTATATTTCACCAATAATAGGGCTGAGATTTCGCGCGCTCAGGCACGTCGAAATGACAAGTGATAAAGGTGCTCCTATGAATGTCATTTTTTTTACGATATTATGATTATTATATAAATTTACAATAACATTGTCTAATATGTTTTACCGTTTTTCTACGCATTACATAAGTATATTTTTTATACGAATAATAGTTGTAAGACTTCTTAAATATGATTCAAGTAAAAATGAAATATTTAACTTAATCTGTTAAAGTGTCGATCAATTATTACCATAAAGGTGTCCGCTATTCTATATAGCGTGTGGCACCTTTATCATTTGTCATTTCGACGTGCCTGTAAATGTGTGTGTGTGTGTGTGTGTGTGTGTGTGTGTATGTGTGTGTGTATATATTTTATATATACATATATATATATATATATATATATATATATATATATATATATATATAATACTTTTCAAATTATAAACGATTAAAGTTTACCAGTTATATTGGCTAAAGTACGCGCGCTCAGGTATGGTACAACACACAATGGTACAGGTGCAAGCACATAAGTGAGAATTTGCATAAGATATGAAATTAGTTGTAAATTCCTGAAAGAAACATCAAATGTGTGATAGCTTATTGATTCTCATAAATATATTGTGTGATATTTTATTCATAACATTTTGACGAAATTATTATTTGCGATATGTTTATTTAAATGATAGAAAAGGCAGATTATTATTATATACGTTGTTGTATGTATGGAACTTCCGTATCAATATTAGTAAAAGAGACATGCACCTGTACCATTGTGTGTTGTACCGTACCTGAGCGCGCGTACTTTAGCCAGTATAGTTGGTCAACTTTAATAGTTTATAATTTGAAAGGTATTATAGCCTCGCCATTTTTGCATTAGGATTTTTTTATTCAAATTACCTCAGGAACCCGCCCTTAAAAGATAATGCGGTAGTGGCGGAACACCCTGTATATATATTCGATATATGTATATATATTTTATGTTGAGTTATGTGTTTAAATATTCGTATTTAAAGGTCAAAACAATAAGAATACTCAGAGTTAGGTACGCGTTCAGGTATTGGTACTTTTACCTTCGTTTGTCTCGGTGCATTGCTTTTCAATTTCTCGAGAAGTTATTTCTTTCACCGATTGACGTACGACAACTCAAAGTATTCCATCCTCAGTGATCGTTTAGCTCTAAAGTAATCCACAGTTAAAAGATTAATCATGTATACATGTATCATGTATACATATTTGCATAGCCATCATTAATCTATTCTTCTTTTGGCAGATTTTACTGTCGGTGTTTTCCGCGTTCGGCGGTTTAGCGGCGTTATTGCTGTTGTTAGTGCCGATCGGCAGAGTGACAGTACATTTCCCTGAGAGGATAGTCATGGACCTCGGTTGTCAAGGTGGAGGTGGTCCGTTACTTCACACAATGAGCCAGACTCATCCGTGCGAGACAAAATTAGAATCGGAGATCGCTGTCACGGTAGAAAGTTGCGGGTGAGTAAAAAATCTAATTACGCGTCAGCGTAAGTTAGCTGATCGACTGATTACGTGAGCCAATAACGGGACGAGGAGAAAAGTTTAGCAAATTTCCATCTTTTTTCACGGCATACTTAAAGATTCCTGAAGAAAGATACATCACGCTCGTTTATTCGCCTCAACGTTAATTTCAATGACAAAAGGCAGCGTGTCGAGGAAGATACGGTTATCGCGAACGGTAATTTCGGACAATCGCGACAAAAAGCTTTAATGCGCACACACATATGTATATGTATGTCTACACACGTATACGAGTGTCTTGTCTTCCTGTTTGTTTTGTTTCAGCTTATGCGCGGCTAATGCTCCACGAATTTCTTGTAACTTTGCTAGCTGACTTTCAATGATAAAAGATTGAATCGTATTCAATCTTTCTAAATCGCGATTGACGTGTATACTGCTTTATTCGATCCGTTTGTCTCTAAGAGTATTAATAATCGTTATTTCAAACTTGCCTCAAGTGAGATATGCAGATTTAAATTTAGAGTTAGATGTAAGTGTTTTAGTTGAATCGCGAATATAACTCACATTATATGATTGATACATACAATGATACATTGCACACAACATACGTATCAAAGATGTCTTAAAAGAGCCCAAAAGATATCTTAAAGATGTCCCGAAAATGTCTTTGAAACATGCGTTGTATAAAATATTATATGATTCAGATGAAAAATTTAAATTCAATTCTAAGATCTGTATTAATAGTTGTTACTTGAAACTTATCTCAAGTGAGATACTCAGGTTTTTATACAGAGTTAAATCTAGATTTTTTAGTTAAATCACGATTACAAATATAATGTAACATACATATTATATAATTTAACTAGAAAACTTGAATCTAAATAAAAATTGGTACCCATCAAACTTATCTCACGTGAGATACACAGATTTGAATTTAGAGTTAGATCTGAAATCAGTTAAATCATATAATATATCCCTTATAGAAATATCATACTAAGAATCATTGATAATTACTTATTTTCAGTATTAAAAATACTGGATAATAAGTAATTATCAATGATTCTTAGTATGATATTTCTATAAGGGATGCGACATTACATATTTGTAATCGCGATTCAGCTAGATAATTCATGTCTAACTTTAAATTCAAACTTGAATATCTTATTTGAAACAAGTTTTAAGTAACTACTATTAATATGGACTTAAATTTGAATCTAAATATCTCGCGTGAGATAAGTTTCAGGTAACGACTATTGATACGAGCCTTGAATATCAACGATTTTTTCATCACGCAGATTCGTGTGTGACGTGAAGACGGGCAACGAGACGGATCGAGATTTAGTACTGAAATCGAGGGTTTATACGATCAAGCATTACAATCTGCAGACCGGCGCTAATATTACGTACAAATACACCGTTGCACAGAACGACCTGCCAGCGGTACGTTACACGTTTGCGCGCTACATGTATGTTAACGGGTTGTCTCTCACGCTGAAGACACGATTTCTAAAATCATGTTACGAATAAGCGGTCTGCTGAAGGTAGACATTGGTCACTCTGCGCGTAAGAGAACTTCAATGCGCGTATATTATTTTCCTGACATCGCCTCGCTAATGAACATATTGTCGTATTGTACTCATTCGCAGAATGTTGGCCAGCAAGAAGACATGAGAGAGAATCGACAATTGAGGAACAACGAGTTCTTCAAGACTTCCATCCGTCAGGTTTCTAAAAATCGCTATTTTTTCCCGACGGATCAGCTCTATCAGTTCTCATGTATTCCGTCGAAACACGTCGAGGATTTTGGTAACTTTTCGATCGATACGTTGCATGAAGTATACGGGAATCGTATTTCGTGCACGTTAGGCCATCTGATCAAGCCGAAGGTATGAAAAGAGATCGACGTTATAATGTAATAATAATGTACGCATTATGTATCTTATGGTTTTCCAGAATTCCGATCGAACGATAAATTATCATTTATATAAATCGAAGATCAAGAGTTTGCAGTTGGACGAAGAGGATCGGCAAGAGGAGCAGCAGAAATATCTGGCGGAAGAAATATCCTGGTCGGGCGAAGATTTTCGAAAACTTACCTGTGATAATCCGGATTCCACAGACACTCGAATCGTGATAGATACGCAGCTCGATGATCACGATAAAAATCTGGAAAGCAAACGAGTCTTGAACACGAACGAGTGTAGCAAAAGATGCATAGTTACTGTACCTCGCAACGCGATGTGTTCCAATATGAACATGGAGATCGAATACAATGTAAGCTTGACGTTCTGGCTTTACCTCGTCATTAGAGTATTCATAGGTCAGTACACGATGCATCAACGTATCCCGCAACTGTCCTTCGAGATAAAAATTCTCTTTATTCTTTTAAAGTGAATCAGTGAATGGTCACTGATATCAGTTATACCACTGAGCACTTTCAGTGCAACACTTATAACTGTAAATCAGTGTATATTCACTGTTTTCAGTGATGTTTCATTGATTCATTTTAAAAGAGTAATTAGCTTATCTTGATTCTCGCGTGATACTTTGTTCCGATAGAATGAATTTTACAACGTTATTAAAAGAGTTTACTTCCTTTTCTCGTTTCAGGTATTATCGGTGGCACGACTTTCGCGATGTTCGAAGGTGCCGTAATAGCGATATTGCGGGAACACGAAGCGGATTACGGCCTTCAGAGGATTTACGGTAGTATAGGAGGCATGATTTCCTCGCCCTTGTCGGGTCTTCTTATAGATTATGCTAGCAGGGGAAAGAGTTACACCGATTTCAGGTAATTCGATCGCGACGTGTGTATATTCCTGCGATTTTTATACAAAGATATTAGACTCGTTGAACTTAGCGAATCTCTTCCTTCAGACCAGCGTTCTACTTGTACGCGGCATTGAAACTCGCATCAGGTTTCCTCATGTTGCTGATCAATTTAGAATTTAAGGCGCCGTCCACAAATGTCGTGCGCGACGTCTTCACTGTATTGCGAAATATCGAGACTGCTGCGCTCTTTCTTGCTTGCTTTGTTCTCGGTAAGTGTTTTTGTACTCTTCAATATTAATCAAATAAAATAATTCAAAGGTCTATAAGAATCAATACACCACACACATTATTACAGGTATTACAGTGTAATCAAAATAAAAATAATTTAATTTATTAGAGAGATATAGTCAAGAAATAAAATATATATTTGAAATTTTATCTGATTGAACACTAAAGAAGTTTGCAAAATTGATTTATATGTTTAAAACGCAGAAGGAAAATGTGTTCTACTATTCTACTATCATTTATTTCTATCTTTTCAATTTTATGTCACTGTTATTTAGTGAAACGCTCCACAAACAATTAATATTTTTATCTATTAGTCTGTTCAGTAATAATGCTTACGAGTGTTTATGTTCTGAATATCTCTACTACTAAAGATGTTTTGAAGTAGGATCGAAAGATTTAAATGAATTAAATAAATAAATATATATATATATATATATATATATATATATATATATATAATAATATATTTAATTTTTTTACTATCTTCTTTTAGAAATTATATTTTTGTTTTTTATTATATTATAATATTTGTGACTCTCATAAATTCTTGAATTATTTTTTATTGGACATCAAAGAGTCTCATAAAACTTATTTATTTGTGTAATATTAATTATAATTATATAATTATTGATTAAAGAGGAACATTCGCATCTCCGTTTGATAAACGTATTTTCGTCACGTCTTTAGCAAGTAACTCAAGCAAATTTAATTATGCAGAGTTTAATAAAAGGGAAAGGTCTTGATAGGCACAGCCTGGGGATATATCGAGTCATTCCTCTTTTGGCTGATCCAGGATTTGGGAGGATCTAGATCACTCATGGGTATCACCATAACTGTCGGCGGTATCGCCGGCATACCGTTGTTGGCACTCTCTGGGCCAATAATATCGAAAATTGGTCACGCGAACGTACTCTTCATCGGATTTGTGTTCTATGCCGTCAGGCTTTGCGGTAAGTGGTTCAGTTATTACTCGGTGACAATTCGAGTAATGTGTAGTTTACACAGTAATGTGCAGAACACGTACGAACGCGTTTAGAAGCATAATGAAACACTTCCTGCGCAGGATATTCCTTGATTTACAATCCTTGGCACACTTTGATCTTCGAAGCATTGGAGTCAGTCACGTCGTCTCTCAGCTTTACCGCAGCCGTCACTTACGCGGCGAAATTATCAACTACGTCCACCGACAGCTCAATACAAGGACTGCTTGGTGGTGTTTATTACGGAGTCGGTATGTTCATTAAAATCTTTCAGCACGTAATAACGATTGAATTCAGTTGAGTAAAACTCGTTTAATTTCTTAATTTACAGGAAAAGGTTCCGGAAGTCTGATCGGTGGTTATTTAATGAAGGCTTTCGGCACCAGACCTACCTATCAGATTTTCGCGGTGATAACTTTAGTGACCGGCATAATATATTTCATATTCAATGTGGCTTATTTGAAGAAGCGACCACAGGTCGAAGGCAACGATATCGTGAAGAAGAAACCAAAGCCTACCGACGTGAAAAGTAGCGAGAAGCACACGAACGATATCAATCTCGAGGAAAAACCGCAGCTTAAAGAAATCGAAAAGAAAAGGGAAGATAACTCGGTGAAGAATGACGGTATTGACAATGGAGGATTTTTGAAGGAATTGTCGACAGAAACAAACGAACAAAATTCAAATCAGATAGAAGCTATTAAAAACGCCAAGAACGTTAACAAAACTAATACAACTCCGATCAGTCAACACGAGAATAAATCGACCAGGAAAAGCGATACGTCTCACGTCAAAAATGAGAAGAGCAGTGCTCGCGAGAACTCTTTCACCAATCCGAACTTTGAGGCCGACAAGTCGGATCAGTGCGAAATCACAGTGGAGAGCCAGCGGGTAGACGACAAGCGTGTCGATTGACCTAGCTTCCTAGCTGCATCGAAGCGATAGTCAATTATAACGAGCGTATGTATCATAATCGAATCATACAATCTCACTATCGTACAAATCAAAGAGAAATCCGTTAAATGCATTCGCGTCGGTATTATTGATGCATTGTAACATATCAGTGTGTATTCAAAGATCACATCCAAGCTCAGATCTCGTCTTAATAATAGTTCCCGTGGCATATAAATCATCGGAGTTTGTTTTTGCTTTACGATATTTATTGAAATCGTAATGTACGTTGAGAGAATAAAAAGAGAACACATGTTATACGTCACACACATACACGCTTAAGAAATGTAGTATTTTTTGTTCCTTGAAATGTTATCTTTATAAACGTAAACAACGTATCAGGATCGCATTATCTTTCTGTTTCCTCATGTCGATAATGGGAGACAATCCGTTTTACTTGTAATATATCAGATTATGTACCAGAGAGCGTACACTCTCATAACGGATCGTTACGGTTTGTAAAGTGAATTAGAGCGATTTTGTCAGGCGTCATTTCTTCTCGTTAGCATGACTGCACCGGCTGGATATGTTTTGTCGTCGGGACCGTCGAAATCGACGCTTCGACGGCCGCGAGCACCAATTCCGTTGCGATTTCGCGTCCACTCGGCTGCAAATAGGTAACGAGAAACGATATATTGTCCGTGACGCGTGAGAGTCGACACGACTGGAAAAGCCGAAGTCACGCTAAAGCGACAACGCTGAAGTTCACGGACAATACATTTTCGACAGTTGCGAGCGGTACTTACAGTTACAAGTCTATATAGAGGACACCGGCTTCAGGATCACGGCCATTCATGTTCGACTATCAGCGAGTATGTTACGTATTTTAATTTTGCTTCTCTTTCCACGCCTGTTTACCGCCACGGTGCCGTCGGGAGTAACGTCATACACGAAAGTATCGAGAAACGGCCAGCTAGCGAGAAGCTCTCACGATTCTTTCTCGTGGATCAGCAGGTGCGTACTTTGAGAACAGTTCACCTCGTATACTATATTTTTTTGAATAATATTAAACGAGTTTTCTTTTGTTTGAATTTCAAATACAAGATGAACTCTAGTTGAATAAAATATTCTTGAAGCGCTTTCCTGCACGAGAGAACCGAATTTAAATTTGATTTATACACTTCAGGACTCAAGTGAGAAACGATACGAAAATGGACAACGAGGATAAGAATATAAGTGACATTGTTATCACAGTATCGCCTGTGTATGTCACGCCCAAAACTCCGAAGTTGAAGAAAGGTGAAGCGATCGACCACCCAGTCGCTCCCAGGTAAGGAAGGTTTGGTTTACATATCAATACAAATAGTTACTAGTATTCTTTATTAATAATCTATTGTGTTTGTGTATGCAGATATTCGACATTGGATCATGAAATGATAGCTAAGCTAAATGCAGGCAAAAAGCAGATTCAACAACGATTTAATCCACCTGCAGTATTCGACGTGTCCACGAATGATAGGCCGCAGAACGGAAGACCGCAAAAAGGAGCGAGTATATCGAATTCAGGAAGCTTCAATGTATCCTCGTTTCCTGGTCCAATTTCGTTTGCCATGTATGAGTACAGCCCACCAGAATTTCTCGAAGACAAGCCGACGTCCAAGCCAATGATCAGCGTTTCGAAATATCCATCTATGCCAACGGACGATAAGGTATATGCTTCATAAATTTATAATGTAATTATTGCTTGATAAATAGTTGAATTCTAAATAATCTCACTTATTAATTTGATGTACTTAAGTTGATCAATCGCTTCGATTACATTAAATTTAAGCAAAACTGATTTTAAAATAAATGTCCTAATGATTGAACTAATTAAGAAAGCGTGATCAATTTTACATGTTTATCAATAAATACTCAATTGAATTATTAACAAAATTAATAATAATAAACTAACGTTTATACAAAACTTTTATTTGTCAGCAATCGAAAAATAATAGGAGATAAAACAATCAATAAATATCAATCATAATTTTAATGACATATTGGATAGTGCCGATTATACTAATAATTAAACTGAAAAATAAATTACATCTTGATTAGTGAATATTACAGATTCATTAATTGAAAGATCGTGAAATAATATTACAAATTAGATAAAAATATATCTTTTAACAAAACTTCAAAAACTTCTTTAGAGAAATATTAAATATAAATATAATACATATTAATCATATTGAGACAAAGTTCAGTTACTAGGACATTTATCTTGTTTCACGAATAAAGTGCGTTTCAATTTTGCATTGATAAAAATACAAAAGTATAGCAAATGCGAAATACGTTCTCACAATCTATTTCTATCTTTCGCAGATGCCGAGCGGTTATCAAGCACCGTCGAGCAATTATCACGTCGATGATAGGCCAGAGATGAAATATCCTAACTTTGATGTCGCGTCTTCGTACGAGAATAACGAGCCTATGAAGAAGCCCATGAAATTCGCCAACCATCACGAACGCCCGTTTCCATTTGTGGAGGACTCGTACGGGCACGATCATCACGATTTTCATCACGAGGTGATCTACGATCACTTGCCCGAGTACCACGAGCATCATGTCGAGCACACGACGCAGGAGCCGCCGGAAATGAACGATCAGCGGCTCGACAAGCGGCCTTATTCGTATTACTTCATAGGGAAGAAGCTCTGGTATGTACCGCTGTACTTTAGCATTTATTTCATTATATACATAGCGGCGCTCGTGCTGAAGAGCATCGCTAGGCATAAGATCAATTTCCCGACGACCCTGGCGGAGGCTGCGGGTCATTCTGCGGGTCATTCTGCGGGTCATTCTAAAAGGAGCGAGCCGGACGAGGGCTGGTGGAATTTTGCCGGGAAGATACTCGAGGGGGTAGAACGATTCGCCGAGATGTCCGGTAGTAAAGATTTTTAAGTAAACGTCGTGTAAAATCGCTCATCGTAAAAGTTCAGGCTACCGATCTACCGAATGCTCACTCTTCGAATACTCCCGTTCGAGTGGAGGGAGCACTGATTGTCGCAGTGGAGCATACGATATAACCCGATTAGGTGTGGCAATTAATTTATAAGGCATGTAACGTTAACGCGATCATTGAATGTAGGACATTTGAATGTAGGATGTTGAAATTCAGAGTTAGGTAAGAGTTAGTTTTTGTTTAAAATTATATTAAGTTTAAAGTTAATAGCTCTTAAATTAAGTTAGTTTACGTGTAAAGTTACACAAACACAAACTAGATTAAAAAGTTAACATTAAATTAATTTATTAAAATTAAAAGTTAATTATGCAGAACGGTGTATATGTTTTTGCATAATTAACTTTTTCATTAAAGATTAAATTTGCGAATTATTAATGAAAAGATAGTCTTTTATAAAAAAAAATACCAACTGTTTTATGCTCAGTGCATTCCATACAAGAAAAGTATGCTGGCGCTTAGAGAGGCAAAAAACTTGCCTTATTATTATAATTAACTTATTATTATAACTAACTTATTATTTTCTTTTCATTTTTTTCATTGTTAACATTTCGCAATGATTTAGGTACTGATGGATTATTTTAACTTATATAAAGGAAAAAGTTAATAAATTAAAGTTAGTACATTTTAAGATAACTAGTTTAAGTTACGAGCTTACAAGCTTACAAGCTTATTTTGAAACAACTAAATTAAGAGTTAACTATATTAATTAAATAAATAAGTAAAAGTTATAAACTTCTTAACAGTTTGACTTAACTTTTAATTAATTAACTAGCTGTCACCCAATCCTGTTTAAGTTAATCCACGATAATTATGTAAAAGGTAGAAGTACGTCGTTTAGGCTTAAGTGGAATGTACGTATACCTCGAGATAAATAGGCAAAGAGAAAAAGGCATGGGAAGAAGGAATCGTGTATGATGACACAGTCGTCTTTATTGTTTCCCGCACCTACTGTTCTTTGTCTATAATTGATTGATTGATTTCCAGCGTGCGAGTTAACCGCCCGCTTCCGAATAAACGCAATACTTACGATGTTGTCGATTAATTCCCGGTGTCACGACGATGTATTTCCCCTTAGCTCTATCTCGCTCTCGGAGCCGCTCGGATTCGTTGCTGTACTCGAGCTCTCGTCGCGTCTAATGTGCGCGTGCTGCAAGCCGAGGCTTTCAGCACGTTGTCGAAGCAATTTGCGTAAACGGCGCACGGCTCGAGCGAACGTTAACGGCAGAACGGTATGCAATTATCGCTGATTTAGAATATCGTTTCAACGGTACTGTCCTAAGAACGTGCTAATTATTCGACGATCTGACTGACCAGTTGCAATAAAAACAATTTCTTACTTAGTGCGACTTAGTGCGAGAGCGCAACGCGTCCGAGCGGGCCTCGATGTGTTTTCCATTGACGTGTCCAAATTGAAATCGATAGTTCACGAGCGTTTAGCGAGTATCGGTCGGAGCTCTCGTAGTAGCACGTACCGTGTTAATTACGTAATAATTCTAAGGGTATCGCGGCTCCAAATCACGTTGCGTCATGCGGAAGCGTGAGCGCGGATCATCAATGAAACGTATCGGCTCACGACGGTAGCTATTCGCCGAGCGACGACGACGCGCGAAATCTGTAACAATTAGGGCTGTTAACGCTGTCGGATTTGCTTAACGTTACCGCCGATACAGTTACCATGCACCGGACGCCGGTGTGGAGTATCGAAACTGGGTCCGAGGATCGTTCAGTACCACGTCGGACGCTACGACCGCAGGTTTTCCGTCTCAAGGTTTTTTCCCGCGCCACTTTCCAAGTGTCAAACCACCAACGAGACCGTTCCCGGGAAAGTAAATAATATTCAGCGAGGAGGGCGGAGGAGTAAAGCATCTTCTCTCTCTTTCTTCGTCGTCAAGATCTCAGGACCGGGTGAAATGTGACGACCGTAGTGGGATGGTGTATATCTCGTGTGGCAAGCGCAGGAGGCAAAGCGCCTACGATACATCACGGATAGTAGTTGCGACGATAGTTCCTCGCGGAGTTAATGATTAAAAAATTTAAAATGGGTCAGTAACTGCTAGAGAAAATTGCTTGAACATTTATTTGTGAGGTACCAAGTTTATTCACAAAAATAAACTTTATTTCACAAAAGCAAACTTTATATCCCATAAATAAATTTTCGAGTATTTTTCTCTCGGTGTAGCTGCAGTAAGAAGAACATTAATGTGAAATATCTGTGAAATTATGGCGTGAAATAAATGTTTGCGCGCACGGATAATGAGTGTTTCTTAACATATACCGCTCTAAACGAATAATATTTTTATTAGATTTTTATTTCTCAGAAACAACACCCAGCCGATTAGCTTGCAAGTTCGTCCTACTGTCAATCTGCATCTACCACGCCTCCGCCGAATCGAGCATCGAGAATGCGGAATCAATTTCGGAGACGGGAGCACCCGGGGAAAATATTGAGCTGACCACGATCGCGCAGACTATCAGGTGAGAGATTTTTCCATTCTGTTCACCACTCTATCGCTCTTAGTGGTGTCAAACGATTGAGACTTTTCCGAGTCTCCATGAAGTCTTCTACGAAGAAGTATGAGAGAAAAGGTCTGGCTGATAACAGTTTGAGTCAATTAACGTGGATTAATCGTCCGCGTTTAACCCGCAGACGAAGCAGAGCCTACAGACGTGGTTACAATGCCAGAGGGGACAACAATGATTACCAAGACGATCATTACAATGATAATATGGACGATCACCCGGACGATGAGGACGATCATGGTCACACGAAGGCGATAAGTCAGCCTAAGGTCGATTACTGGGCCGGTTACTACGATTTTCTCATCAATGAAGGGAGCTACAAATTTTGGGCCGTTTTTCAGGTAATCCAAAAGCAATAATCAGCGATTCAGAGTTGAAGCAAAATGTGCATTTTGCAGGTAATCGATTTGCGACTTAAACTCATTCGTATTACTGTCTGCCTTAGCTCGCCACCGCAGCCTTGCTAATCTACAGCAGTTTCGCGGCTCTTTACTACGCGAAAGTGAATCCGCCGACCACAGACGACGATTTCGACGATATATTTCGCCGGCGACGACGACGACGACGAAGGAGACGCCGTTCGCTTCCCCTCGCGGCGCGCGACAGGCCTTTTGTCGGATTGGACGCCGTCACGTTTCAGAGGATAGTCGAAGCCGCAGACGCCGAGCGAGCGCGTTGATTTTATTATGGTCGTTTCTTTAACAGAAGCGTGAAAGGACTTGATACGAGGACGGTAAATCGAAGTAGATCAGCGAACGATCAAACATTGAAGCGTTTCAACGAGCACTCGGAAATATATTATTTACATATTCGGGTGTTATTTTGCCATTTGCATATTCGTCTTTCATTGAAACGGAAAGCTGTACTTTGGAAGAAAACGGATCGATGTCCAAAATATCAAAGCTGGTGATAAGAGCTGAGATCGCTGCTTTTTAAAGTACAGAATTAATCCAACTGTTCTTCAAAAAGGAAAGACTGCTTTTAACCCTTAAGTGATGTGGCAAAATGCAAATCATATCATGATTAACTTAAGGAAATTAATTAATTATTTCGAACATGAAATTATAATTCGATATACTTTCTACATTTTATTTTTATTTGTATCTTATATGTTTCATGCACTTCATCTTTCGTATATTTCATTATTTTTCTAAATTTGTGTAGCTTTTACAACCAAACATGTTTCAGATCGAAGATAAAAAGTTCTTTTAAACGCAATAAACGTGTGGTTCAAGCGGTATTTCCGCTTATATTGCATTAATTAAGGGTTAATCGACAGAAAATCGGAAAGAGACACGACGTAGTTGTTATCGATTAAGTAATTTTGAAAGTTACTAGACGAACTAGAGTGTATATAGTTTCACGTGTGTGTGCGGCGTGTGTGTTCGTGATTAATTAGTAATCGCGGAGTACGACTTGTGTTTACATTTGCGGCTTGAGGTATCTACGAAGTAAGATGTGTGCAATCAAAAGAGAGCCGAGAGGGTTAATCGGACGGAAAGTAATGAGAGCGAAGGAACAAATGGGCCGCGGTTGGTGGGCATTTCTCGCTTTGAAAGGTGGCCGAGGCTCGAGCGAACGACTTTTGGCGACGGCTCGAGTGTGTCACGCTCAGCTCGGCCAGAGCGACCACGAGCCGAAGGGCCGACCGTGCGCGCGGCGGTGATCGGTAAATATATGCGTGCGACGGGATCAAAACGTAATAAAAATCTCCCGAAAAAATGTCGACCGATAAATCAAGCGTGGCGCGGCGAACCGCAGCGTGGCGCGGCGAACCGCAGCGTGGACCGTCGCACGATGCGATGCGATGCGGTGCGGTACGATGCCATGCCATGCCATGCGATGCGCCTCACCTTACACGCAAACGCGTACGCATATATACATATATATTTTTTTTATACATAGCTACACATATACACGCGTACATTCGCAATGCGCGGCGCGATACGCGCGCATCGAAGCTCAGAGGCAAATTTCCTTGTCGAACGACGCAACGTAACGAGAGACCCTCGAGCGACTTTTCGGAGTGTCAGGGGCGTATGTGTGCTGTATCACTCGATCTGCCGAATCTGCTGCTGAACGGTGCGACCTGAGGGAAATGTTCGACTGTCGACATAAGTACGGCCGACGAGACATCGACTCTTCCGTCTGTATTTCCGGCGGGCAGCAAGAGGATGAGAGAAATGGAGGAAATTGGACGGAAAGCGCGAGCGGACCGCGCGATACGGCCCTGCGAGGATCACCTACAGCATCTCGCTGATGCATTCCGCCACGTAGTCAGCTGCGAGGTATACCTTAAGAGCGAGCACGACGATCTTACGACGGCCGGGCACCGGGTGCCCGGTCCCATCCACCCGAGAGCTACCATTTCGGAGGGGTGAGCACCGTGGGCCCCCGTTCGTTCCTCCTTTTTTCCCCCGGTCGGAAATTTTACAGATAAATCTCCGACGACGAAGGGAAACCGGGCGAGGGATTACGCCCCGCTCCGAAATCCAGACCGCGGGCGATAAAAAGTGTTATTTACAGCTCTCGGTACCGGCGTGCATGCATGCGTCGATCGATAATTCCCCCCGCTCTCGGCCGCCCGCTACGCGCCGCTCCCGCGAGCGAGTGGAATAATAATACGCGATAATGATAGTGCCGCTAACCGGCGCGCCAGCGTCACAACGGACGTGCTCCCCGCGTCGGGAAGCGTCGCAGAATTCCAATTTCTTGAGACTGCTTCGCTAGGGCGAAATCAACTAATGTTAACGTAACGTTCTAGGTTCGACGATTCAGCTTGCAAAATCATCATGAGTTAATCCACCCGTCCCCATTGAGGCTAGATAGGGCGTTATCTTTTCATTTTTCTAGAAATACTTGTTCACAATCGTATATCGCCGATACATTAAGCAATCCGAATTCGTATTATTTGTTTAGAGTTAGTATATATTGAGAGAAATAAATATTCGTTTCTCAAAGTAAAGTATGCGATACAAGGTAAATGTCCCAATGATTGAACTATAGAATAAGAGAGTATGATCAGTTTCACATTTTTATTAATAAATAGTTAATAATGAAAGTACTAACAGGACTAATGTCTATATAAAACTTTGGTTTATCAACGATCGAAAAATAATAAGAAATAAAATAATCGATAAATATCGTTTATAATTTTAATGAAACATCATATAGATAATGTCGATTGTGCCAGTAATTGAAGTGAAAAACTAACTATATTCCAATTACTGAATAATACAACTTAATAATTGAATTCTCATTGAAGAATCCCAAATAGATAAAAATGTTGAATAGCATGTAAATGTTTACATAGCATGTAAACGTATACTTTATAATCCTATCGTAAGAACACAACGTGTTTAAAATGCTTGTTTTGAGAAATACTCATTTATTACGCCATTTAATCAAAATATTTACTCTTTGTTAATATAATCCTTCAAAACAACAAAATAAGCAGCAATTTTCATGGTATCAGAATGTCGCTGCAATTTTTATGTCATTGAATAAGACTTTTTGTATATGCTGAAAAAGAGTCTTGTATGTGTGAATGCATTTTTGCACTTGCGCTTGTGCTAATCACTAAGGATTGGGAACTCGTTACTTGTAACGAAGTTACAGTTACATTTTTTCGGTAACTATAACTTAACTTAGTTATTTTTTTCCCACCTGTAACTGTAACTTAATTACTTATTTTTAGTAACTTGTAACTTTTTTAATAGTTATTTTAATAGTACTTGGGAAACGTAAAATAAAATTAAAATTATATAGTAATCGTATATTAATTTAATAAATTTATCAAGGTATTTATGGAACATGTGATTATTAAATTCTTTTATCTCTATAAGACTATTATTAAATTTTTATTATGTTAAGTACAGATTTGAAATTTGTTAAGTGGATAGACTAATTAATGTGATAGGTATTAATTATAAAATTTAATTCTTATATTTTAGTAAAGCTTAAAATGTAAGATTTTTGTATTTACAATAATAATTTACAATTATTTCAAGAAAGTAATTTTAAAGTAACGACTCGTTATTTTTTGAGTAACTGTAACTAGTTACTTTTAAAAAGTAACTTTCCCAACTCTGTAAGCAGATAATATTCCACACAGCAGAAATATTCAAAATATTAGGACCTTAACTTAGTTTCCGCCCGCAAATGTTAGATGGCAATGCAAACAGTTC